>NC_045446.1:6681296-6744419 GCF_002776525.5 Piliocolobus tephrosceles | reverse complement strand
GCAGTGGCCGGATCTCAGCTCACTGCAAGCTCCGCCTCCCGGGTTTACGCCATTCTCCTGCCTCAGCCTCCCGAGTAGCTGGGACTACAGGCGCCCGCCACCTCGCCCGGCTAGTTTTTGTATTTTTAGTAGAGACGGGGTTTCACCGTGTTAGCCAGGATGGTCTCGATCTCCTGACCTCGTGATCCGCCCGTCTCGGCCTCCCAAAGTGCTGGGATTACAGGCTTGAGCCACCGCGCCCGGCGTCTTTGAATCTTAATGTAGTGACCCCACAAGCTGGGAAAGTTGTGTTCTCCCTCGGCCTCTTGTCTGGACTTGCCTCCCTGCCCTCTCCCCTCACCTAGTGGGGGCCAAGCCTCTCCCTTCCCCTCCCCCACCTTCTGCACTGCCAAAGGGAAAAGCAGCTCCATCTCCAAGCTGCCAGTGCCCCTCTGCCATGCCTGGGCAAAGGCAGCAGGCTGGGAGCTGCCAGTTGGGTTGGGTCGGGGGCTGGAATAAAGACTGTGCCTTTATCCTGCCAAGTCCCTAAATGGGGGTAGCTGCTGGGGTTTGGGGAAGAAGGAAGAGAGGAAAGAGCAGGAACGGCCCCTCCAGGGTTTCTGTAGGATGGGGCAGGACAGGTGGCTGCCCTCTGATTTCCAGCTGGGGGACCTCGGGAAAGTTCCTGCTCCCCTGTGACTCTCAGAGAATCTTGTTAGGGGCCCTTCCAGTGCTGACAATCTGGGGTTGCTGGTGGGAGGGCAGAGCTTAGAGGAGACGCCAGTCCCCCCAGCTCCAGACAAGCATGGGAAAGAGAAGCGCTCCGTCTGCTCCAGGGGTACACTGTGCAGGCACTTTCTCAGTCTCTGCCAGGTTCTGTTACGGACAGAGAGAGAGCAAGGAAAACCCATCCCTGCGTTTAGGAATTTCACAGTTGGGGCTTACATCTGTAATCCCAGCACTTTGGGAGGCCCCGGCAGGAGGATTGCTTGAGGAATTTGAGATGAACCTGGGCAACATAGAGACCCCCATCTCTACCAAAAATTTAAAAATTAGCCGAACATGGTGGTGCGTGCCTGTAGTCCCAGCTAATCAGGTGGCTGAGGCTGGAGGATTGCTTGAGCCCAAGAGTTTGAGGCTGCAGTGAGCTATGACCACTACACGTGGTCTTTGTTGCCTGAGGCAATAGAGCAAGACCCTCTCTCAAAAGAAAAGGAAAGAATTCCGCAGTCTAGGGACACTCATTAAACTGTCTGACATCAGCCATAGGTGGCAGTGGGTACACTTAGGGCCAAGGAGGATGGTGGGAGGAGAGCTTCCTGGAGGAGGTAGAGCTTTGGGGCAGAAATGTGGATGGACTGAGCTAGAAGGGCAGTGGCAACCACAGGCAAAGTGCCAAGGTAGCACCAGGTACAGCCCAGGGTTCCCTACAGCGGGCACAGAGCTGCTCTGGACGTCAGGAAACCTCCATTCCAATTGGCCAGTGTGACCTTGGGACAAGCCTGTCACCTCTCTGTGTGATGGGGTCTGACCACCTCTGCCCTCCTCTCCACAGGATGGTGGGAGTAGTCTGTGAGCTGATGAGGGGCCACTGGCTTGCTGCCTTCTCTGGCCTTTTAGATTCTAGGCCTCACCATCCACAGGGGGGTGTCAGGTCAGGCCCTCAAGAAGTGTGGCTGGCTGGGGGCCAGAGCTGGCACCAGGTGATGACTGAGCTGCCTTCCAAGGGGTGAGGGTGAGTCAGTGTAGTCTCAGGGACTGGCTAGGGTCCCACCCTTCCTCTCCACATGGTGACATCCCTAAGGAAGGCTCTCCAGGTACCCAAAAACACCATGTTGCACACAGCTGCACAATTAGCACTGATGGGACCCTCGCCCAGGGAGTGTCTGGGCTCCTGAGCTAGGGGAGTCTCTAGCTGGTCCCCTCTTGACAGTTGTGTTGGAGAAACCCACAGAGGTGAGTAGGGACACTCATTCATTCATTTGTTCACCAAACATTCCCTAAGTTTTGGTGCTGGGGACATAGAGAGGAGCCCTAGGGGGTGGGCTGGAGGGGCGGAGGCTGACCTGGGTGTTGGGAGGAGAGGCAGATGCCTACTACAGCGACTCCTCCAGCCTACTGGGATGCTGGCATTTCTCACTAACGTTTACTTTGCTGAAATACTAACAATAGTTTACGTGCACGCAGCTGTTCCCCACATCAGGCACAGTGCTAACGCTTTGCGTGGGCTATTTTATTTCTTTCATTTTTTTTTTTTTTTTTTTTTTTTTGAGATGGAGTCTCACTCTGTCGCCCAGGCTGGAGTGCAGTGGCGCGATCTTGGCTCACTGCAAGCTCCACCTCCCGGGTTCGTGCCATTCTCCTGCCTCAGCCTCCCGAGTAGCTGGAACTACAGGCGCCCACCACCACTCCCGGCTAATTTTTTTTTTTTTGTATTTTTAGTAGAGACGGGGTTTCACCGTGTTAGCCAGGATGGTCTCCATCTCCTGACCTCATGATCCTCGGCCTCCACCTCGGCCTCCCAAAGTGCAGCGATTACAGGTGTGAGCCACGGTGTCTGGCCTAATTTATTTCATCTTTGCAGTAACTCCGAGACAGGAGCTATCATTTCCCTATTTATACATGAGGAACCTGAGGCTTCATGAGACAAAGTCACTTGTCTGAGGTCACACAAGCCTGGAAGTGGTAGAACCAGGACTGGAACCCAGTGCTATCCAACTTCAGCAACCTGCTCTTTTAACTCCACCATGCAGGTGCCAGCCTGAGGAAGGGGGCCAGAGGCACATCTTGAAAAGAGGAGTCTGGGCTCTGGGAACAGACTTCAGCAATAGCAGGACTTGGCTAAGTGCCCCTGGCTATGAGACATCTAGCCTGGCACAGCTGGTCTCTTCAGGTCACTTGGATGTTGCTTGGGGTATAGAGAGTCATCCAGTCCCTGGAGAATCCTGGCCTGGAGCACAGGGAGACCTGGGTTTCCTCCCCACCACCGACCCCTTACATGAACTGGCAATGTGCAGCTGAGCCAGGCACTTTGCATCACCTTCCCACACCAGAGGGCTCAGCTAGAACTCTGGATTCCATTAGCAGGGAGTTGGGAATCCCGGAATGAGCATTAAACTGGGAGTTAGATGTTCACCCCCGCCCCCGCCCCACCGCCACAGCAGAACAGGAGCAAGGGCTACACTTTGCTTCCTGAGGGCAAAGTGAGCCCTAGGTAGGTTCAGAGGCCCCACCCGGGACATCCCCTGGGATTCGGCGTCCCCAGGAGGCCCTCCTTTCCACTGCCTCGTGTGCACACCCTCCAGTGTGCGTGTGCAGGCACCACTGGGGCCTCAAGGGCAGGAGGGGGAAGGAAAGGCAGGGTGTGTGTGTGTGTGTGTGTGTGTGTGTGTGTGTGTGTGTGTGTGTATGCACACACTTTCCCTGGCCCTGCCTCACCCTAAGCTGGCTGTGATGTCAGCGGAAACCCGGAGGCAGAGGGCCTCTTCTGACCTCAGCAATGGCCCTACCCTGCCCTGGGTCCCCACCCACACCTGACCCACCTCAGGCTTCCCAAAGGACTCCCCCCAACACCCCCTGCTTCCCGGGGAAGCCAGAGAGAAGCTGAGAGGAACAGGGCCTTCTGCCTGTCCCTCTCCTGCCCTAGCTGGGCTCTGCCTCCTGATCTGCCAGGGTGTCTGGGTGATGGGTGTGTGGAGGGCAGGGCAGAAGGGATACCCCCAGGTGCTCCACTCCTCCCTCGCCCGCCAGGAGCTTTCCCCGCCGTTCTCCCAGGATGTTCCATTGCCCTGGCCAGCCCGTGCCGCGGGCTCTGTGACTCCGTCTCCCCTGGCAGAGGAGTGGGGTTGCCTCTCCCTGGGCTGGAAGATCTTTATCCTGCCCTGCTGAGTCATGCCGGCTCCTCCCAAACTCTCCTCTCCCTCCTACCCCGCCGTCCTCCCCTCCGTCAGGCTTCTCCCAGCTTTCTCCAGACTGTCTGAGCTCCCCGGGGTCAAACGATGGACACCACCTTCCCTGGGGCCATCCCAGTGAGGGAAGTCCCATCTCACAGGCCTGCCGTTCCGGTACCACTGGGACAGTGCCTGCTCTGCCTCCACCAGTGTGCGACCCCCACCAAGTCTCTAACCCGCCACACCTCTGTTTTCTCCATGTAAAACTGAATAAGGGACAACTGAGTGAATATAGGTCAAATTGCTGGCGCTTAGAAGCAATCAATGATTTATTTATTTATTTATTTATTTATTTATTTATTTATTTATTTATTTATTTTTGAGACAGTCCAGGCTGGAGTGCAGGGGCATAATCATGGCTCACTACAGCCTTGACTTCCGAGGCTCAAGCGATCCTCCCACCTCAGCCTCCTGAGTAGCTACAGATGGATGTCACCATGCATGGCTAATTTTTTGTATTTCTCTCTTTTTTTTTTTGAGACAGAGTCTTGCTCTGTTACCCAGGCTGGAGGGCAGTGGTGCGATCTCGGCTCACTGCAACCTCCACCTCCCAGGTTCAAGTGATTCTCCTGCCTCACCTTCCTGAGTAGCTGGGATTATAGGCGCCTGCTAATTTTTGTATTTTTGATAGAGACGGGGTTTCATCATGCTGGCCAGGCTGGTCTCGAACTTCCGACCTCAAGTGATCTGCCTGCCTCAGCCTCCCAAAGTGCTGGGATTACAGGCATGAGCCACCACTCCTGGCCAATGTTTTTGTATTTCCTTGTAGAAATCGGGTTTTGTCATGTAGCTCAGGCTGGTCTCAAACTCCTGATCTCAAGCAATCTGTCTGCCTCAGCCTCCCGAAGTGCTGGCATTACAGGTGTGAGTCACCTTGCCCAGCCAATAATGTTAAAGAATCTTGTTACCTGCCCCTCATACCGTATCCCTCTGTCTTTGCTAACGGTGTCCTCTCTATCCAGAATGCAGCTGCCCCTGGCAAACTCCCCATGGTTACTCATGTAGACCCTCTGTTCTTCTGCCTTCTTCCTGAAGCCTGTCACTATCACCCCAGCTCTGCTCCCCACCAGACTTCACTCTCCAGGGCCCTTGCTGCTCTCCACTTTGTGTTATACGTGCTCTCTAGGGACCCGTCTCATCTCTCTCCTCTTTTGTTCCTGAGAGATTCTTTTTTTTTTTTTTTTTTTTTTTTGAGACGGAGTCTGGCTCTGTCGCCCAGGCTGGGGTGCAGTGGCCAGATCTCAGCTCACTGCAAGCTCCGCCTCCTGGGTTTACGCCATTCTCCTGCCTCAGCCTCCCGAGTAGCTGGAACTACAGGTGCCCACCACCTCGCCTGGCTAGTTTTTTTTGTATTTTTTAGTAGAGACGGGGTTTCACCGTGTTAACCAGGATGGTCTCGATCTCCTGACCTCGTGATCCACCCGTCTCGGCCTCCCAAAGTGCTGGGATTACAGGCTTGAGCCACCGCGCCCGGCGTTCCTGAGAGATTCTTGTAGGACTTCAGTGGGTTGAAGAGGGCTAGAAGTGGGGAGGCTGGAATCTCAGGGCACAGTCAGCTCTGAAGGCATGAGAGAAACCAACCAGCCATGACCCAGCCCTGTACTAGACTTTCAGGGCGTCTAGAAGACATGGCTGGTTTAGGTCTATGAAGAGCTCAACCCCCACTTTTTTTTTTTTTTTTTTTTGAGACAGAGTCTTTCTCTGTCACCCAGGCTGGAGTCCAGTGGCGTGATCTCGGTTCAATGCAACTTCCCCCTCCCAGGTTCAAGCTATTCTCCCGCCTCAGCCTCCCGAGTAGCTGGGATATAGGCACCTGCCATCACGCCCGGCTAATTTGAGCTCACCTCGCTTTCTAGCACCCCCGCCATCTTTCTGAGGCCCACCTTATGGTCCTTAACAGAGCACTCTGTACATATTTCCGTTTCAGCCTTTGGCTGTTGCAAAATTTCAAAATGAAACAGGAACTTAAGGAGATATACAAAGGGCTATAATGCAGAGAAAGGAGAGGTCAGAAGAGGGAGACGTTAGGGGAGACTTTGGAGATGTGGCAGGGAGAATTTGAGCGGCAAAAAGAGGGGGGCCACACCTGGCCTGGAACCAGGACAGGAGCTGGGGAGGAGCTGGCATTCAGACCCATGGAATCCTGTCACCTCCCAAAAGCTTTTGGAAGCCCCTGCCATAATATGCCTTGCTGAACAGTGTGGACCTACAGAGAAACAGCCTGCCTGTCAGGGACTCAGGAGCTGGTGGGAAAGAGGGCAAGATAACTTCAATACCAACTAGAGATTCGGGCGGCCTGCCAGGAGGCTCAGTGCAGACAAGGGCACCTGGAGCAGGCCTCCTCCAGCCTCCAGCTCAGCAGGGAACTTGAGAAAGATCCCTGGATTCTTTAGTATCAGAAAGCCCAGATCTACCACTTATAAGTGACCTGCCTGGGCAACATAGCAAGATCCCCCCAGACTTCCCCAAAAAATTAGCCAGGCATGGTGGCACACACCTGTAGTCCTATCTACTCGGGAGGCTGAGGTGAGAGGATTACTTGAGCCCAGGAGTTCAAGGCTGCAGTGAGCTATTGAGCCACTGCACTCCAGCCTGGGTGACTGAGACCCTGTCTCCACAAAAAAAAAAAAAAAAAAAAAAAAAAAAAAAAAAGTGAGCCTCTTAGCCTCACCAGACCTCCAGGGTTCAGTGAGGCCCAGATGAGATAATAAAGCAAAAGGGCTTTGCAAGCTGCAGAGCTCTAAGGAGATGGGAGAGACCTCTGATCTCCCCACGGTATAGGCTCTCACTCCCGTTTACTGAGCTCTTCCCAATTCCCTGTCTCTGCAGTGAAGCATTTGAATATGGCACGCAATCTCACATGGCCCTCCTGAGGCCGGTGCTGTTGTAGTTGCCATTTTACCATGGGTAAACTGAGGCACAGGGTTATATAACTTGTCCGAGGTACACAGGCAGGCAGCCTGGCTCTGGAGTACCCGGTTCTTAATTAGTAGCTCCCTCCCCACCTTGCCCCTAGTTCCCAAAAATCTCCTCCCTGCCCCTATCTCCCCTGTAATAGGCCTGTCTCAGCCCAGGAGGATGCCCTCTCGGTCCCCTTCTGTCCCACCCTCCAAAC
Organism: Piliocolobus tephrosceles; assembly: GCF_002776525.5. Lineage (NCBI taxonomy): Eukaryota > Metazoa > Chordata > Mammalia > Primates > Cercopithecidae > Piliocolobus > Piliocolobus tephrosceles. The sequence continues at coordinate 6,737,375 of NC_045446.1, read as the reverse complement.
ATGAGCACAAAACGGCCTCCACAGAGGCCTGCCCAAGGCGGATCATCAAGGTCTCTGTTCCTGGAGCTGGGACTGGACATGGTGTCTGTCTCCCTCTGCTGGTCTCTTCGGGGACAGCCCAGCCAGGATGCTTTCCCTGAAGCTGGTGGCGCCTTTTCTCTCCCAAACAGTGGATTCTGAGTGTTGGAGAGGTTGAGGAAAAGGCCAGGGACACAGGCTAGGCTCTAACTTATGGGACTCCACATTGCCTCTTGGGGTCCATGTTGCCAGAAGCCTGCCCCCAACAGGAGTGCAAAGGGGGGTCCTAGGGAGACCAAGCCATCTCCCTGATGCCTGCCCTGGGGACAGGCTTCAAACAGCCTCCTTCCCCTTCTAACCCATGAATGGAGCCATCATCCATGGATGTATCTAAATCTTTTGTGAAGCTGTTTCTATTTCCAGCTGAGACGACATCTTGGGGTAATGAGTTCCATCAGTGTCCTCCCCTGCTGGCTGAAGCACACTGCCTTTGATTTGTCCTAAACTTACCTCACTTGCGCTCCAAGGGGGCCTGTAATCCCCGTGTGCCAGGTTTTGGTGAACAAGCCTGAACTTCTCCCTTCCCATCCTCACTGTGGGTTTAAAAAAATTCATGCCATCTCCCCTCCACCTCCAGCCCTGCAGACTCAAAAGACCTGGTCCCTCATCTGTGCACAGTGCCTGGCAGTGTGGGCACATCCATTATCTCATGCCAGGCTCTAGCAGCTTGGGAGGAAGGCAAGGGCTCACATTCTCCTCTCGAGGCAGAGGCACCAGAGGGCCCAGAATCATGGGGCCAGAACTTGGTGCTGCTGGAGGCAGCAGCGCACCAGCAGCCTCTCTCCAGAGCCTCTTCCCAATGGGGCTGACTCTTCTGATCATAACCAAGAGTCTCTTTTTTTTTTTAGATGGAATCTTGCCCTGTTGCCCAGGCTGGGGAGTGCAGTGGTGGGGTCTCGGCTCACTGCAGCCTCCATCTCCTGGGTTAAAGTGATTCTCCTGCTTCAGCCTCCTGAGTAGCTGGAATTACAGGTGTGTGCCACCACGCCCAGCTGATTTTTGTATTTTTTTTAGTAGAGACAGGGTTTTGCCATGTTGGCCAGGCTGTTCTTCAACTCCTGACCTCAAGTGATCCACCTACCTTGGCCTCCCAAAGTGCTGGGACTACAGGTGTGAGCCACCATGCCCAGCCAAGAGTTTTCTGAATGTTTTCCAGTTTCTGGACACCAGGCCTTTTCTCTGTAAGATTTCCTTGGGAGACTTTCCTCCTGGGTTCCTTGTGTAGATTCACCCTGGCTTTGTCCAAGCTGATGGTTTGTTTTGTCTCCAGTCCTGGCCCAAGGATACTGTGAGGATGACCCGAGCTGGAGGGGCAGGATGTAGCAATCATAGTCACAGCAGTGCTAACAGCAGATTCTAAGAGCTACATAAACATTAAGTTACTCCTCACAACACCCCTTTGAGGTGGAAACAGGCTTGGAGAACATAAGCAACTTGGCCATGTTTGCACAACTTGTTTTTAAGTGATGGAGACTGCGGCTAGGCTGGATTCAGACCTACTCAGGCTGGCATCTACAGCTGCATTCTTAGCCTCAACAGACAATCATGGGTTCAAGTCCTGAAACCTCTCTGAATTCCGTAATCTTCAGCCATTCATCACAGACTTATTACACCACTGCTGTGTGCCAAACATCATTCTGATTTCTGGGAGAAATGCCAGGGAACAAGAAAGGCAGGGGCAGAGCTTGACTGGGGGGCTGGCAGCACTTGGAATGCCACAAACTCATTACAAGCAGGGCAGGTGCCCTGCCAGCTCAGTGTCCCCACAGCTCAGAGCTGCCTTGCCTGCCTGGTTACCCCCCAGTAACCATACAAATGCCAGTCCCTGTGTGTGCATGATGAGATGAAGACAAGCCAGAGTAAACTCCCAAACCCTAAATTCCTCTGCCCCTTCTGATTTTAGTTACCCCGATGTGGCAAAACGCCAGCCATGAGTAATCCCGTCTGTGCTCCTGTGTCCATAAGGAGGGCTGCATTGGGCATCCCTGGTGGGACAGAGCAGTGCCTGGCAAATGAGCCCCACCAATGGCTCCTCAGTAACTGTGCTTTCCTGGCCAACCCATGCTCTAACCTTACCCCTCTCAGACTGTTTCTTCCTCCAGGAAGCTCTCCCTCATGCCCCTGACCAGGTCTTCCCAGGGACATATTCACACAGCCCACATCATCGTCATTCCTGATCCTTCTCAAAGGTGTGATTTCATATTTACTTTGATGATTCTTTGGCTAATCTCAGTCTTCCCCCACTAGACCCCAGCCCTCCCCAGCTCAGGAGACTGGACTCTGCAGAAGGTGCAGCTCCTCCAACCACCCATACTTCTGCTCAGACCCTTGGCACTGACCCTTCCCTCTACCACAGTGCTCCTTCCCGGACGTGTGCACTGTTCACTCCCTTGCCTCCTGCAGGTCTTTGTTCAAATGGCGACTTGTCAGTGAGGCCAACCTGTCCATGCTAGTTAGAATCAAAGCCCTTCTTCCCCGACACTCCTTTCTCCCTCTCTGGGTTTTCTTTTTTTCCGTAACACCCACCACCTTCTTGCATACTATAGGGTTTTACTCTGTGCCCAGGCTGGAGTGCAGTGGTATGATCGCAGCTCACTGCAACCCCTGCCTCCCAGGTTCAAGGGATCCTCCCACCTCAGCCTCCTGAATAGCTAGGACTGCAGGCATGTGCCACCGTGCCTGGCTAATTTTTGTATTTTTGGTAGAAACCATGTTGCCTAGGCTGGTCTTGAACTCCTGGACTCAAGCGATCTGCCCACATTGGTGTCCCAAAAGTGCTGGGATTATAGGTGTGAGCCACCGCATCCGGCCAGCATTTTTGTCCTGTACTCTCTTTCCCATAGTTAAAAAAGTGCATCCAGGATGTGTTGAATGAATATATGTTGAGTGAATGAATGAGTGAGCACCAGGGTCTCAAGCTTCCATTCCATATCTGCCCCCACACATTCGCACACACTTACATGCCCAACTGCTTATAGGAGGCCACCTCTAATGGGGTATGCCAAAGACCAAAAATTGGTGTTTTTAAAAATTATTTTATTTTCTTCATTATAGAGACAGGGTCTCACTATGTTGCCCAGGCTCATCTCTAACTCCTGGGTTCAAGCAATCCTCCCTCCTCAGCCTCCCAAAATGCTGAGATTACAGGTATGAGCCAGCATGCCCAACTAAAAATTTGGGGTTTGAAAGAATTCTGACTAAAAAATTAGCTGGGCATGGTGGCATACACCTGTAGTCCCAGCTACTCGGGAGGCTGAGGTAGGAGGATCACTGAGCCCAGGAGGTTGAGGCTGCAGGGCTGCAGTGAGCCAGGATCATGCCACTGCACTCCACCCCGGGTGACAGAATAAGGCCCTGTCGCAAAAAAAAAAAAGAAAGAAAAGAAAGGAAAAGAAAAGAAAGGAAAGAAAAAAAGAGAGAGAGAGAGAAAGGAAGGAAGGAAGGAAGGAAGGAAGGAAGGAAGGAAGGAAAGAAAGAAAGAAAGAGAAAAAGAAAGAAAGAAAGAAGGAAGGAAAGAGAGAGAGAAGGAAAGAGAGAGAGAAGGAAAGAGAGAGAGAAAGAGAAAGGTCCTGAGAGAGCATCTCATTGAATGGCCCTCATTTTATTCAGGAAAAAACTGAGGCTCAGACAAGGGCCTGACGCCATCTGAGTAGGGCTGAAGCTGCATCCAGGTCCCTGACTTTGAGCACAGACCCCAGGTCCTCATACCTATCTCTCACCCACACACAGGGTTCCTGGTTCCTGGTTGCTCCCAGCTCCTTATCCCCCTGTGTGCCCCCTCTTCTGCACCTGAAGTGGGTTACTGGATATGCCAAATGCAGGCCTGGAAGGGATTCGTGGCCTCAGATTGGAAAGCTACCTTCCAGCCCCACAGCCCAGGGGCCAGAGCGTCGGGGGAGGTGGGACAGCCAATTATAGCTTCTCCCCCAAGTTGGGGTGGATGAGAGGCATAGGGGAGTCACGGGGCCCCTTCAGGATCACAGCATGTCAAAGTTGGAAGGGACCTCAGTGAGTACCTCCTACTCTCCCCAACCCCCACCAACACATCATACAGATGAGGAAGCAGCCGAGACAGGGAGGGATTTGCACAAATCACACAGCAGGACCCGACTTCCCACTCTAGCCTTCTTTCTGTTCTAAGCCCTTCAGAAAGTTCCAATGAGTTCTGACTTTTGGCAAGGGAGTGGGAGGGTAACTGAAAAATGCTCAATACGAGTCGAAAGAGTGTATGTCGACCGGGGGCAGTGGCTCACACCGGCCCCTGGCTGATATAAAGGGCCGACATGGTTCCGGCCCTTGTGAGGCGGATACACCAGTGAAGACAGATGTGAAACGTATGAAAAAAAGCATATGTCTCCCTTCTCTTCTGCCTAGGGTCCTCAAGGCCATAGGACTCCATAACTCTATAGGTGTCAGGGGCAGAAACAGGATTGTGTGAAGATTCACAGCCTCCCGTTTCCTTGCCTTCAGGGAGCTTCGGCGTCTGCCCTTGTTCCAGGCGGCTGCTCAGGTAATGAGTACCAGGCAGCGGTGGGAAGGCTGTGCTGGTTTACAAGTGGTGGGGGAGGGGTCCAGAGAGCAGGATGAGGCTGAGAACATGGGGACAACTGTCAAGCAGGGAGAGATGGGACTGTGGGTGGAGTGCTGGAAGTTGAGTGTTTCAGCACTGTGCTAAGAGTGACTTAGAGACAGCTCAGCTGCATTTGGCTCATGCTAATTTATTTGTTTGTTTATTTATTTTTCCATGCCCTTTGTCAACAGGAATGGTTTACAGATATTCACTCATTCATTTTTTGAGACGCAGCCTCACTCTGTCACCCAGGCTGGAGTGCAGTGGTGTGATCTTGGCTCACTGCAAACTCCACCTCCCGGGTTCTAGTGATTCTCCTGCCTCAGCCTCCTGAGTAGCTGGGATTACAGGCACGTGCCACCATGCCTGGCTAATTTTTGTGTTATTAGTAGAGATGGGGTTTCACCATGTCAGCCAGGCTGGTCTTGAACTCCTGGTCTCAGGTGATCTACCAGCCCAGGCGGTATAAAGGGGGGGGGTCACGGAGCTCAGCCCTTTTTTTTTTTTTTTTTTTGAGAAAGGGTCTGGCTCTCTTACCCAGGCTGCAGTGCAGTGGCGCTATCTCGGCTCACTGAAACCTCTACCTCCTAGGCTCAAGTGATCCACCCGCCTCCACCTCCCAAAGTGCTGGGATTAAAGGTATGTGCTGCCGCACCCAGCTGGTTTACACATTTTAAAATGTAACATCTATTTATTCATTTACTGAGTGCCAGACCCTGTGTGAGGTACATACAGCAACAAACAAAACAGATATGGATGCTGGGCATGGTGGCGCACGCCTGTAATCCCAGCACTTTGGGAGGCTAAAGAAGGAGGACTGCCTGAGCCCAGGAGTTCAAGACCAGCCTGGGCAACAGAAGGAGACCTTGTCTCTAACAAAAATATTTTTTAAAAAATTAGCTGGCTGTAGTGGTACGCACTGGTAGCCCTAGCTACTCGGGAGGTTGAGGTGGAAGGATCGCTTGAGCCTGGGAAGTTGAGGCTGCTGTGAACCATGATCGTGCTACTGCACTCCAGCCTGGGTGACAAAGAAGACCCCATCTTAACAAACAAAACAAAACAGAACAAAACAAAACAAAGCCAAGGCCGGGTGTGGTGGCTCACGCCTGTAATCCCAGCACTTTGGAAGGCTGAGACGGGCAGATCAGTTAAGGTCAGGAGTTTGAGACCAGACTGGCCAACATGGCTAAACCCCATCTCTAATAAAAATACAAAAATTAGCCAGGCGTGGTGGCGCACGCCTGTATTCCCAGGTACTTGGGAGGCTGAGGCACAGTAATTGCTTGAACCCCAGAGGCGGAGATTACAGTGAGCCGAGATCACGCCACTGCACTCCAGCCTGGGCGACAGAGCGAGACTCTGTCTTCAGGAAAAACAAAACAAAACAAAACCAGACATGGTTCCTGCCCTTGTAAGGCAGACACACTAGTGAGGAGGACACATGTTAAATAGGAAAACACACGTATGAAATAATGTGATAAGTGCTGTGGCTAAAACAGGGCCTAGCTAGAGCGTACTGGGGTGCTGGTGGGGGCAGAAAAGACCTCACTGAGCCCTGAGGAAGAGAAGCACCACCACATTAGAAGGGGTAAGATGATGCCAAGTGGTGGGGACAGCTAAGGATGTGCTAAGATCCCCAGGTGGAAGAGGACGGGGGTTCAGGGAGCCCACACGGTTGGCATGGCTGTGCAGGTGATCAAGGGGAGCCAACAGGTGCAGAAATGGGTGAGGACGGCTCCTGCAGGTTCAGGGCAGAGTCTGGATTTTATGGCGACCACTTGGAGTGTGCAAACAGGGAGAGGCATGACACAATGGACATCTTAGGAGGGTCACTTTGCTGCTGTATGGAGAGTGGCCTGGAGGGGGCAGGGTGGAGGCAGGACACCACTGAGAGCTGTTACAGTCCTCCAGGTGAGAGGATGGTGGCCTAGGCCCCGGAGATGGAAGAGGAGGGCAAAGCTGCCACCTGTTAAGTTACCACCTGTTCGGGAGGCAGAGTGGTCAGGACTTAACTGAAAGATTGTGTAGGGGTGAGGGCGAGCATGAGGTCAAGGATGACTCCCAGCATACTGAGCCGGATGCCCCGGGACGGGGGCACTATTTCTATGGATCCCCCGGAAGGGGAAGGAAAGAGTAACCTCCTCCCCCAGGACTGCAGGGAAAGGGCCAGGGCTGGAGACCAGGGGAGCGGAAGGAGAGGGAGAAACAAAGTGTATGCATGTATCCAAATGTCAGCTGTACTCTCTCTATGTGTACAGTTATTATGTATCAATTCAACTCATTTGAAAGTGGGTCTGAAGAGCAAGGGGCACAGAGACAAATATATCTTCACTACCACAGGATCTGAGGAGCAAGGCACAGGCAGGCCTACGGGAACACAGGGATGCCCTGGGCCCTTCAAAGAACCACCAGAGCCTTCGTACTGTGGGGAGAGTAGGGGTCAGTGAGTTTCTCTAGGACTCCCTTACATTTTACTCACCTGGACCTGGAGGCCCAGGAGAAGGGGAAGACCTTCCAGCTGATGCATCCCCACCTGGCACACAGTCTGTTTTTTGTTTTTGTTTTTGTTTTGAGATGGAGTCTCGCTCTGTCGCCAGGCTGGAGTGCAGTGGCACGATCTCGGCTTACTGCAACCTCCACCTCCCGGGTTCAAGCAATTCTCCTGCCTCAGCCTCCAGAGTAGCTGGGACTACAGACGCTCGCCAACACGCCCGGCTAATTTTTGTACTTTTAGTAGAGAGGGGATTTCACGATGCTGGCCAGAATGGTCTGGATCTCTTGACCTGGTGATCCACCCGCCTCAGCCTCTCAAAGTGGTGGGATTACAGGCATAAGCCACCACACCTGGCCAGTCTGAGGTCTTTTAAAAACACAGGCCCGGGCTGGGTGTGGTGGCCCATGCCTGTAATCCCAGCACTTTGGGAGGCCAAACTCCTGACCTTAGATCACTTGAGGTCAGGAGTTCAAGACTAGCCTGGCCAACATGGCGAAACCGGTCTCTACTAAAAGTACAAAAATTAGCTAGGCCTTGTGGCAGGCGCCTGTAATCCCAGCTACTTGGGAGGCTGAGGCAAGAGAATCGCTTGAACCTGGGAGGCGTGATCGTGCCACTGTACTCCAGCCTGGGCAACAGAACGCGACTCTATCTCAAAACCAACAAAAAAACCCTCCACACACAAAAAAAGACAAAACAAACAAACAAAAAACCAGGCCGGGTGCATGGCTCACGCCACTTTGAGAGGCCAAGGCGGAAAGATATCTTGAACCCTAGAGTTGAGATGGGCCTGAGCAACATGGCAAGACTCCGTCTCTACGAAAAACAAAACAAACAAACAAACAAAAAAGCCGGGCGTGGTGGGTGTGCCTGTGGTCCCAGATACTCAAGAGACTGAGGTGGGAGGATCCCTTGAGCTCAGGAGTTCCAGGCGGCAGTGAGCCGTGTTCGCGCCACTGCACTCCAGCCTGGGTGACAGAGCAAGAATATGTCTTAGGAAAAAAAAAAAGGCACATAACCACGATCCACCCTCGTAAAACATTTCTAGAGCGTCCCAGCGGTGCCCCTCATCATCTGGCGGCCCCTGAGACTCACAGACCTACTCCCCTCTCCAGGGGGCGGAGCCCACACCACTGAGCATTTACTCTTGTTCCTCCCTCTGCCAGGAGCACCGTTCTACCCCTTTCTGCCTGGAGAAGTTGCCGTTTTTCCTTCAAGGATCCTGGAAGCCAGAAGGAGCAGCCACCTCCCGCTCCCAGCTGCTGCAAGCACGCCGCTTTGACCTCTTTCTAGAGTTGGGGATTGCTGCTGGGGTTCGAGTCTCCGGCCCAGGGTCGGTGCGATGGTCTTGCTTGCACCCTGTGTCCCCCGACAGACGCCCGGGAACTCTACTCAGTGGGTGACCCCAGAGAGCTCGCACCCACACTATGACTCCGAGTCCAGCGCTCGGTCCACTGCACAGGAACCTCGCGCCCCAGAGCTGCGTCCTCTCTGCCCTTCGCGATCCGATGCGCGGCCGGCGGGACGCCCCGATCGCCAAGGGCGCGGAAGGCCGAGGCGTGCCGGGAGAGCCAGAAGCAGCTGACGGGCGCCGCGGGCCTCCCCGGTCACGTGACACCTGGGGCAACGTGTGTCGTCACGTGACGGCGGAGCCTGTGAACGTTTTTCTCACGTGACGGAGGCGCCTACGTGTGGACCAATGGGGAGGCGGGGGCGGGGCTGGCAGGGGAGGTGCGCGGGAAGGATCCCGGGCTCGGAGGTCGCGGAGAGTGGGGTAGTGCTGGCAGCTGGCTGGGTGCTGGGGCAGCATGAAGTGCCTGGTCACGGGCGGCAACGTGAAGGGTGAGTGCGGGTCGGCCTGGCAGCGGCGGTGCAGGAGCCGCGGAGCCGCCAGCCTAACCCCCTTCCGCTCTCCTCCCCGCAGTGCTCGGCAAGGCCGTCCACTCCCTGTCCCGCATCGGGGACGAGCTCTACCTGGAACCCTTGGAGGACGGGGTGAGGGGCTGGGGTGTGGGGGCGGGTGGGACTCCAGCCGGGAGCGGGTAACCCGGACTCGAGTCTCGCCCCCACTAGGCGGGGTGACCACTGGCAGATTTGTCGGCAGAGTTTCAGTTTCTTAGCCTAGCGCCTGTCATCTTCCTAGGCCGGTGTGTGAATTGAAAGCTGCCGGGCCGGGCGCGGTGGCTCAAGCCTGTAATCCCAGCACTTTGGGAGGCCGAGACGGGCGGATCACAAGGTCAGGAGATCGAGACCATCCTGGCTAACCTGGTGAAACCCCGTCTCTACTAACTAAAAAAAAAAAAAAAAAAACTAGCCCGGCGAGGTGGCGGGCGCCTGTGGTCCCAGCTACTCGGGAGGCTGAGGCAGGAGAATGGCGTAAACCCGGGAGGGGGAGCTTGCGGTGAGCTGAGACCCGGCCACTGCACTCCAGCCTGGGCGACAGAGGGAGACTCCGTCTCAAAAAAAAAAAAAAAAAAGAAGAAGAAGAAAGAAAGCTGCCTTCCTGCAAGCTCCCGGGGTTTAACGTGCCCTTAGAGAAACTCGGGGAAGGCCTGGGTGTGCGACCGCTCCTCAGCGGCAGCAGCGCCGAGGCCGACTCTGAAGGCTTCATGGGGAAGGAGGGTTTCAGCAGGTGGTGGCGGAGCGGGGGGACGATAGGGCAAGTGTGTGAGCAGAAGCAGCCAGAGGGTCTTCTGGGTCTGTGGCTGCCCCCTGACCACGTCCCTCTCCCTGCTCTTCGTGGCCCAGCTCTCCCTCCGGACGGTGAACTCCTCCCGCTCTGCCTATGCCTGCTTTCTCTTTGCTCCGCTCTTCTTCCAGCACTACCAGGCAGCCACCCCTGGTCAGGACCTGCTGCGCTGTAAGATCCTGATGAAGGTGAGGCCCTTCCCTCAGCAGTGGCACTGCCCCACCCCAGGAATCTCCACCAGCTGTACCTCTGCCCTGGGGTACTCAGTAGATGCTAAGTGGGGAGAGAGACACGTGCAAGCCCAATCCATGCAAAACACAGGGAGGGCCTTGGTAAAAGCATCACAGCGGGGACCTGAGAGGGTGGTGACGCCCAAGTTCTTCAAGAAAGGTAAGCAGGTCTTTTGGCCGCGCGCGGTGGCTCACACCTGTAATCCTAGCACTTTGGGAGGCCGAGGCGGGCGGATCACGAGGTCAGGAGTTCGAGACTAGCCTGGCCAACATGGTGAAACCCCGTCTCTACTAAAAATACAAAAATTAGCCGGGTGTGGTGGTGGGCGCCTATAATCCCAGTTACTCGGGAGGCTGAGGCAGGAGAATTGCTTGAACCCGGGAGGCGGAGGTTGCAGTGAGCCAAGATCACACCACTGCACTCCAGCCTGGGTGACAGAGCGAGACTCCGTCTCAGAGACAAAAAAAAAAGAGAAAGGTAAGCAGGTCTTTCAAGGCATTGCAAGCATAAGGAAGAGCGTGAATGAGGCCTAGAAGGATGCCAGTGTCCCATGTGATGTGGGAGCCCTTTTCCCAGAGTTACATGCTGGGCCCATGATTGGTGTGGGCCTGCATGGGACAGGAGAGCTTGTCGCAGAGATGCGGTGCTAGGCTGAGGTGTCTTATCCCATTTAGTCCTTCCTGTCTGTCTTCCGCTCACTGGCGATGCTGGAGAAGACGGTGGAAAAATGCTGCATCTCCCTGAACGGCCGGAGCAGCCGCCTGGTGGTCCAGCTGCAGTGCAAGTTCGGTGAGTGGGCAGCCGGCCAGCCAAGGGGTGCCTCGGCAGGGAGGTCGGTGAGGCCCACTGAGACCCTATCGCCCATCCAGGGGTGCGGAAGACTCACAACCTGTCCTTCCAGGACTGTGAGTCCCTGCAGGCCGTCTTCGACCCAGCCTCGTGCCCCCACATGCTCCGCGCCCCAGCACGGTGAGCACACCCCTGCCCTCAGCTCAGCTCCAGGTCTCTCTCTTCCTTCTTTGGGGCCTCAAGGGTTGATTTAAGAAGGTACGTCCTTCTTTTTCCCTACAGTTTCTGTGAACGTCCAAGACATCCCATGGCCCGCTATGTGCTCAGGTCCTTACCTGGCTCTTTAAAGGCAGACAGTGGCATGGAGGAGGGGCAGGCGCCTCCTTGCTCCATTCTCCTCACTGTTAGGAGCCTTCGTTCTCCATCCCAAAGGTCTGACTTGACTTTCTGGCTGCTCAGACCCATTCCAGTTCCTCCTGTAGGGAGCAGATTTCTGGCCTGCCACCAAATCTCTCGTCTGGCTTGAGTAACTTTGAAGGTCTTCCCCTTAACCTGTGGCTCCGAGGCTCAGACCCCTTCTCCGGCCTGGGCATCCTTCCAGAGGTGTTCCCCACTCAAGGGCAGCCTCTTTTCCTGATTGCCCAGGATCGAGGAGTCCCCAAGGCCAGGGCAGGAGGCTGAAGGGGAGGTTGTGGTTCAGGAGGGCTGCCTGAGTAATCAACTATGGGTGGAGCTGTTCTGGGCAGTCCGAGCACCGGGGGCTGTCTGGGGCCAGGGAAACAGGGACTCCAGTGGAAGCAAAGGTCCCTGGCAAGAACCAGTTGAGAGAGGAGTGGGCTCTCCCCGTCCCACGCTAGACACTGCTTGTATTCAAGTGGCCAAAGGTCCTGCTCATTTCTCAGGGTGACTGAATGTCCCTTTGGGTCCTGACATCTGTTTCCCCAGGTTCTCTTGAGCCAGCACTGCTCAGAGCTCTTTTGGGTAGTGAGAGTGGGGAGCCAATTCCTTGGGCTGCATTTAGGGTTTTTTTTTTTTTTTGAGATGGAGTTTCGCTCTTGTTGCCCAGGCAGTGGCACGATCTAGGCTCACCACAACCTCCGCCTCCCGATTCAAGTGATTCTCCTGCCTCAGCCTACCAAGTAGCTGGGATTGTAGGCATGCGCCACCATGCCTGGCTAATTTTTTGTATTTTTAGTAGAGATGGGGTTTCTCCATGTTGGTCAGGCTGGTCTTGAATTCCCGACCTCAGGTGATCTGCCCGCCTCAGCCTCCCAAAGTGCTGGGATTATAGGCATGAGCCACTGCGCCCTTTTGTGTGTGTGTGTGAGACGGAGTCTCGCTCTGTCAACCAGGCTGGAGTGCAGTGGCGGGATCTCGGCTCACTGCAAGCTCCGCCTCCCGGGTTCATGCCATTCTCCTGCCTCAGCCTCCCCAGCAGCTGGGACTACAGGTGCCCGCCACCACGCCTGGCTAATTTTTTGTATTTTTAGTAGATGGGGTTTCACCATGTTAGCCAGGATGGTCTCGATCTCCTGACCTCCTGATCTGCCCGCCTCAGCCTCACAAAGTGCTGGAAGTACAGGCGTGAGCCACCGCACCTAGCCCCCAGTCTCTTTTTTTAAAAAATGAGCAGTCGTTTCTCTCATTTTGTTTGTTTTGAGACGGAGTCTTGCTCTGTCGCCCAGGCTGGAGTGCAGTGGTGCAATCTCAGCTCACTGCAATCTCCCCCTCCCAGGTGGAAGCAATTCTCCTGCCTCAGCCTCACCAGTAGCTGGGATTACAGGTATGCACCACCACGCCCGGCTAATTTTTGTATTTTTAGTAGAGATGAGGTTTCACCATGTTGGCCAAACTCGTCTCGATCCACTGCTTCGGCCTCCCAAAGTGCTTGGATTGCAGGCATGAGCCACTGCACCCAGCTACTCTTTTTTTTTTTTAATCCTTGTGCAGGAGCCTCGCTAATCTTTTGCGTGCTTCAGTTTTAGCGTATGTGCTGCTGAAGCGAGCACTCTCTGTCTCATGAATAATTTCAAATATATGTAAAAGCAGATGCAGCTCCCGTCCCCACTTGACTTGAAGCAAATTCCAGATGTGATCTCATCTGTATAGCAATGGGTATCCCTAGAGGATAAGGATTTCAGGGCTCTTCCTGAAGGCCGGGTTTGTAGGGCAGCATGAGTGCCATGTCCTGCCTCTGGGCCCTCTCCCCGCTCTGCATGGTCAGGTGCCACCTGCCAGGTTTGAGCAATTACTGCAACCGGCACCCTTCCTGCCACCTTATCTGGGCCTCGTCCACCGTGTGCTAGGCCTGCGCACATCCATGCGTGTGCATGTGTTACCCCCGCCTCACGTCCTCTGCGAGCGAAGCCCTGGGCAGGGCCAAGCATTGCGGGTAATGCTCCGCCCTGTTCACAGGGTCTTGGGGGAGGCTGTTGTGCCCTTCCCTCCTGCGCTGGCTGAAGTGACGCTGGGCATTGGCCGTGGCCGCAGGGTCATCCTGCGCAGCTACCATGAGGAGGAGGCAGGTGAGGGGGCTGGACGGGACCTGGGACAGAGCAGAGCGGCAGGTGGGAGAGGGGTGGGGCCCAGGTTCCTCCTATTCTTCCCCAACAGACAGCACTGCCAAAGCCATGGTGACTGAGATGTGCCTCGGAGAGGAGGATTTCCAGCAGCTGCAGGCCCAGGAAGGGGTGGCCATTACTTTCTGCCTCAAGGAGTTCCGGGTGAGGTTCCCCCTACGCACTCGCCGGTCCTGTCCTGCCTGCCCAGCTCAGCCCAGCCCGGGGCCTCACCTGCTACCTCTTTCCTCCCAGGGGCTCCTGAGCTTTGCAGAGTCAGCAAACTTGAATCTTAGCATTCATTTTGATGCTCCAGGCAGGTAATTCCCAGCCTTGGGACAGGGAAGGGCTCTGGGATGCCAGGAGCTGAATGGGATGACCTAGCTTGGGACCCCCGTCCCCTGCCCAGGCCTGCCATCTTCACCATCAAGGACTCTTTGCTGGATGGCCACTTTGTCTTGGCCACACTCTCAGACACCGACTCGCACTCCCAGGACCTGGGCTCCCCAGAGCGTCACCAGCCAGTGCCTCAGCTCCAGACTCACAGGTGAGGGCACCTCCCCCCACTCCTCCTCTCCCCACGCGTGTGCTCTCCAGCCTGAGACGCAGTTCCTAGCTTCTGCAGCTCCCCGCCATGTGTTCTCTCTCCCGCTTCCCTCCTGTTCCTCCTCTCTCTCCCTCAGGCCCCAGCCCCTACCCCTACAGCGCTCGCAGCTGCCAGCCCTGCAGACTCAGCCTTCTTGGTCAGCTGTACTCAGAGACTCCTCCCACCCATGGAAGCGTCCCCAAGGCCCTGCCGGCTTCCTTCTCTGGCTGAGGCCTCCCCTCTGAGCCTCCTCCCAGGCCAAGGAGGGAAAGGGCTGCTGGGAGGCAGGAGCTGCCTGGGCTGGGGGAAGCAGGTGGCTGGAAGAGCAGGTGGGCTGGGGAGGATGGCCCAGTGCACTTTCAGCACAGGAAGCTGGGGCTGGCCCCCAGCCCAGCCTGTCCCCGGGCTGCTGTGCTCTCCAGCTCCTGTCCCCTGGGAAGGCGGGGACTTGGGCCCCATGTGGCCCAGTTCACAGGACTTGCTGCTCCTCTCCCCTAGCTGAGCTAAAGGAGCCCCCAGGATGCCTTCCTCAGGCCCCTACCTGAATTCTGATCAGAGATTCCTGGCCCACCCCCTCCAGGAAGCCACCACTTAACCCCTGCATCCTCTCCTCTCCAGCCAAATCAGGAAGTCATAAAACCAAGAGCTCTTCAGTGGTCAGGGGGCCCCAGAGCTCCCTTGGAGCCCTCTAAGGTGGGGCCCTGCCTCTGCTCCCCGTTTCCTCCCTGATACTCCGATTCTGCCTGCAGCCTACCCCACCCAGACGACTTTGCCAATGACGACATTGACTCTTACATGATCGCCATGGAAACCACTATAGGCAATGAGGGCTCGCGGGTGCTGCCCTCCATTTCCCTTTCACCTGGTCCCCAGCCCCCCGAGAGCCCCGGCCTCCACTCCGAGGAAGATGAGGCTGAGCCCAGTACAGTGCCTGGGACTCCCCCACCCAAGAAGGTAGGGACTGGAGGTGGAGGCAGGGGCGGGAGGTGGGGAAGGGAGCAGCCTCCAGAACTCACTTGTTCTCTTTCCAGTTCCGCTCACTGTTCTTCGGCTCCATCCTGGCGCCTGTACGCTCCCCCCAGGGCCCCAGCCCTGTGCTGGCTGAAGACAGTGAGGGAGAAGGCTGAACCAAGAACCTGAAGCCTGTACCCAGAGGCCTTGGACTAGATGAAACCCCAGCCAGTGGAAGAGCTGGGTCTCAGCCCTGGGGATCAGAAAGGTGGGCTTGCTGGAGCTGAGCTGTTTCACTGCCTCTTGCAGGCCCCAGCTGGCTGTCACTGTAAAGCTGTCCCACAGCAGTCGGGCCTGGGCCCTGTTATCTCCCCACAACCCCCAGCCAATCATGACTTTCCAGACCTGGCCCTGAACTACTGACGTTCCTACCTCTTATTTCCCATTGAGTCTCAGGCTATACTCCAGCTGGCCAAGACTGGAAACCTGTCTCCCTCAGGCTCACCTTCCTAAGGAAAATGTCACAGCAGGTGCTGCTGGCCCCTGCTGATCCAGCTTCTCTGCCAATCATGACCTGTTCCTTCCTGAAGTCCTGGGCATGCATCTGGGACCCCCGTGGAGCTGACAGTTTTTCTTGCTTTCCTGATACTCTCTGGTGCTGACTTGGAATTCTAAGAGCCTTGGACCTGCGTGTGTGGCTAGGGTTGCCCTTGCTGGGGCCTGGTGCCCAGCCTCCCAAGTAGCTCTGCGCAGAAGAGCTGCCAGGCAGTGTCTTAGATGCGAGACGGAGGCCATGGCGAGAATCCAGCTTTGACCTTTATTCAAGAGACCAGATGGGTTGCCCCAGGATCCGGCTGCCAGCCCTGAGGCCAAGCACGGCTGGAGACCCACGACCTGGCCTGCCGTTGCCCTGAGCTGCAGCCTCAGCCCCAGGATCCTGCTCACAGCCACTGCTGATGCAGACAGGAAGCAGCCCTGGGGGATTGGACGCTGCTATTGATTCATTAAAAAAAAAAAAAAAAAAAAATACACCAAGGCTCCATGTTCCCCATGACAGGTGGGCCTGAGGGGCCGGGGTGACCCCCCCCAGCATGGCAGCATGATTTCTGTACAATCCATCCATCATCTGGGGCACAGGCGCGGGGCGCAGGGGCTATTTCTTGGCTTTGGCGGAATTGCGGGGTGGGGTGATGGGCCGGCCTCCAGGGTTCAGGCCACTGAACTGCCCGTACTTCCCCTTGTTCTTGTCGGCGGGCTTAAGGATCTAAAAGAGACAGGGTTGCTCAGGCTCATGGGGCTGAGCCACGAGGCCTAGTAGCTCCTTTCTTCCCCATACTCACCTGGAAGGAGCACATGAGGGTCTCGTCCACGCTCATCATGGCGCCAGCATTGTCAAACTCGCCACAGTAGTTGGGAGCTGAGAAAAGTGTCACCAGCTGCCGCTTGGCAAAGAACTCATAGCCATCTTCTACCACCTGGGTGAGGATCGGAGCAGTCAGTCCCAAGCGCAGGCAAGGCCCTCCCCTTCCCCCGCCACAGACGGGAGCCGCCAGCCCACCTGGTGTGCTCGGCAGATGAGGTCCAAGTCGTGCTTGTGGAGGAACTTGGCCACCACCTCGGCTCCAAAGGTAAAAGAGACGCCACGGTCGTTCTCGCCCCAGCCCTGCACGTCCTTGTCAGGGTCAGACCACAGGAGGTCACACAGCAGGCCCTGGTCAGGCACATCTGTGGGCCGCATGATCCGCCGAATCTGCTCCATGGACTGCAGGTCCGGGGAGAGGCCTGGAGGGCCAGGGGGAAGGTCACTTCCTCAAACAAGGATATCCTTCCTCCAGGAAGCCTTGGCCAGTGAGCCTCACCTTTTCCACCACCCTCCTGGTCCCTCCACTGGTCTCCTGGGTGCCTAGGCAGGCAGAAGTCATCCCCTTCCCCTCAGCTTTTTCAAGTTCCCCAACAGGCACAAAGGCGTCCCTGCCCTCAGGAGCACAGAGCTCCTGGGAGAAAGACGAGCCTGCCCCATGTAGGACACACATCAAGTGAGTGCAGCCCAGCACAGTGGGGTATGGAGACACTTCCTGAAAGGAGTGACTTCCCAGATGAGAACTGAGCAGAGCTCACCTCCGTGGCAGCAAAAGATCTTTTCGTCCACTATGGCCGCGATGGGCAGGCAGTTGAAGCAGTCAGTGAACGTTTTCCACAGTTTGATGTTGTAGCGTCTCTTGCCTGCCCAGAGAGGGAGGTGGCTGTGAGGGGCCTGCCTGCTCCACCCTCAGCCGGGGTCCCTGGGCTATTCAGCCGCAGCTGGGAGAGAGCCAGGCACCAATGCAAACCACCCCCACCCCTGCCACCTGTCAGCCTTCCAGGACCAATTCTAGTTACTTTTTATTTTAATCTGTAATTTAAACAAACAGGATTTGGGCAGGGCATGGTGGCTAACACCTGTAATCCCAGCACTTTGGGAGGCCTAAGCGGGCAGATCACCTGAGGTCAGAAGTTCAAGACCAGCCTGACCAACATGGAGAAACCCTGTCTCTACTAAAATACAAAAAAATTAGCCAGGCATAGTGTTGTATGCCTATAATCCCAGCTACTCGGGAGGCTGAGGCAGGAGAATCGCTTGAACCCGGGAGATGGAGGTTGTGGTGAACTGAGATCACACCACTGGACTCCAGCCTGGGCAACAAGAGCGAAACTCCGTCTCAAAAAAGTAAAGAAACGGGGTCTTGCTCAGTCACCCAGGCTGGAGGGCAGCGGCAAGATCATAGCTCACTGTAACTTGGCGCTTCTGGGTCCAAGTGATCTTCCCACCTCAGCCTCCCGCCAGAAGTAATTCTAAAGCACCCGAGTCCGCTGGAAACTGAGTTCCAATCTGGACCAGCCTCAGGGTTGGCACTCGTTGCACGCCCCGGCCCACGAGCCGGACCAAGTACAGGTCTGGTTTATCTCAGCTTCTGGACAGCAGAGCTCATCTGCAAACATCCTAAATGCTTAGTACCAAGTGTAGGGGGAACGTCACCAGGCAGGGCCCTGGGGGAAGGCACTAGAATACGGGCAGTCCTTCAGTCAGCAACCATTCCCCAGACCCCATGCCAGGAGGGGCAGGGCAGGCACAAGAACGGATCTGGGCCCTGCCTTTGTGAAGCGCACAGTCTAGCAAGTGTCTGTCAGATATCAGGCCAATGTGAAGGTCCCATTGAATGGCAAGGAGTGTGGTCAGGACCCGGGCAGCCCCAGACGCTCAGACCACTCACACTCATCGTAGAAACCGTAGATGCGGTTGATGCTGGCGCACTCGTGGTTCCCACGGAGCAGGAAGAAGTTCTCGGGGTACTTGATCTTATAGGCCAGCAGCAGGCAGATGGTCTCCAAGGACTGCTTGCCCCTGTCCACATAGTCCCCCAGAAAGAGGTAGTTGCTCTCCGGAGGGAAACCGCCATACTCAAATAGTCGCAGAAGGTCGTAGTATTGGCCGTGTATATCACCTGTGACCCAGGGAACCGGGTAAGCTACATGCAGGGTCTAGACCTGAACCCAGGGCCAGGACTGGGCTCAAGGGAGGAGGACTCCAGGAACTCTGTGGGGGCCAGTGCCACTTTTAGGAAGGCAAGGGGACCTGGGTCGGGGGCTCACCGCAGATCTTGAGGGGTGCCTCCAGCTCCAGAAGAATGGGCTGGCTCAGGAAAATCTCCCGGGATTTCAGGCACAGACCGCGGATCTCGTTCTCTGTCAGCTGTACATTCTTGCCAGGCCGCGAGCCCTGCACTGGGGGCGCAATGGGGTGTCAAGACCCTGGACCCTGACAGGAGGAGGGTGGGCGACACAGGTGGCCCTATGGATACCTCCGGGGGCGCCTAGGCCTCCTCGGCCGCTCCTTACCCACAGGCAGCTGTTGCTGCTGAGCCTCCCGGGACCTCGGCCTCAAGCCTCCCAAGGGAAGCCCCCAACTACCCTCAGCGCCTCGGGAGGCGACTGTCGTGCGCAGGGGACTGCCACCCAAAAACCTCACAGCGCAGGACCCCTTCCTGGACCGCGCTTCCCGGGTTTCTCCCTCGCCTCAAGAACCCAGGCAACCCGTGCGCCCCCGGCCCGGGAGAGGGGGCTGCTCCGCGCGTCGGAGCGGGCCCCGGACCTCTCAGGCGCGTCCGCGGGGGGGCGGCTGCGGCCACCGAACCTCGCGGCCCGTCCCCGCCCAGTCTAAGCTGGCCCTGGGGGCCCGCCCGCGCGCCACTTCCGGGCCCGGCAGGGGGCCAGGGCGCGGCGGACGCAGGCCTCTCCCGCCCCGACCAACCTTCTAGCAGGCGCCCGATGATCGAGTCAAGGTTGAGCTTCTCGCTATCGGACATGGCGGCGCCGCCGCTCCAGCCCAGCAGCTCCGGGCCCGCTCCTGCCTCCCGCCCTCCGGCAGCCTCCTTCCGGCCTGGCTCTCCTTCCGCCCGCCCCAGTCCGCCCCCGGCCCGCGGCCCCGCCTCCGGGCCTCCCGGGCCCGCCCCGCCCGGTCCCCCGCGCTCTAGCGCCCCCGCTGGACGTGAAGCGCCGCGGCCCGGGGGGCGGGCCCTTGACGGCGGGCTGGAGGCGGGGTCTGTCGGGGGCGCGGCCAAGCTGGTTACGCCCCAGAGGAGGCGCCCAGCCCCGTTCAGAGGATGTGGGGCCGGAAGGACTGTGGAAGTTGTTTTTCTCTTTCAAAAGCGGAACAGCCCTTCCCACCCCTGCCCGGGGTGGAGGGTGTTGTGAACATATTAATAACCGGCTGCTAGGCACTGAGGGTTAACTGCTCGAAGTGCAGGAAAGGAAACTGAGGCTCAAGAGATGAACAGACTGGTGCAAGACCTGGACCCCGCATTCACGTAGGACCCCCTTCTTCGTGGGTCTCCGTGGCCCCCAGGCGGCTGACCACACTCAAAGACAGCTACGGCTGAACTTCCAGCGCACTTTGGTCCTTGGGGCATGATAAATTAATATTTTCTTACAAGTCCCATAATTAGCTTTTTTTTTTTTTTTTTGAGACAGTTTTGCTCTGTCACCCAGGCTGGAGTGCAGTGGCGCGACTTTGGCTCACTGCAACATTCGCTTCCCGGGTTCAAGCGGTTCTCCTGCCTCAGCCTCTGAAGTACCTGGGATTGCAGGCGTGCACGACTGCGCCTGGTTTTTGTGTGTTTAGCAGAGGTGGGGTTTTGCCATGTTGGCCAGGCTGGCCTTGAACTCCTAACCTCAAGTGATCCACTGGCCTCGCCCTCCCAAAGTCCTGGGGCGGTTACAGGCGTGAGCCAACAAGCCTGGCCCCATAATTAGCTTTTGAGTAGCACAGTAATATTGCAGGGTGTGCACTTAAAAAGAATTACTTTATGAGCAGACATGGCTGGGCGCGGTGGCTCACGCCTGTAATCCCAGCACTTTGGGAGCCTGAGGTGGGAAGATCGTTTGAGCTCAGGAGTTCAAGACCAGCCTGGCCAACATGGTGAAGCCCCATCTCTCTAAAAATACAAAAAGTTAGCTGGGCATGATGGCAGCCGCCTGTAGTCTCAGCTACTGGGGAGGCTGAGGCAGGAGAATCACCTGAACCTGGAAGGCGGAGGCCCACTGCACTCCCTAGCCGAGGTGACAGCGTGAGACTCTATCTCAAAAAAAAAAAAAAAAAAAGGGAGCAGACGATAAATTAACCTTAATTCTTGTTGGAACCCTGAGTTGGGTGCTTTACACGCCAGTAACCTCAGAACCGGAGGTGGGCCTGCCGTGGTGGCTCAGCCCTGTAATTCCAGCACTTTGGGAGGCTGAGGCGGGATGGTCTCTTGCGTCCAGCCTGGGCAACACGGCGAAACTTCATCTCAACAAAAAATACAAAAATTAGCTGGGTATGGTGGTGCTCGCCTGCAGTCCCAGCTACTAGGGAGGCTGAGTCAGAAGGATCTCTTGAGACCAGGAGGTGGGGGTTGCAGTGAACCCAGATGGTGCCATTACACTCCAGCCTGGGTGACACAGCATGACCCTCAAGAAACAAACATAAAGGCCAGGTGCGGTGGCTCATGCTTATAATCCCAGCACTTTGGGAGGCTGAGGTGGGTAGATCACCTGAGGTCAGGAGTTTGAGACCAGCCTGGCCAACGTGGCAAAACCCTGTCTCTACTAAAAATACAAAAATTAGCCGGGCATGGTTGTGCATGTCTGTAGTCCCAGCTACTTGGGAGACTGAGGCAGGAGAATCACTTGAATCTGGGAGGTGGAGGTTGCAGTGAGCTGAGACCGTGCCATGCACTCCAGCCTGGGCAACAGAGCAAGACTCTGTCTCAAAAGAAACAAACAAAAGAATTGGAGGTGGCCTGGCCTCTGTGTCTAACAGGCCTGGGCCCTCCACACCCAGCACAGAAACTCAAGCCTTCAGTCACTGGAGCCATGGGGAGGGTGGGAGGAGCCCACAGCTCAGGGGCACTGGGGCAGGCAGGAAGAGCCTCAGAGAGGAAGGGGTGACACCCCCCACCCTTGGGAGGGGCCCCCAGCGGTTGCTGAAGCTGTGTGAGGAGGAGGAGGAAGTGAGAGGAGGAGGTGAGGTGCTGCAGGAGGTGAACTGGGCTGGTGGAGACAGAGGCTGGGCCTGGGGCTGGGTCTCCGGACAGAGGCCTGGCTTTTCTGTCAGGGCAGGGCCTAGCCCCCGCCCCCATAAAAGAGGAGACATAGGAGGCTTGGTGAGATACCCTGAAACCTCCCCACTCTGACCCCGCAGCCAGGCTCCAGGCTGGCCGGGAGCGGCCCCTCACACTGGTTCTCCCCACTTTCTCTGCCTGTGGCATTGAAGGCCCCTGGCACCATGGCCCAGGCCCTGGGGGAGGACCTGGTGCAGCCTCCTGAGCTGCAGGATGACTCCAGCTCTTTGGGGTCCGACTCAGAGCTCAGTGGGCCTGGCCCATATCGCCAGGCCGACCGCTATGGATTCATTGGGGGCAGCTCGGCAGAGCCAGGGTAAGGGGGCAGGGTGAGGGATGGTGGGATGCTGGGACAGAGGACAGGGGCTGAGGGCTGAATTCTGGAGGGAGGCCGGGAGGGTCTGGTGGTAGGGATTGGGAGGGGGACTCAGCCAGTAGCACCCCTCCACAGGCGCCAGGTGGAACCCTAAGGTGGGAAGGGTCGGGGAGGCCTCTGTACATCTCTTACCCCCAGCCTCCGAGGGTTCGCACCCACCACTGGGGCAGAACATCCTTCCCCTGTGAAGCTCTGGCTCAGGAATCCCAGATCCGAATCACAGACCCATACCTCCTCCTTCCCCCTTTCCCCAAGCTACAGACAGAAACACAAGTCCAGATATAGACAGAAACTTGCCCCAGGTCACACAGGAGATCAGACACAGACTCAGATTCAAACTCAGGATTCCGGGCTTCCAGTCCAGGGCTCTCTCCAGCCAGCTTCCCCTGTGAATTGTGTCCCTATCCTGGGTGACAGCCAACCAGCCCCTCCCCCAACACACACCCACTCACCCCTTCAGTCTCCTGCTTCTGCCCACATTGGAGCCACATCCTTTCCTGTCCCCATGACAAGCATTGGCAGCTCCTGGGTCACAGGTCACCCCACAGGGCTCCCAGTGATCCCTAGGGCCAGGAGCTGGGTTCACCAGGGTAGCCTGGAGGGTGGCCGTGTGGGCCCTGGGTAACAGCTGCCCAGCGCCTGGATACCTGTGCCATGCATTTCCAGGCCGGGCCACCCGCCTGCAGACCTCATCCGCCAGCGGGAGATGAAGTGGGTGGAGATGACCTTGCACTGGGAGAAAACCATGTCCCGGCGGTACAAGAAGGTGAGGGGCAGGGCAGGGGCACCACTGGCCCCTGGCAGTACAAGAAGGTGAGGGGGGCAGGGCAGGGGCCCCATTGGCCTCCATGGCTCATTCCTGTCTGCCTCGGCCCACATCTTGCCAAAATGTACCCACCCTGTGTCCCAGCACCTCCTGTCTTTGCTCCCTGCCGCCCAAAGTGGGCCTCTGCCTGCTGATGAGCTGTGCCTGGGGCCTGCCAGCAGGAGCTATGGAGGCTGCCTAGTGGAGCCCTTGGCCTCACCCACAGGTAAAGATGCAGTGCCGGAAAGGCATCCCGTCTGCCCTGCGTGCCCGGTGCTGGCCCCTGTTGTGCGGGGCCCACGTGTGTCAGAAAAACAGCCCTGGCACCTATCAGGTGAGGGAGTGGGCAGGGGCCCCAACTCTCCTACCCAGAGCCCCTCACCACACCAAACCCTCACACCCACCTTCCTGGCTACCCACAGGAGTTGGCAGAGGCCCCTGGAGACCCACAGTGGATGGAGACCATTGGCAGGGACCTTCACCGCCAGTTCCCCCTGCACGAGATGTTTGTGTCACCTCAGGGCCACGGGTACGAGGCCGGTGATACCCAGGGACCCCCAGCCCCCCAAGCCCTGGGTGCTCCAGCCCACTTTCCCCAGCCCAGCTGTACAGTCTTGCATCTCAGGGGACCCAGCAAGGCCCAGGGAGACTGAGGCCTGGGCAGAGACCCCCAGAGGGTGGAGAAGGAGGTGCCTGCAGGACTGGCCCCTTATGGGGTCTTCCGGCACAGGCAGCAGGGGCTCCTGCAGGTGCTCAAGGCCTACACCCTGTATCGACCGGAGCAGGGCTACTGCCAGGCCCAGGGGCCCGTGGCTGCTGTGCTGCTCATGCACCTGCCCCCGGAGGTGAGTGACCTTGACCCCGCTCCAGGAACCCTAGTGACCTAGGCCCAGGGAACCCCATCCCCAGGAACTGTGGCCTCAGAAACCTGCGACCCTTGATTCCCTGGACCCCCTCCTAGTGACCCAGGGCCTCATGACTGCCAGCCTCAGAGACCTTCAAGCCTAATGACCTTGACTCCAGGAACCTGGGACCCTTGACCCCAACCTTGATCCCAGTCATCTAGGAATCTGAATGTTATCACCTTGACCCCACGACTCCTGATTCTGAACTTGGGGACTGTGACCCCAACCCCAATGGCACCAGAAACCCAGGACTTGAACTTTGGGACACTTCCAACCCTTGGCCAGTGAACCCCAACCCTGTGACCTTCAAATCTAACACCATGAGCCCTGTGATTTCCAACACCCTAAACCCCTCAGCAGGCCCTGCCTTGGGGAGAGCGGGGTGCTTTTGGGAAGGGCTCCCAGGAACTGAGCAGGTTAGGAGTGGCCCTGAGTCCAGGCTCCTGTGGTGCCCAGGCCCTCCCCTTCACTCCTTTCCCCTGTCCTGACTTCCCCTCTGCGGTCCCTTCTTTCGTGGGCACTTACAGGCCTGTGCCCTGCCCCTTCCCCAGGAGGCCTTCTGGTGCCTGGTGCAGATCTGTGAGGTCTACCTCCCCGGCTACTATGGGCCCCACATGGTGAGGGGCTGGCATGGGGGCTGGAGGAGGGAGGGGCAGGGGTCCGGTGAGCGGGTGGGGGTCTGGGGACTGAGGGAGGTTGAGCCTGGGGGTGGCGGTGCTGGCCTGCTGACGGACGTGGCCACAGGAGGCTGTGCGGCTGGATGCCGAGGTGTTCATGGCCCTGCTGCGGCGGCTGCTTCCGCACGTGCACAAGCACCTGCAGCAGGTGGGCGTCGGGCCCCTGCTCTACCTGCCCGAGTGGTTCCTGTGCCTCTTCGCCCGCTCCCTGCCCTTCCCCACAGTGCTGCGTGTCTGGGATGCCTTCCTCAGTGAGGGTGAGTGGGGCAGCCAGTGGCTGGGGCAGGAGCCTTGGGGTATGGGTGGGGAGGTAGCTCACCAGCCCCAGGGTTCCCTTTTTGAGCCTCAAATCACAGGACTGGGTGTACCAAAGGGGATGGCCTGGTGCCTGGTGGTACATCACCTATCACCCATCACCCAGGCACCGCCTGGTGCAGAGCTGGGCCAGGGAGGCTTCCAGGGGAGGCAGATGGGGCAGGAGCTGGGCGATCACAGCACATGGAGGCCTGAGTGTCTCAGGGATAGTAGGAGGCGTGCCTGCCCGGAGCCGGCAGGCACCTGCTGCATGCTCACTGGCTCCAGACGTGGATCTGCAGCTGGGAATCAAGTGATCGAGACCTTCATTCTGGCGGGGGTGGGGATGGGTGGTGACAGTAACCAAATTCACACAAGATATTTATAGATTGTCAGAAGTGTCATGAAGAAAATAAAAGTAGGGATGTGACAGAGTGTCAGGGGAGCGCAGGGGCGATGGCTGCATTTAAGCTCTTCCTGGCTGCTCTGTGCAGGAGGAGGACTCACCGGGGTGCCTGTGGAGGCCTGGGCCAGAGAGGCCACTGTCCCCAGGGGCCAGGCTACAGTCCATGAAGGAGGGAGGGCTTGGAGCCATGAAGCCAGAGAAGTGGAGGCTGGGGGCCAGGCCAAGAACGGGAGGGGAGTCGAGCAGGGCCAAGCTGGACTCCCTGTGTCTTTGGGACTCCGCCTTGACACTGCCATCGGTAACCCACCTGCATTCTGTTCTATATGTGAGATCTGGAGGTTGCACCTTAAAACGTGGTAGAAATCAATCAGCATGCATACTGAATGCCTGTCGTGTGCTCAGCCGGCTTCCTGCCCTCCGCACAGTGGAGGAACCATTGGCTGGCTTAGAGTTCTGATCACAGGTGTCCAAGTCGCTATCCATGCGGTTACCTCCCAACCAGCCTCAGACCTCGAGAGCAGGGCTGGGCAGAGCTGGGCAGGGCTTGACCTGCCCGCCTGAGGGCAAACACTACACAGGCTCCCTTTATCAGAAGGACGATAGCATGAGTAGTGATTGTTTCTTGACAGTCACCATCATCACTCAACCTCGCCAGTCCCCTGGTGTCTCTTCTCAGATTAGAGGCTGCCAGGAAAGGATTCTGAGGCTCCAAAACTAGCCCAAGCTCGTATTGTGGGGAGTGCACCAAGTGCTATGCTCCTAGCTTAGGGGAGAGCAGTTCTGCCTAGGATCTTTCTAGAATCAGAGGGTCACAGATCCAAGCTGGAAAGGCCCTTAAAGGGCTCCACCTGACCTTTCCTCATGGAGATGAGCAAGCTGAGGCCCAGGGAGGGCTTGGTGTGAAGGCATCAGTAGCCCCGGGCTCCTGGCAGGAAGCTGGTGACTTGGAGGGGACTGGAGCCTTGGGGTGCTGGCGGGGAGCCAGCTCACCAGCTCCGGGGTTTCCTTTTGGAGCCTCGAGTCATAGGACCAGGTGTGCTGAAGGTGGTGGTCCTATGCCTGGTGGCACATCACCTGTCACCCGAATGCCGCCTGGGGTAGGAGCTGGGTGGTCATAGCACATGGAGGCCTGACTGGCTCAGGGAGGGTAGGAGGTGCTCCTCCCCGGAGCCCACAGGCACCTGCTGGGCACTTGCTGGCTCCAGATGTGGATGGCATCTGAGCATCAAGTGATTGAGACCTTCATTCTGGCGGGGGTGGGGATGAGAGGTGACAGTAACCAAATTCATAAGATATTAACTCTTCCCCAAATCATCTGTGGCTCTTTTTTTTGGGGGACGGAGTCTTGCTGTGTTGCCCAGGCTGGAGTGCAGTGGCCGGATCTCAGCTCACTGCAAGCTCCGCCTCCTAGGTTCCCGCCATTTTCCTGTCTCAGCGCCCGCCACCTCGCCCGGCTAGTTTTTTGTATTTTTTATTAGAGACGGGGTTTCACCGTGTTAGCCAGGATGGTCTCGATCTCCTGACCTCGTGATCCGCCCGTCTCGGCCTCCCAAAGTGCTGGGATTACAGGCTTGAGCCACCGCGCCCGGCCGCATCTGTGGCTCTTGAGGCTAACTTGACCAGTGCAGTGGGCTGAGTCGCCCAAAATGTAACTCTACCCTCTGTCATTGTACCTGAACTGGGGGTGGGGGGGCAGAGCTGCAGGACAGTGGCAGGCACATGGCTGAAGGCAGGTTTGGGTGCAGAACTGTGGAGGGGCAGGGCCGGCCTCCCAGTGAGTGAGCCTCCGGCCTGCAGGTGCCAAGGTACTGTTCCGTGTGGGGCTGACATTGGTGCGCCTGGCGCTGGGCACTGCAGAGCAACGAGGGGCCTGCCCTGGCCTCCTGGAGACACTCGGAGCCCTTCGAGCCATCCCCCCCGCGCAGCTGCAGGAGGAGGCCTTCATGTCACAGGTGGGTGCCCCCGCCTCTACTCGGACTTGCCCAGCCCCTGCTGCATGGGGGAAACTGAGTCCCAGAGCAGGAACCCAAAGCGAGAACGGGGACTTAGTTCCTGTCCCCTGAGCTTCAGAGAACACGAAAACCCGAGGCTTCCAGTGGCTTTCTGTGGCTCCCCAGCGAGGCTGTCTGTCAGCCCCTCAGTCCTCAGCCACTTCCTGGGCTGGGACCTCAGTTTCCTGTTCCTGCCTTGAGGCCGGGCAAACGCAGCACCGACTGCTCCCCACAGGTGCACAACGTGGTGCTGTCAGAGCGGGACCTGCAGCGGGAGATCAAGGCCCAGCTGGCCCAGCTGCCCGATTCTGCGCCGGGGCCCCTGCCCCGGCCACAGGTCCGCCTCGCTGGGGCCCAAGCCATCTTCGAGGCCCAGCAGCTGGCAGGGGCACGACGAGGCGCCAAGCCTGAGGTGCCTCGGATTGTGGTGCAGCCCCCAGAGGAGCCCAGACCACCACGGCGGAAACCCCAGACCCGCGGCAAGACTTTCCATGGGCTCCTGACTCGGGCCCGGGGCCCCCCCATCGAGGGGCCTCCCAGGCCCCAACGAGGCTCCACCTCCTTCCTAGACACCCGCTTCTGAGAGGACCATGGACTCAGTGTTCCCCAGTCTCAATTGCCTGATGGCTGATGCCAGCCCTGCAAATAGGCACCGCACTTTACTCTTGGGACTCGGCTTCCTTCCAGGCAGGGCCCAGGCGGTGGGGAGGAGGAGGTCCTCCGTGGTACATACTGGGTCAGGCACTAGCATGGAGAGGGTCCCAGAGTGGGGCACGTGAGGACTCATGGAACTGTCCTGGTGCCCAGGCCCTCACAAGTACCAAAGCCAGCACCGTAGGAGTCAGGGAAGGGGTTGGCTGGGTTAAGGGACCCCAGAGGGCTCCAGGAATAAAATCTGTTTGAACTTGGATCTTCAGATCTTCAGAGCCTTGGATGGCACTGGATCAAATGCCCTCCTCCCAACCCCCGACAGACAGCCCCTTCCCCTCCTCCCTCACCTGCCCTTCCTAGCCCTGCCCTCTCCTGGTCCTGCCCTGGGGACACACTGAGGCTGCCCACTGGCAGCTGGGGAAGGTGTTTACATTAATAAGAGCCAATTGAAAGTCACCCTGCCCCAGCGTCTGGGGATAGGAGTGGCTTTTGCACCTGCAGGAGGAGGGCGTCCCAGTGGATGGCGAGTCCAGCAGTTCTACCCCCTCTTCTGCCCTCCTTGCCCTCCCTCCAGGGTGGTTCGGAACTCGCTGGGATGGGGGACTGTAACCCAAGTCCTCCCCGCACCCATGGTCCTGGTCACATCTGTCAAAGGGACCCAGGCAAGAACAAAGGCCTAGTGTGCCGCGGACAAAGGAGAAAGGTCCCGCCGGCCCTCGCCCCTCCCTGATCCCTGTGTCTGCCCCCTCGGGACCGCCACCATGGAAACCCCCTCCCACACTCACTAATAGCCCCCGTGGGTGCCTAGGACTTGAGCCATCGCCAGGGCGACAGGGCTGGTTCCGACACAGGCGTGTGTCCCGCAGTGCCCGTTCCCAAGTGCCCGCCCCTCGATGGGGAACACGGCAGGACTCCATATGGATGGGAGGCATCTGCAGGCTCGGGCTCCGGAGGTGGTCATCAGGTGGGGTGTCAGTGGAGTCACCTGTCGGACTCTGGGTTTGGAATGTTCTTGCAACAGGGCCACAGGCTGCATCTATGTGACAAGTGCCAGGTCCTGGGTCCTGGGCAGACCTGCCCCACTCCCAAGGAGCCTACCCCCTGGAATAGGGGATCATGGTGGTCCAGACCCTTATCTGTCATTTCTCTGGGGGAAACTGAGGCTCAGGAGGAGCAGGAACTTGCAGAAAGCCTTACTATCCATGGCAGACCCAAGGTTTACCCCCGCCCCAACCACTGGCAGCTCCCTAGGAGTGCTTTCTCCTTCTCCTTCCCCACCCCACCCCCAATCCCGCACCAGTCCGTGTGTGTGGAAGAGGCAACAGTCAGACTCTTGTGCGTTAGACAGCGCTCCAGAGCCTCCTCCGCCCACTCATCCTCACCCCGCTGGGGTGCCTGCAACTTAGTAATAGCCTCCTTACCTGTAGTTTACAAAGCCCTTTCCCAGACACCCCCCGCCAGACCCTCTCTCTGCAGGTGGCCCCCGATATCCCTGTTAGAGACACAGAGGCTCAGTGAGGACAAGGACCTCACCCAGGCCCACAGTGAAAGGCAGATCCAGCTGGAATGCAGAGGCAAGGCTCTGTGCTATGTAGACTATGCCTTAACCTTAGAAGAGGAGTGTCTTGGTGGAATCTCAGGCACTGTAGCAGGCAGGGTGGCCGGGGTCAGGGGGCACTTGTCCCTGAAGTCTACTTGGGAGCTCTCCACCCTCCACAGTTCAGCTCTTCACCTGGGAGAACAGGGGAGCAAGGTGCAGCAGCCTCAGCCCTGGGCCGAGGGTCTGTCATGAGCCTGCGAGGGCATGGTGGCAGTGGTTCACCCTGGACACAGACCCTAGGAGCAGGTGGTCTCCAGCAGGGCCCCTCTAGCTGGGGCTCAGTCACTGCCTTTCCTACTCAGGAGACTGTTTTCTGGGCAGCCCTTATCTGTAGGTTTCCTTATCAGTCATCTGCATGGGAGCCCTAACTCATGGGTCGGACAGATGAGGACGAGCGCTCCCCCGGTGTGAACCCTCGCACACACGCGTTCTCACAGGCTCTCCTCCGCAGGGCTACGCCAGCCCCCACAGCACCTTTTTGACAGCTAAGGAAATATGTCTCACCTCCAGGCAACATGCACCCTCACCAGAGTGCACAGTGTAGCAGGGTGGGGCATGATCTCTCACCCAGGTGCCTTTGTGCAGTGAGCAACCGACACAAACATGCTCAGTGAACCTAGAAAGTCCCTACAGATCTGCCTGGAAAGGGGCTCAGAGCAGGGAAGCCATGCCGCGGAGAGCGCTCAGTGTGGGGACAGGAGCTGGGAGGGCCCTGGCATGTCGGGCAGCCTGTCTCTGAGTGGGGCATGCAGAGTGGACACGAGTGGGGGCATGCAAAGGAGTGGATGGGTGGCAAATGGGTGCCTGCCACGGATCGGGGGGACCCATGGTCTCCATCTTGCACTGCCACCCACTTGAGGTTCCCTGAATTCCCACACTGTTCCAGGCTCCCAGAGGGGTCAGACTTGGACTCCCTGCCATGGGAAAGGCCATTTCTCCTTCTCTGAGCCTCAGTATTCTCCTGCGGATAATGGGATTATAATAGCCTCCACCCCAGCCTCAAGAGTGCTCTCCCAGCTCATGATGGTGATCATGACTGTTCAGTCCAGCCGCGCAGCAGCCAAAGCACTGCCTCTCCTCACCCTACCCCTACCTGACTTGGGTCCGCCTCAGGTGATGCCCAGGCTTTCCTGGCAGGGGCAGAGCAGAACCACCCTGCCCACCTGCCTGCCCCAAGTCCCAGGACCCTAAGCTTGGGCTGCAGCTGCCCAACTCTGATTTTCCTCTGTGTCCACAAGGCAAAAGCCAGTGCAGCCAGGGACCAGCCAGGGTGGCCTGGGAGAGGGCACACCACACAGCTCTCCGTGCAGGCGTGCACGTATTCTGGCAGAAGATCCCAGCTCTGCCTGTCACTAGCTGTGTGACCCTGGGCAAGTCGCACGACCTTTCTGAGTCTCATAATTGCTCCCTTGCATGTGAAGTGTTAAGCCTGGGCTAAGTGTGCACTGTATCCTCATTTGAAGATGAGAAAACTGAGTCCCCGGGGCTGCAGAGCTTGTTGAATTTGTTGTTACATATCAAAAACTCATGCTCTTTGGATCACACCCAAGCCCCACCGTGGGACCCCATGGGCGCTCAGGCCACCCAGGCAGCAAGGGATTGGGTCTCCTGGGGTGGCTGTACCTCATTCCTGGAGCCTGGGCCAGCTGCTGGGAGGGCTGCATGTGGGCCTGGAAGTTGTGTGGGGAATGTGGGCTGGGCTAGGCACCCTGGAGAAGCCATTTCCGCTCTCTGCCAACCCCCTCCAGTGGTAGACAGAGATGTGTCTGCACAGACTGCCCTGTTTATGTTGCAGAAAGGGTCCAACAGCTGTTATCTCTGTCCCTGATATGTGTGGGCCCCTCAGTGCTCTCCCCCAGGCCAGGAGGCTCTCAAGGACAGCCAGGGCTCAATGTGTCCAGCTCTGAGACAGGTAGGGAGAGGGACTGACTGGGGACTGTGAGGGGGAGGAATCAGAGCCATGGGCTGCCCTGTCTGGGAGAGGGGAACCAGCCCCATTCTAGGCTGGAGAGACTGAGCTTCAGATCACAAAGGGGAGGGGCCCAGGTCCCACAGCCACAGCCAGAGCTAGGATTGAAACCCAGTGGTGGGACACACTCCAGGAGAGGGTGCGAATCTTTGGTTGTGCTTCTGTGGGTGAATTGTGGCTGTGACCCAGGTCTCTTGGGGTAGCTTCTGTGGTTGTTTGGGTGGGTGCACTTGGGTGTGAGTATGTGTGTCTTGGGGAGATTGTAGCTTCATCTCCGGGTGTGAAGTCGACCTAGGTGGGTGTTGATGAGCAGAGTAGATTTCTTTTCCTTTCTTTCTTTTCTTTTTTTCTTTTTAAAGAGATGGGGGGCTAGGCACGGTGGCTCACACCTGTAATCCCAGCACTTTGGGAGGCTGAGGTGAGCAGATCATGAGGTCAGGAGATTGAGACCATCCTGGCTAACATGATGAAACCCCGCCTCCACTAAAAATACAAAAATTAGCTGGGTGGACTGGACACAGAAAATACAAAAATTAGCTGGGTGGACTGGACACAGTGGCTCATGCCTGTAATCCTAATACTTTGGGAGGCTGAGGCAGGCGGATCACCTGAGGTCGGGAGTTCGAGACTAGCCTGACCAACATGGAGAAACCCTGTCTCTACTAAATACACAAAATTAGCCGGGTATGGTGGCGCATGCCTGTAATCCCAGCTACTCCAGCCTGGGCAACAAGAGCGAAACTCCATCCCCCCCACAAAAAAAAAGTAGCTGGGCGTGGTGGCTCGCACCTGTAGTCCCAGCTACTTGGGAGGCTGAGGCAGAAGAATCACTGGACCCGGAGTGGCGGAAGTTGCAGTGAGCCAAGATCGTGCCACTGCACTCCAGCCTGGTGACAAAACAAGACTCTGTCTTAAAAAAAAAAAAAAAAAGGGGGGGGGGGAATAGGGTCAAAAAAAAAGAGATAGGGTCTCGGCTGGGCACAGTGGCTCACACCTGTATTCTCAGGACATTGGGAGGCCGAGGCAGGCGGAGCACCTGAGGTCAGGAGTTCAAGACAAGCCTGGCCAACATGGCAAAACCCGGTCTCTACTAAACACACAAAAATTAGCCAGGCATGGTGGCTTGTGCTTGTCATCCCAGCTACTCTGGAGGCTGAGGTAGGAGAATCACTCGAGCCTGGGAGGTGGAGGTTGCAGTGAGCTGAGATCACGCCACTGCACTCCAGCCTGGGCGACAACAGTGAAACTCTGTCTCACAAAAACAAAAACAAAAACAAAAAAAAAGAGAGAGATAGAGATAGGGTCTCACTGTATTGCCAGGCTGGAGTGCAGTGGCACAACCAGGACTCACTGCAGTCTCCACCCCTGGGGCTCAGGTGATCTTCCCACCTCAGCCTCCCAAGTAGCTGGGATTACAGGCCCACACCACCTCAACCAGCTAGTTTTAAATTTTTTTTTTTTTTTCTGTAGAGACGGGGTCTTGCTATGTTGCCTAGGCTGGTCGCAAACTCCTGGGTTCAAGCAATCCTCCTGCCACAGGCTCCCAAAGTTCTGGGATTATAGGCAGCCACCACACCAGAAGAGACTGGATCTTATAGACATCCTGGCCCCTGTGTGCAAGTCCACTGGGCCCAGAAGTGAGGAGGAGGCTGCACAGATGTGCCGAGACCCTGACCCAGGAGGGCCTCGCTGGGAGAACATGCAATAGGGCAGAGCGCTGGCGGCTGGGACAGAAAGCTGCAGGGCTGGGAGCTCCGGCCTCTATCTAAAGGTAGAGCTCAGGGCTGTGTGCCCCAGGCTGCTCTCCCGGGCACACCACCCCTAAGGGCGGGCCCTAGTACCAGTCTCTGCCCGCTCCGGCTCTCCCCGCCCCTCCTTTCCATCTCTTCTCCATGGTGGCCTTCCTCTTTCTTCACAGCCCTAAGTCTGTGACCCCCGACGACAGGCCCTGTCCATCTGCACCTGGCCCTCTGTCGGGACTTCCTCTGTGTCTCTGAAGCCCCCCGTCTCTCCTTGCCTGCTCCGTGCCCTCCTCCTGCCGGGTTCGTGTCCCGCCCCACGCCCCCAGGTCTGGGACGTTTTCGTGGCGGGTGGGGCGGGCACGTCCCCGGCGGGTCCCTATCGGTCCCTGTCGGTCCGTCCGCCCCGCGCCGCCCCCGCCGGGCACTGGGCATGCCCCGGGCGTTTCTATATAAAGCGGCGCCGCTTGGGCCCGGCGCTGTGCCACTGCCACCGCCGTCGCCGCTGCATCCCGCCCGGTCCGAGTCCGCCCACCACGCCCGCCCAGCCGCTACCGCCGCCAGGTACTCCGGCTCCGGCCCCGCCCCGGGAGAGCCAGGGAGGGGGGCGGCCGGGGCAGGAGTCGCGGGGACGAAAACCCCACGCCCGCTTTCCGCGGCGGGACCCTCGACGCTACGCTCCCCACCCCCGGGAACCGGTGCCCCCCACTCCTCCCGCACTGGAGGGGCAGAGCCGAGCCGGGACCCTAGGGCAGGAAGGACCTGTGAGCTTTGGGGCAGGAGCCCCTCGGTCTGGGCAGCAGAAATCCCTCCCCATCTTCGGGGTGGGGGTGGGGCGGTCTTGGCCTCTCTCTGCAGGGACAGGTGTCGGCCGGCCACCTCTCCACTCCCAAAGTCTAGGGGCTGGAAGGCCAGGCAGGGACCTGGCTGCCCTGACTCCTCCGTCTCTCTGTCCCTCTGTCTCTGCCATCAGTCTTTCAGCCACTCCACCCACGAGATGGTGAGTCTCCTGCGGTCCCTCCCCCACAAGGCCCAAGTCCCTGGGCAGAGAGAGGGCCCAGAGGACAGCAGGCAGCGCCCAGGACCTAAGCCTGGGGTTGCCCCATGCAGAGAGCTTAGACTCACGACCAGCTCCCTCACCCCACCCTGCGGCTGCGTCCTGGGAGGTGGGCACTCTTAGTGCCCTGTGACAGTCATTCATTCCATGGCCCCTCAGGGAGCTCACCTTCTAGGAGAGGGCACAGAGGCTCTGGCCCTGGCAAACTGGGATTCAAGCCCAGGTGTGAGGCCCAGTCCTCTGCCGTCTGGGCCACAGCACACCATCTCCCAACGACCAAGAGATTCTCTTCGTCCCAGCCTCATCAGCCCCAGCGGATGGGACAGGGCAGGCACCAGGCAACAAGGCCCAAAGACACCTCATAGCTTGCTCAAGGTGGCTTTGAGTCCCCTGTCCAGGCCTGGGGACTGCAAAGAACAAGAATTCCATTCACACGGAGCCTCCCAGCAGCCCCATGTGGGGTGCGCCAGCCTCAGAGAGGGTCGGGACATTAGGTTTCATCCAAAGAAAGCATTTCCATGACTCAAAATATCTGCAAAGAGGGGTCCCAGCCCTCCCCCTCCTAATGTCTAGCCCAGGGCTGGGCACACAGTAGGGCTTCAAGGCCTACGTGGAGATGACAGTGGAATCACATTTAGGTGTCAGCACACTCCATGCTGGGTCATGAGAGAGAAATAAGCCACCCCAGAGTGATGGCTGGGTTCGTTCATTCACCTGCTCTTCAGTCAACAAACATTTACTGAGCAGTGGCTGTGTGCCAGGCATGGTTTAGGTGCCGGGGTTGCCTCCATGAACAAAACCAGCAGAAAACTCTGCTGCTGTGAAGCAAGCTAAGGCGGAGCCCAGCGTGGGGGCGCGGGGGGTGCTGGTCAGCAGGACGCTGCTTCCTGCCATTCCTCCAGGGGCACCACACAGAACAGTTTACAAAGCACTCCCACCATCGCGTTCCCATTAATGCGCCTTCACCCCCAACACAGGCCTTTCCTCTCCTAGTCCCCAGGACGGTGTCAGCCCTGAACACAGCCCAGGCTGGGAGAGTGGGGGGCTTACACCCTTGGGTGACTTAATGTGACCACTGGCCCATCCTGCCCAAGACCCACCACTTCTGCCCTCTCAGCTCTCCCTGGATCCATCTGGTCCCGAGTGGGATTGCCCACTGGGCTCCAAGGACCTGGAGGATGAGGGCCCCTGGGGAGGGGGCTCTGGCCTGCCGCCCACAGGCTGCTTCCCTGGCTCCTGGCGCCAGGACGTGGGCCTGGACTGCAAGGGATCCCCCGAGGGGACCGAGGCCCGGGCCTGGACTGTCTACTACTACAGCCTCCTGCAGAGCTGTCTGCAGCAAGCTGGCCTTCCGGAGACTCAGGACCGCAGCCAGGCGCCCCGCACAGGTGCCCAAGGGCTCCCTGGAGGGGGGCACCCCTGGGGGCAGGGAGGGGCCCCCAGCCCAGTCTGCTTCCTCATCCATGTCAAGGTCAGCCCCTTCCCCCAGGCTCTGGTTCGGTCTGAAGGCAGGAAAGGCACAGCTAGTTGGCCTAGGGTAGGCAAACATTGTTTGCAAGGGCATCTGGCACCAGTGAGGTCAAGGATTGGGCTCTCTGCCCTCACCCCCTCCCCAGAAAGACCCAGCCCTGGGATTGGGAAACCATGTTGTGTGGCACTGAAGCTTCTAGAGAAAGGTCTTGGGAGCTGCGGTGGAGGCAGCTCAGCAGCTGAGACCTCCCAGACTCCTCCCCTTCTGCCCCTCCCACGCCTGTTGTATATACAGATTTTGTGTGGACAGAGGGTTCGCAGGTAGAATACCTGAGAATCACAGACTTGGTCCCATTGTACAAACTGGGAAACAGGAGCTCGGAGGAACACTGACTCCTCCAAGGTCACACAGAAAGTCAGAGCTCAGGCTAGAACCCAGGTCTCCAGTCACCCAGCCTGCAACACTTCTGGAGCAACTGCAGAAAGGGGGAGCCCGTCTCACAGGGCAGGACTGGCGGGCACGTCCACTCCCTGTCTGTGCCCTGTCTCCTCCGACTCCTGGGAAAACTGTGGGGGCCCAGGGGGAGGCTATGGGTGTGGAGGTGGTGGAAGGTGGGCAGAGAGACAGCAAGGGCGCCCCTGGTGAGCTGGGCCATGTTCTCTTTCCCGAGGCTGTCCTGGGGCGGAGGTGACCTTGTGCGTTCTGGGCTCCCCCAGCACCTTTCTGCCTGTGCTGCTGGAGGGTGGGGTCCAGAGCCCGGGTGAGTGTGTGCTCAAGTTTCCCCATCCCCTTCTACAGAAAGGGCAGCCCTGCCCTGGCCCAGCTACATCCCAAAATACCCGCCAACCCTGGCAACTGCCTGCATTCCACTGGAGCAGCTGCCATGCCGAGTGGGGGTGGGTTCTGGGATCAGCTGCCCCCACTCCGCTACCCAGGGGCCCGGGCATGGGCCATCAAGCCTTCCCTGGCCAGCCACTTGCCTTCTCTGCCCACAGGAAACATGCTCCTTTGCCTGTCCCCTGCTTGGCTGATGAAGGTGCCAGCACCTGGGCAGCCGGGTGAGGCAGCCTTGCTGGTCTCCAAGGCTGTGAGCTTCCACCCTGGGGGCCTGACATTCCTGGATGACTTTGTCCCCCCACGCCGTGCCACCTACTTTCTGGCAGGCCTGGGTCTGGGGCCCAGCCGGGGCCGAGAGGCAGCAGAACTCGCCCGTGACCTGACCTGCCCCACAGGAGCTTCGGCTGAGCTGGCCCGGCTGCTGGAGGACCGGCTGCTGACAAGGCAGTTGCTGGCCCAGCAGGGTGGTGTGGCTGTGCCAGCGACCCTGGCATTCACCTACAAGCCACCAGGGCTGCTGCGCGGAGGGGATTCCAGCCCAGGGCTACGGCTGGTGGAGCTGAGTGGCAAAGAGGGCCAAGAGACGCTGGTGAAAGAGGAAGTGGAGGCTTTTCTGCGCTCCGAGGCCCTGGGTGATGTCCTGCAGGTAACAGGCTCTTGTCCACCCTGAGGTCTGTACAGATGCCAGCAGGATGGGACCCAGGCACGGCTACCAAGTCTGGCTGGGAAGATGTCCCTACCTCTTAGCCCTGCCACTGCCCCATCTCTAGGGCAATCCCCTGCCCTTTTGCCTCAGTTTACTCACCGGCTCCTGTGGTGGAAGCGCCCCACCCTGCAGTACCTGGGGTGGCGTCCAGGAGGCCCCTTTCCCCTCCTTGCTGCAGGTGGCTGTGAAGCTCAGTGGCTGGCGCTGGCGGGGGCGGCAGGCATTGCGTCTGCACCCACGGGCAGAGCTGGGTGCAGTGGTGAACACAGTGCTGGCACTGCTGGAGAAGCTGGAGGAGGAGGAGAGTGTCCTGGTGGAGGCCGTGTACCCACCTGTCCAGCTGCCCTGCTCAGGTGAGAGTCACCTGGGCTGGCCAGGGGTGGGAGCTTGGTGTGGCCTTCTGGCCACTCTGTGCTGGCCTTAGACCTCCCTGTCTTCCCCTAGATGGTCCTTCACCTGGCCCTGGCCTGGCCGTGCGAATCTGTGCTGTGGTGTGTCGGACACAGGGTGACAGGCCACTGCTGAGCAAGGTGAGTGTGGCCCAGGCCCAGGTTGTGACCCTGCCTGCCACACCCCAGTCCAGTCCCAGTGGTTTGCCAAGGGCCCCTGAGCCATCTCTGGGCAGAGAGGACAAAATCCTTAGAGGGATCGAAGTTACCTCTGGGGAAACTACTGGGTCTGACTGTCTTCACTTTCCTGCAGCCCTTCCAGAACCCTCCCACACCAAGAGCCCCTGCCCCTGTGCTCAGCCCCATGCTGGGTAGTACCAGGGCCCAGGGGGCTGAACTGTCTTTCCAGAGAGTCTTGTCCACCTAGAGGCTGACCCAGGGCTTCCTGATAAACCTCTAGTGCCTGGAGCCCTTCAGGAGGGGCCTCTAAGCTGGGGAGTTCAGGAAGGCTTTTAGGGATCCTACTGGGTACCCAGCTCTAGGCTACACTGAGAGGGAGAGATTCGACCCTGCCCTCAGGGAGCTCCAGTGGGGTAGGGGAGAGGTGTGCCCCAGGGAGATGCTAGGGCGGGGCACACCAGGGTGGCCCAGGCCCTCAGGGCTGCAGGAGCCATCCTGGAGGGGGACCCCAGCTGGGCCTGGAAGCCTGGGTAGAATCCCTGGAGGAGTCTAGGGACCAGATGGGGACTGGCAGGTATAGCTCGTGTGCAATTTAAGACATGCTGGAGGACGGGGCTTCTTGAATGTCCAGTGAGGGGTCTGGTCTGAATCTTGGCACAAGGGGGTGGGGGTGTGCGTGGGGGGCAGGAGTGTGTGGGCCTCCCTCTGAGCCGCCCCCTGCCCAGGTGGTGTGCGGCGTGGGCCGCGGAGACCGACCTCTACGGCACCACAACTCCCTGCCGAGGACGCTGGAGGTGGCGCTGGCCCAGTGCGGCCTGGGCGAGGAGGCGCAGGTGGCGGCCGTGCGGCAGCGCGTTAAGGCGGCGGCCGAGGCCGCGCTGACTGCCATGCTGGCTCTGGAGGCCGGCCTGAGTGCCGAGCAGCGCGGCGGGCGCCGGGCGCACACGGACTTCCTGGGTGAGTGAGGGCGGCCGGGACCGGGGCCAGGGCCCGGAGCCGAGGGCCAGGGGCAGGAGGGCGGGGGCTGCCCGCGCTGAGCTCGCGTCCCCCGCCCGGCGCAGGCGTGGATTTCGCCCTGACAGCGGCCGGCGGCATGCTGACCCCCGTGGCCCTGGAGCTGAACGGCGGCCTGTGCCTGGAGGCGTGTGGCGCGCTCGAGGGACTGTGGGCCGCGCCGCGGCTGGGGCTGGCAGCCGACGAGGCGGCGGCCGCGCCGCTGGTGGAGACCATGCTCCGGCGGTCGGCGCGCTGCCTCATGGAGGGCAAGCAGCTGCTGGTGGTCGGCGCGGGCGGCGTCAGCAAGAAGTTCGTGTGGGAAGCGGCGCGCGACTACGGGCTCCAGGTGGGCGGGGCTGGGCCCCAGGTCCTGGCCCGAGCCTTGGAGGCGAGACTCTGGGGCGGGGCCTTGAGCAAAAGGGCGCCCTGGGGGCGGGACCCCCCGCGCTAGGGGCGGTGCTTGGGCGGGGCATCCTGGCCCGGTACACGGAAGCCTGGGAGTAGGGGCGGGGTCCGCCGTCCTGAGAGGGTGAGGAGACTCCGCTAGTTCTGTCCCTACCTGGAGTGAGAGGCCCTGGGGAGAGGCAAGGAGTCCTCCGCAGAAAGAGGAGAGGAGCCCGGGTAGATGGGCTGGGCGAGGGACAGCGTTAGCGCCAGAGCGGGGGCCTTGAATGCCAGGCTAAGGAGCCTGGCTCTGTCCTGGGGAAAGGGCGGGCCCTTTGAGGTTGAATTCCTGACACTTGGCACACAGGACCCGCAGAGGGTGCTGGGGAGCCGCATACAGATCCTGAATCAAGTTCATAGCAGGGCCTCACATTACAGAATCTGGAGCGAGCCAGGCAGGTAGACTTTGGGGACAGGGTCTCACTCTGTTGACCAGACTGGAGTGCCAGTGGTGCGATCACAGCTCACTGCAGCCTCGACTTCCTGGGCTCAAGCGATCCTCCTCCCACCTCAGCCCGGCTAAATTTTTTTTATTTTTTATTTTATTTTATTTTTTAATACGGAGTCTCACTCTGTCTCCCAGGCTGGAGTGGAATGGCACAATCTTGGCTCACTGCAACCTCCGCCTCCTGGGTTCAAGTGATTCTCGTGCCTCAGCCTCCTGAGTAACTAGGATTACAGGCGTGCGCCAACATGCCCAGCTAATTTTTGTATTTTTAGTAGAGACAGAGTTTCACCATGTTGGCCAGGCTGGTCTCGAACTCCTGAGCTCAGTGATCTGCCCGCCTTGGCCTCCCAAAGATCTGGGATTACAGGCATGAGCCACCAGGCCCGGCCTGCTCAGCTAATTTTTAAAATTTTTAGTAGAGACCGTATCTCACTCTGTTGTGCAGAGTGGTCTTGAACTCCTGAGCTCAAGCGATCCTCCTGCTTTGGCCTCCCGAAGTGCTGGGATTACAGGTGTGAGCCACTGCACCCAGCCAAGTAGACATTCTTGTCCCCATTGAACAGATAAGAAAACAGGCTGTCTCAAGCTGGCCCTAATCTAGCAAAGTGGCTTCCTCTCCCCTCTCCCACCGTGCAGCACCCCCTGGGGACACCACCTCTGTGTTCCCTGCCTTGCTCAGTGTTTTCTCCACTTGGAATGCCACTCCACTGCTGAGGCTGTGTTACTTTGCAGAGAGCCGCCCTCCCTGTCTCTTCCGTGGCTGCCTCTGCCCTGGGTTCCCCCAGCAGGCAGTAAGCTTTAGGGGCACGGGGCCCCACTGGATTCCTCCCAATGTCATCAGAGCACATGGGGTGAATGATGACCAAACCACTTGTCCCCAGCCCCAGCCCTGGTAGTTTCTCTGCAAGCCCCGGCCAGTGAGGCTGCCTGTGGGAGAGTCTGCC
The DNA here is from genome assembly GCF_002776525.5 of Piliocolobus tephrosceles. Taxonomy (NCBI): domain Eukaryota; kingdom Metazoa; phylum Chordata; class Mammalia; order Primates; family Cercopithecidae; genus Piliocolobus; species Piliocolobus tephrosceles. The sequence goes on along the minus strand of NC_045446.1, from coordinate 6,696,909 downwards.
GTGCTCTCCACACCCTCCTCTCTGTGCTGCAGCCCCGCCCGCCCAGATCATGCCTTTTCCTCCTGCAGCCACCTGGCTGACTCTTATTTTTCAGCTCCCAGCTTAGGTATTGCCTCCTCTAGGACGCCTTCCTCCCCTCCAGCCTGTATTAGGTGTCGCACTTCTGCCTCTGCCATTTATTCAGTCAATCCTCAACACATATTTATTGAGCACCTAGTGTTTGTGCACTTGTATCCCCCGAAGACCTGGGCCATCCTAGGCCCCATCCTATTCCCCTAGCACCCAGTACTGGCTGACTTGGATATGCCCTGCCCTGTGGCTTCTGCAGCTGCACCTCGTGGAGTCAGACCCCAACCACTTTGCATCCCAGTTGGTACAGACCTTCATCCACTTTGACATGACCGAGCATCGGAGGGATGAGGAGAATGCACGGCTGCTGGCAGAGTTGGTGCGGGCTCGCGGCCTAAAGCTAGATGGCTGCTTCTCCTACTGGGATGACTGCCTGGTGCTCACAGCCCTGCTCTGCCAGGAACTGGGTCTGCCCTGCAGCCCCCCAGCTGCCATGCGCCTGGCCAAGAAGAAGAGCCTCACCCAGCTGCACCTGTTGCGCCACCATGGCCCACCCTGGCCTGCGCCCTCCCTCCATGCTGTGCCCTGCTGCCCACTGGAGAGCGAGGCTGATGTGGAGAGGGCTGTGCACCAGGTACCCCTGCCAGGTGTCATGAAGCTGGAGTTCGGGGCAGGTGCAGTGGGCGTGCGGCTGGTAGAGGATGCGCCACAGTGCCATGAGCACTTTTCCCGGATTACCCGAGACTTGCAGGGCGAGGCCGACCACCCGGGCATTGGGCTGGGCTGGGGCAATGCCATGCTGCTGATGGAGTTTGTGGAGGGCACCGAGCACGATGTGGACCTAGTGTTGTTTGGTGGGCGGCTGCTGGCTGCCTTTGTCTCCGACAATGGCCCTACGAGGCTGCCTGGCTTCACTGAGACGGCGGCCTGCATGCCCACCGGGCTGGCACCAGAGCAGGAAGCACAGATGGTGCAGGCAGCCTTCCGCTGTTGCCTGGGCTGCGGGCTGCTCGATGGGGTCTTCAACGTGGAGCTCAAGCTGACCGGGGCTGGGCCTCGGCTTATCGAGATCAATCCCCGCATGGGTGGCTTCTACCTGCGTGATTGGATCCTGGAGCTCTATGGCGTGGACCTGCTGCTGGCTGCTGTTATGGTGGCCTGCGGCCTGCGGCCTGCCCTGCCCACCCGCCCACGTGCTCGTGGCCACCTGATGGGCGTCATGTGCCTTGTGTCCCAGCACCTGCAGGCCCTGAGTTCCACTGCCAGCCGTGAGACCCTGCAGGCCCTGCACGACCGTGGCCTGCTACGCCTCAATCTGCTGGAGGAGGCCCTGGTGCCTGGGGAGTACGAGGAGCCCTACTGCAGTGTGGCCTGTGCCGGGTCCAGTCCCACCGAGGCCCGCCTCCGCCTGCTGGGCCTCTGCCAGGGCCTGGGCATTGATGGGCCCAGCTACCCTGTTGCTCACTTTCTGTCTCACTTCAAATAGCACTGGGGCCAGGGGGCAGGGAAGCAGTGCTGGGAGTAGGGACTGTGGTACCCTCTACTCCCTGGAGTTCTTCCTGCCTCTCTCCACATCGCCATGCCCCAGCCCCAGCCTGGCCTGCTGCAATGCCTAGGTCTGTTTCAGAGCAGCAGGGCAATTTTGACACCAAGGCATCCTGGACTCAAGGGCCTCTTGCCCTCCCAAAGGCCCCAGTCCAGCCCACAGCTTCCCCAGAATTCTAGACTTGGAGAAGTGACAATGACCGCACACACACACACTGCTCTGTCACCAGTTCCCCAGGTGGGAGTGGGCCCAAACCCAGCCCCTCCTGTCCACCCCTCCAGGTCTCACTCTCTTCCTGCCACCTACAAGAGGAGAGGACCTGGCTGGGCCCCAAGCCTTGGACAAATCCTAGAAAAACCTGAGACTAGAACCCTTGTCTTTCTCTTACCCAAATTCTAGGATAGCTCTAGAGCCTGCTAAAAACTTGGCGGCATCCAACCTGCCTCATTCGGCCTGAGTGGTAGAGGCAGGTGGACTGTGGACAGAAGCAATCTTCTTTCTGCTCACCCCGGGCAGACACTGCTGCCTGCGTTCCCCCGATGGAAGGAAACAGGCTGAGAGAGGAAAAATGACTGCTCCAGCGTTATACCACTGTGGAGGGTGGGTCACAGGACATGATGCAGAGTCCAGGTTTCTGTTTTGATCAAGTCTTACATGCCCATTCAGCCTCTAGGCCCACCCTCACCTCCCTGCCCTCATTCACGAGTGGCCCTGAGACATGTGAACGCCTCCTTCCTATGCATCACAAACCTTCTCCACCGAGCTTTGGTGCTTTGGCCTCCGGGACACCTAACTAGCATTGGCAAAGGAGTCTACATTCTCTTCCTCGTTCAGGGAAGATGCTTTAAGAACTCCTGCCTCTGTGCAGCACAGGAACTGGAGACAGCTCCCCAGCATCCCTCCCCAAATAAAGGCTTATGTACTAGTGAAGTGTCTAGATAGGTTCTCTTGACTGGACAAGTCCTCCCAGGATCAGCTAGATAGGGGGTGGGGAAGGGGATTCAAGAGATGGATTGGGGATACTTGTGGCATCTGGAGCTAAGGGAAAACCACCCCACTGGCCTGTTGTTTGGATTGCCCTGGGTTGCCAGGGGCCTGCCCTGTACCCACATCAAGACCTGAACCTGAGGATCTCCTTTGGTGGAATTACAACCAAAGGGCCACATCCAACCAGATAACCCTCTGTGTGCCTGGAGACCCTTGAATTCTGTCCACTTCAGTTCATACCCAACCTCCCCTGTGCAAATGGAATGCACACCTAGACAGCTTCCAACAATCAGAACTCACACCCAAGGCCTGGTCTGGCCCAGATTCACACCCACACATCCCCATCCAACAAGAATCCATACCCAATCTTTTTTTTTTTTTTTTTGAGACAGAGTTTCACTCTTGTTGCCCAGGCTGGGTGGAGTGCAGTGGCACAGTCACGGTTCACTGCAACCTCTGCCTCCAGGTTCAAGTGATTCTCCTGCCTCAGCCTCCCAAGTAGCTGGGATTACAGGCGCCACCACCAGACCCGGCTAATTTTTGGGTTTTTAGTAGAGATGGGGTTTCATCATGTTGGCCAGACTAGTCTCGAACTCCTGACCTCAAGTGATCCACCCACCTCAACCTCCCAAAGTGCTGGGATTGCAGGTGTGAACCACTGCACCCTGCCAAAGCCATACCCAATCTAAAGTCATAGACCACGTGTCACAGACCGGATTTGCTGTGTTGAGCGTGTTCTTTCTTTCTTTTTCTCTTTTCTTTTCTCTTTTCTTTTCTTTTCGACGGAGTCTTACTCTGTTGCCCAGGCTGTAGTGCAGTGGCGTGATCTTGGCTCACTGCAACCTCTGCCTCTCAGGTTCAAGCGATTCTCCTGCCTCAGGCTCCCAAGTAGCTGGGATTATAGGCATGTACCATCACACCTGGCTAAATTTTGTATATATAGTAGAGATGGAGTTTCACCATGTTGGTCAGGCTGGTCTTGAACTCCTGACCTCAAGTGATCTGCCCACCTCAGCCTCACAAAGTGCTGGGATTGCAGGCATGAGCGACTCTGCCTGGCCTGTGTTCATTCTGTCAGCAGAATTTTTGTTTTTTGCTGGGTGCACTGGCTCACGCTTGTAATCACAGCACTTTGGGAGGCCAAGGTAGGAGGATCACTTGAATTCAGGAGTTCAAGACCAGCCTCCTGGGCAACAAAACAAGACCTCCTCTCTTAAAAAGAAAAAAAAAGCCGGGCGCGGTGGCTCAAGCCTGTAATCCCAGCACTTTGGGAGGCCGAGACAGGCGGATCACGAGGTCAGGAGATCGAGACCATCCTGGCTAACACGGTGAAACCCTGTCTCTACTAAAAAATACAAAAAACTAGCCGGGCGAGGTGGCGGGCGCCTATAGTCCCAGCTACTCGGGAGGCTGAGGCAGGAGAATGGCGTAAACCCAGGAGGCGGAGCTTGCAGTGAGCTGAGATCCAGCCACTGCACTCCAGTCCGGGCGACAGAGCGAGACTTCGTCTCAAAAAAAAAAAAAAAAAAAAGAAAGAAAGAAAGGAAAAGAAAACAGAAAAAAAAATTAGCCAGGTGTTTGGGTTTGGTGGCATGTGCCTGTCATTCCAGCTACTTGGGATTTGAGGTGGGAGAATTACTGGAGCCCAAGAAGTCATGGCTGCAATAAGCCATGATCTTGTCACTGCACTCCAGCCTGGGTGACAGCATAAGATCCTGTCTGAAAAACTAAACAAAAGAAAAAAAACAGTAAAGTTTTGGGTTTTTTTTTTTTTTGAGAAGGAATCTCGCTCTGTCGCCCAGGCTGGAGTGCAGTGGCCGGATCTCAGCTCACTGCAAGCTCTGCCTCCCGGGTTCACGCCATTCTCCTGCCTCAGCCTCCCAAGTGGCTGGGATTACAGGCGCCCACCACCTCACCCGGCTAGTTTTTTTGTATTTTTTAGTAGAGACGGGGGTTTCACCGTGTTCGCCAGGATGGTCTCGATCTCCTGACCTCGTGATCCGCCCGTCTCGGCCTCCCAAAGTGCTGGGATTACAGGCTTGAGCCACCGCGCCCGGCCAGTTTGTTTTTTTTTTTGATACGAAGTTTCGCTCTTGTTGTCCAGGCTGGACTGCAATGGCGTGATGTTGGCTCACTGCAACCTCCACTTTCCAGGTTCAAGCAATTCGCCTGCCTCAGCCTTCCTGAGTAGCTGGGATTACAGGCATGCACCACCATGCCCGGCTAATTTTGTGTTTTTAGTGGAGACACAGTTTCTCCATGTTGGTCAAGCTGGTCCGAGCCACCGTGCCCGGCCAAGTTTTGGAGTTTTATTTGTTTTGAGACTTGGTCTCACTCTGTCGCCCAGGCTGGAGTGCAATGGCGCGATATTGGCTCACTGCAACCTCCGCTGCCCGGGTTCAAGCGATTCTCCTACCTCAGCCTCTTCCGTAGCTGGGAGTACAGGTGCGTGCCACCACGCCTGTCTAATTTTTGTATTTATAGTAGAGGCAGAGTTTCATCAACTGCTGGCCTCAAGTGATCCACCCACCTCAGCCTCCCAAAGTGTTGAGATTACAGGTGTGAGCCACCGCCTCCGACCTGTTTGTTTTTTTGAGACAGGATCTCACTCTGTCACCCAGCCTGGAGTGTGGTGGCACCATCATAGCTCACTGTAACCTTGAACTCCTGGCCTCAAGTGATCCTCCCGACTTGGCTTCCCAAAGTGTTACGATTACAGGCGTGAGGCATCGTGTCCAGCCTCAACAACGTTTTTTGAAGTGTCTATTCTGTACCAGGTGCCTAAATGTGCTTAAACTGACGAGGGAGTAAACGCCAACAAAATCTCATATTTACAGGTGTATCACTGACCCCCAAACCCTATTTAAGGCGGGAACCTGGCAACATAACCTGGCAGTGAGCTGGCCACTCAGCAAATGCTCCGATCTGCAGGGTCCTCGAGCCAGAGGCACTTTGAGGAGACCCTGATGCCAGTGTCTCCCTTTCAGGAGCGAACGGAAAGCAACGCGACCTGCCTTTCATCACGCAGCCGGCCTGGCAGTACCTGGCTCCAACAGGGCTGGGGATTGCATTTACATTCACACCTGCATACACTTCCGACCCTGCCCCATCCAAACTCAAAACTCTCCGTAGAACCAAAACGGGCTCCCAGAGAGTCGTGCTGGGAAGACCGAGGGTCCTGCCGAGAGGATTCCGCAGCTGAAGGCTGGGCGCCTAGCCACTCTAGGACTACAATTCCCGAGAGGCCTTGCGACGGACGCCATCTTTGTTCCCCACCAGGCTAAGCGATTTTGCGGAGGGGGAGCAAGACTCCTTGCGTCATCGGCGCGCGCGGCAGCCGTCGCGGAGAGATGATGTTCAGGTCCTGGACTGTCAGTCGGTGCGCGGCCAGGTACGGGCCGAGGGCCCCGCGGGGCCGGCGCCTCCATGGCGGCCGTGTTTGATTTGGATTTGGAGACGGAGGAAGGCAGCGAGGGCGAGGGCGAGGGCGAGCCAGAGCTCAGCTCCGCGGTGAGTGCCCCGCCCTGGCTCTACTGGATCCTGGAGCCGATCCTGTCCCCCAGCTGAGAACCGAGCGGCGGCTCCGCACGCCCGGAGCGGGCTCCGACCCTTTGCAGACCCAGATCCTTCTCAGATCCCGGCCTCTATTAAGCTCTGATCCCACCCTCACCCCGACCTCTCTTCCAGAACCCCAGCCTTTTTCCCCGATTCTACTTTTCCTGCCCTCGGCTTTTTCCCAGTTCTTGCACATCTCCTGCCAGCTGCCATCCCTGACACCCTTCTCTCCTGGGCCAAGCAGTCCAACCTGAGCGGGAGCGGGGAGGTATCCTTGCACCTTCCTTGACTCTTACCCCTCGGTTCTCACAGGACGTGTGTCCCCTTGCCGAGTTGAGGGCAGCTGGCCTGGAGTGAGTGAGGGTCGTGTTGGGGGAGTGGGGAATGGAGTGGGGAAGGGGAACTGGGGAGCACTAGAGCCTTGTCCTCATTAACTCCTTGTGTCTGTAGGCCTGTGGGACACTATGAAGAGGTGGAGCTGACTGAGACGAGCGTGAACCTCTGCCCAGAGCGCATCGGGCCCCACTGCTTTGAGCTGCTGCGTGTGCTGGGCAAGGGGGGCTATGGCAAGGTAGAGGCGGGCGCACCCTCCTCCTGCCTCACAGCCTCCATCTGGAGGCAGCAAAGGGTTCTCAAAACAAATTAGACTTGTGAATCAGTAAGGCTTCTAATGGGATTCAGAACCAGAAACATAAAGGAGGGAAGGCCAAATCCTCTCCAATCGGACTTGAAATCTTCACTGCCCCACCCTTGGCAGGGCCTAGGCCTCCTGGTCCCAAAGCCAGAGCTTAGGGTGGGGCTTCTTGAAGATAGGATGTGGAGAGGGAAGTTGATCCTGTCTCCCCTGCCCTACAGGTGTTCCAGGTGCGAAAGGTGCAAGGCACCAACTTGGGCAAAATATATGCCATGAAAGTCCTAAGGAAGGTGAGTCACTTGTTCAGCCAAGGAATACTGTGTGACTGTCATTCCCAACGTGCTGTACCAGGCTTTGGTCATTCCCAACGTGCTGTACCAGGCTTTGGGAAGACAGCAGGGAACACAGTGGAGGAGGGGCCCTGTCTTTGGCATTTACTGGTTTATTGTCTGTTGTGATGTGTATTGTCTTGCAGTAATTCTCAATGGGAGCAATTTTGACTCCCAGCAGACATTTGACAACATGTCTGTACACTTTTTTTTTTTTCCTTGTTTTGAGAAGAAGTTTCGCTCTGTCACCCAGGTTGGATTGCAGTGGTGTGATCTTGGCTCACTGCCACCTCCGGCTCCCAGGTTCAAGTGATTCTTGTGCCTTAGCCTCCAGAGTAGCTGAGATTACAGGTGCCTGCCACCACACCCAGCTAATTTTTGTATTTTTTGTAGAGGCGGGGTTTCACCAGGCTGGTCACTAACTCCTAATCTCAGGTGATCCGCCCGCCTTGGCCTCCAAAGTGCTGGGAGCTGGGATCACAGGCATGAGCCACCGCGCCTAGCCTTTTTTTTTTTTCTGTTGGGATGGAGTCTCGCTTTGTTGCCCAGACTGAAGTGCAGTAGTGCACTCTCTGCTCACTGCAACCTCTGCCTCCCGGGTTCAAGGAGTTGTCTTACCTCAGCCTCCTGAGTAGCTGGGATTATAGGTGTGTGCCGCCACACCTGGCACATCTTTGTCTTTTTATTTATTTACTTACTTATTTTGATATGGAGTCTTACTCTGTCACCCAGGCTGGAGTGCAGTGGTGCGATCTCAGCTCACTGCAACCTCCACCTCCCAGGTTGAAGTGATTCTCCTGCCTCAGCCTCCCGAGTAGCTGGGATTTACAGGCATGAACCACCACACCTGGCTAATTTTTTTGTATTTTTAGTAGAGATGGGTTTTTGCCATGTTGGCCAGGCTGGTCTTGAACTCCTAACTTCAGGTGATCCACCCAGCTCGGCCTCCCAAAGTGCTGGGATTATAGTCATGCACCACTGTGCCTGGCCTAGTTTTTGTACTTTTTAGTGGAGACTTGGTTTCACCATGTTGGTCAGTCTGGTCTTGAACTCCTGACCTCAGGTGATTCGTCCGCCTCAGCCTGCCAAAGTGCTGGGATTACAGATGTGAGCCACTGTGCCTGGCATGGACACATTTTTGATTGTCAAGGCCAGAGAGGAGTGTTACTGGTACCTGGTGGGTAGAGGCCAGGGATGCTGCCGAATGTCCCACGGTGCACAGGGCAGCCTCCCACAACAAAGAATGACCTGTTCCCAAGTGTCAGTAGTGCCCAGGTTGAGAAACCCTGTGTTAGAGAATAAACCCATCCCTGGAAATGATGACGGCTGACAGCAGCAGAATTACGGAGAAATACAATGGAGTGACAGAGCATGGCAGCAGGTAACAGACGGATGGTCTGAGGAGCTCTGGATGCCCCCAGTTTTTTTCTTTTTTGAGACGGGTTCTCGCTGTGTCCCCCAGGCTGGAGTGCAGTGACCAGATCTCAGCTCACTGCAAGCTCCGCCTCCCGGGTTTACGCCATTCTCCTGCCTCAGCCTCCCGAGTAGCTGGGACTACAGGCGCCCGCCACCTCACCCGGCTAATTTTTTGTATTTTTTAGTAGAGATGGGGTTTCACTGTGTTAGCCAGGATGGTCTCGATTTCCTGACCTCGTGATCTGCCTGTCTCGTCCTCCCAAAGTGCTAGGATTACAGGCTTGAGCCACCGCGCCCAGCCTTTTTTTTTCTTTTTTTTTTTTTGAGACAGAGTCTCAACCACATCAAACTGACTGACTTTGGACTCTGCAAGGGGTTGATCCATGAGTGCGCCGTCACTCACACCCAGGCTGGAGTGCAGTGGCGTGATCTTAGCTCACTGCAACCTCTGCCGCTGGGTTCAAGCAATTCTCCTGCCTCAGCCTCCTGAGTAGCTGGGATTACAGGCATGTACCATTGTACCCAGCTAATTTTTCTATTTTTAGTAGAGACGGGGTTTTGCCATGTTGGCCAGACTGGTCTCAAACTCCTGACTTCAGGTGATCTGCCTGCCTCGGCCTCCCAGAGTGCTGGGATTACAGGTGTGAGCCACCGTGCGCGGCCTGGATGCCCTAGTTTCTAACCAATTCCTGTGTCTCCAGGCCAAAATTGTGCGCAACGCCAAGGACACAGCACACACACGGGCTGAGCGGAACATTCTAGAGTCTGTGAAGCACCCCTTTATTGTGGAACTGGCCTATGCCTTCCAGACTGGTGGCAAACTCTACCTCATCCTTGAGTGCCTCAGTGGTATGAGTGCGGGCCCAGGCAGGGGTGTGTGGCGGGGGCAGGGAGCCAGCATAGGAAGCTCTGGGGGAAAGCTCTTGAGAGATGAGTCTGTGGGGGTTGGCTAGGGGCCCCCACTCTGTCCTACCCATCCACCCATCCATCCGTGCATCTGTCCCATCATTCATTCATTCATTCATTCATTCAGCAAACGTCTGTCCAGCACCTACTGTGTCCCTCACGTGTGTTGGGAGTGGATGGGCATGGTGGGAATTTGGGTAGAAGTCCAGAGGATGGTTGTGTCTCTTCCTACTCCCCTCCTTGTCTTCTTGTTCTCTCCTGTGTGCCCTGCATCCTGTCAAGTCCCCAGTCCAACTGGTTCATTCACTGTAGCGTCCTACTCTATCCGTCCACTCTCAGGGGCCTGGTGGGTTGGTCAGAGTACTTTTCTAACTGGACTGAGACCTCCTGCTCACCTGCTTTCTAGTGTCTCCTCCGCCTACTGCTGAGGTCGTAGAGCCTGGGGCTGCTCCCGGACCTTCTATTCAGTCCTGTGGCTTGCTGCCCAGATCAAGCCTCACCCCTAGGCCGGCTGACTGTGAGCCTCACCCCTGCTGGCTGTGAGCAGTCTTGGCCTGCCTTTCCCTCGTTTGGGCCAGATGAACCCTGCGAGCTTCTGCCTCCATGCTCTACATTCGCTCCGTCCATCTCAGCATCCCCTTAAAGTCCCAGCAAACCGCACTTTCTCTGTTCTGTTGTGTTGGGATTCACTCTGTCTTCCCTGTCTCCTCTGCGAGATCTTTTGGGCTAAGCTCTTGGAGCTGTGGCCTGGGCCTGGCGTATTGGAGCCGTCATGTACATGTCTGTCTCCCCAGTAGACTGAGCGTCCTGAGGGCAGTGGCTGGGTCTCTTCATCCTGTCCCCAGCTTCACCCAGCACAGGGCCAGGCACCGAGTAGGCGTCGGTAGATGTTTGCTGAATTGAATTGAATCCCCACGGCAGCTCTGTGAGGCAGGTAGGGCAGGAATTATGAGCCCCACTTTCCCCAAGAAGAAATAAAGACTCAGAAAGTATAAAGGGACTTGGACCCAGCATGTGGCTGCTGACATGTTTGTGTGGCAGGTGGCGAGCTCTTCATGCATCTGGAACGAGAGGGCATCTTTCTGGAAGATACAGCCTGGTGGGTGTTACTCCTCCACTTTCCTGAGGCCGCCAGGTCCCTGCCCTACTCCCGCCTTCACCCTGTCTTGTTTCTGCAGCTTCTACCTGGCCGAGATCACGCTGGCCCTGGGCCATCTCCACTCCCAGGGCATCATCTACCGGGACCTCAAGCCCGAGAACATCATGCTCAGCAGCCAGGGTGCGCATGTGTGCACGGGCAGCTGCAGGCGGGGTCTGCAGTCTGTGGGGATTGCCGAGGAGCTCTGTGGGTGGGATGGGGCTCTGGTCATGCCTCTCCAACACTCTTCCTCAGGCCACATCAAACTGACTGACTTTGGACTCTGCAAGGAGTCGATCCATGAGGGCGCCGTCACTCACACCTTCTGCGGCACCATTGAGTACATGTAAGTGGCACCTGGCTGGCCCAGGGGTCGGGAGGACGGCCCGAAGGGGCATGGCCTGACTGACAGTTCCACCTGGACCCCAGGGCCCCTGAGATTCTGGTGCACAGTGGCCACAACCGGGCTGTGGACTGGTGGAGCCTGGGGGCCCTGATGTACGACATGCTCACTGGATCGGCAAGTCCAGCCCCCTGGGAGGAGGAGGGGCAGGGGCAGGGGTGGGAGGAGCCCCCCTACTGGGGCAAGGGCAGGGCCTGGTGGGAGGCCCACAAGGCTCCTCTCACCTTCCTCCTCCTCCAGCCCCCCTTCACTGCAGAGAACCGGAAGAAAACCATGGATAAGATCATCAAGGGCAAGCTGGCGCTGCCCCCCTACCTCACCCCAGATGCCCGGGACCTTGTCAAAAAGGTGGGACTCCTCTGGGGCCCTGCCAGCCACTCAGCACGTGTTCTTGAGTCTCTCTGGGCTGTGGGGAAGCCAGGGCCACCCTGGCCTGTGCGTTTGCCTCTGGGAGTGAAAGGAACCCCTCCCTTGAAGTGAGGGATTCAGCCCAGGTCTCAGCTCTGTCACAGACCAGCTGCTGCCCTAGCCCAGACCTTAGGCTGAGTCCTAACCGGGGACGTGCTTGTGATGAGCTGGCCACACTTCCATCAAAGGCGAGCATCAGAGGTGTTAGGGGGAGGCCGGGCAGCCACATGGGGAGTTGGCGCCTCACCAAAGCGCCTTGGGGCAATGCCAGGGCCCAGGAGCCTCTGCAAAGCCTTTGTGGAGAAGGTGGCTCCACTGACCAAAACTTGAAAGTCCCCAGGGTATCCATAGGTGGGAACCACACCCAAAGGCATTCTCTCCCATGTCACCTGACCACCACTCCAGCTAGCCCTGGGACGTGGGGACACAGGAACAGTACCTGCCCAGGCCCTCACCCTCTCTCCTGGTCCCGCAGTTTCTGAAACGGAATCCCAGCCAGAGGATTGGGGGTGGTCCAGGGGATGCTGCTGATGTGCAGGTGGGTTTGGGACCACCACCAGGGGTAGGGCTGAGTCTCCAAGGGTGCCGGCAACGGGCAGGGCCCCAGGGCAGAGGGAGTGACCAAGGGGGCAAGCAGGGTGAGCTGTTAGTGGGTTTGGGGTATTCTCTACCCACAGAGGCATCCCTTTTTCCGGCACATGAATTGGGACGACCTTCTGGCCCGGCGTGTGGACCCCCCTTTCAGGCCCTGTCTGGTGAGCAGCAGGCCCAGTGGCCGGTAGCCGGTGGCGGGTGGCAAGTGGAGAACCCGCATCTTGGTGCCCTCTGACCCCTCCCCTCTCTGGTCGGCCCACAGCAGTCAGAGGAGGACGTGAGCCAGTTTGATACCCGCTTCACACAGCAGACGCCGGTGGACAGTCCCGATGGCACGGCCCTCAGCGAGAGTGCCAACCAGGCCTTCCTGGTGAGTGCGGGGCCTGGGGACTGTGGGACCAGGGCAGGGATGGGGGCTAAGGATGGAAGTTACTGAGTGTCGCATGGCCCTGCCTCCGCCCCCAGGGCTTCACGTACGTGGCGCCGTCTGTCCTGGACAGCATCAAGGAGGCCTTCTCCTTCCAGCCCAAGCTGCGCTCACCCAGGCGCCTCAACAGTAGCCCCCGGGCCCCCATCAGGTACTGAGGGATGTGGGGATGTGTGGCTGGGGTAGGGACACTAGCAGGCAGGACGCCAGCTCCAGCCTTGGGTGCTTTGGCCACGTCTGTCAGCCAGTGTTGGCTTAGGTTGCTGTGTCTGCCATGAGGACCTCAGTCCCTACCCTCCTTGCGGCCAGGCTGCCTAGGTGGGAGTTTGTGGAGCCCACGGCCTGTGTGCCTGGGCAGGTGGGAAAGTCTGCCTTCCCTGATCGAGTGCTGGCAGGCCCTGGCAGGGCCTAGGAGCCTCTTACTCTGCCTTGGTTTCCCCTGCAGCCCCCTCAAGTTCTCCCCCTTTGAGGGGTTTCGGCCCAGCCCCAGCCTGCCGGAGCCTGTGGAGCCACCTCTACCTCCACTCCTGCCACCGCCACCGCCACCGCCACCCTCGATCACCGCCCCTCTCCCCATCCGTCCCCCCTCAGGGACCAAGAAGTCCAAGAGGGGCCGTGGGCGTCCAGGACGCTAGGAAGCTGGGTGGGGTTGAGGGCAGCCCTTGAGCCCTATCCCTGTGGCTGTGAGGGCAGCAGGACCCTGGGCCAGTTTCAGAGACCTGGGGGTGTGTCTGGGAGTGGGGTGTGAGTGCGTGTGAAAGTGTGTGTCTGCTGGGGCAGCTGTGCCCCTGAATCATGGGCACGGAGGGCTCCAGGCTACGACTGCTGGGGCCAGGGCCCTGCCACCCACCATGCCCCGCGCTCAGCTAGCTGCTCCCGTGGAAGATTAAAGGGCTGAATCATGGCGCTGACTTGACTCTTTGCGCTGCACGCCTGGGGACAGGGGTGGGTTGCATTGTGCCAGGCGGAGTCCCTGGTCCGGGAGGGAGGGGTCTCTGTAGGACCACAGGGTCACAGGCTGGAGGAGTTTTATTTCAAACGGTTGCCTGATGCCTGTGGCGGTGGGGGTGGGGCCCTTCCCGTGGTGAGGGGGGTACACGTGGACTTGGGAACTGGTGGGGGGTGACAGTCTGAGGTGTGGGCATGTGGGGTGGGGGTCCAATCCAGCCATGGCATCTTGGGAAGCAGAGGCACAGCGAGTGAGTGGCCGTGGCAGAGATGGGACACCAAGACCAGCCGCTACAGTGCGGTGACATGGAGGCCCTGGCCCCCAGCTGCCCTGGCGCTGTCGTCCCAGGCCGCGCTGCCAGCAAAGGCGTGCAGGTCACTCAGCAGGGCCTCAGCACTGCCCCCTGCGCTTGCTGCTCCTGGGGAGCCAAGGACCAGGTCGCCCTCTGTGTCACTGTCTCTGGGGACCTGCTCTGGGCTGGACGCCTCTCCACATAGCTGCTCGCCTTCCCCGGGGTCAGCCTGCAGGCCACCATCCGTGACGTGGTCATAGTCTGCGTCCTGCTCATCCTCCTGTCGCTCAAGGTCATTGTCTGGGGACCCCAGCTCAGCTCGGGCCTGCAGCCAGCGGCCCGGGGGGCTGGCCCAGAACAAGCGCCGTGTGCGGCCCCACAGCGCGGCACCCAGGCGGGCCGGGTGGTAGTAGCCCCCCGAGTCACGGCTGAGGCGGCGCCAGGCCAGTGCCAGGCCAGTGACGAGCAGCAAGAGCAGCAGCAGCAGCAGGACAACGGTGACAGAGCTGGAGCCCACGCTGTCCTCCGCACTGCCACCCGAGCCCAAGGCCCCTGGCAGGGCCAGCAGCATCCCGAGCCCCAGGGTGCAGGGCAGAGCCTGTGGGAGACAGGCAGGGGCTCAGAGGGCTCAGCACCTGGGGTGGGGCCTGGTGCGGGGCAGGCTGGGTGATCAAGACCACTTTCCTTTTTTTCTCTTTGGGATCCTCTTGGGACAGCCAAGCAGAGAAGACCAAGGCCTTATTTGGTCAACCAGGCTCTGGCCCTGTGAGATCGGCCCCCATTCCTCCAACCTCCTCCCTACCACTCACCTCCCCCAACTGCTGCATACAGCCACCTACCTGGGGCCTTCGCACTGGCTGTTCCCTCTGCCCGGACAGAGGCTGAACCTGACCTTAACCTCTACCCCGATGTCTATCACTGCAGCCCACCCCAGCACTCAGCGCCTTTTTCCTCGAATGCCACCTAATCAGGAGATAATTGTACTCATTTTTTATGTCTATTATCTACCCCCCACAATAAGCTGCTAGGAGAAGGGGGCTTTCTGGGTCAAGCATGTTAGTAGATAGTCAGTAAGCATGGGTTAAACGTGTCTAGGCTGCCTGGGTGGGTGGGGGAGGAGATGGGAGGGCGGGAAAGAGGTTGCTAGCTGGTGTCAGGGCAGGCTCTCCCTGAGGCCTGGGATGGAGGATGGAGGATGGAGGGGCCTGGACCCACCCTGAGGCAACTGCTCATCTTCTGCTTGGCCAGGTCCCCAAGCAGGGGTCCGTGAGGCCCCTCTTCCTCCCTCCCCACCACGGGGCTGCCCCAGCTGCAGGGTTTCCGTTCTACTCCCAGTCCCTGAGGGCCCCAGGCGTGCAGGGCCGGGGGCTGGGGGAGGCGGGCGCAGCTGCCAGAGGAAGTCTGCGGTCGGAACAGGCTAAGTGGGGGGTGTCGGGGGAGGGGTGCTGAGGTGCAGCCAGCCTCCCCCAGCACCCCAGGCTGTCCACCCAGGTTCCGGGAATGCAAGTTCCCGCTCACAGGAAGACCAGGTGAGGGCCTTCCCAGGGCTCCTGAGGGGGGCCTGGTCCAGCGTGGGGTGCCGGGGGCCATGCCCGGAGTCCCAGAGAGCCCAGCTCAGGTGAGAGAAAGGTCCAGCCTCTGCCATACTTCTCTTAGGTCTCACCTCTTCCCCGGAGCCAGTGTGGGGCCCTCCTCAGCTCCACCGGCCCAGACAGTCCAGCCCCGACCGCCTGTGGCCCCCATCCCAAGAACCCAGGGGTTCCGAGGCTCACCATTGGTCCACAGGCCCCTCCGCGCCGGGCACCCACCTCCAGCTCTGGCTGTGTTGAGCGAGAAGTGAGCTCAGTGCTCGTCTGCAGTGAAGGGTGGCCCTGGCTTCCGCTTCCTGCCCACATGCCCCATCTGCCCCTCCCTGCCGCAGGACCCCCCGGTCCACGCCAGACCCTCCCCGGTCTCCCTG
>NC_045446.1:6659313-6681286 GCF_002776525.5 Piliocolobus tephrosceles | reverse complement strand
TGCCGCAGGACCCCCCGGTCCACGCCAGACCCTCCCCGGTCTCCCTGGAGGAGGCTGGGCTGCGGGGCCTGTCCTCCAAGGGAGAAGCAGCACCAACTTAAAGCTGGATGCAGCCTCGCATGTGTGCCCAGGTCCTCTGCCTCAGTTTCCCTGCCTGACAATCCAGGGGAGCAATGTCTGTGGGGCTGCTCACTGCCCCCACACCTGCACATGTGTGACTCCTGCGACATCATCTGTCTCCAGGTTTCCAGACTTCTCAGCCCCACCCTTGCAGCGGCAGGTCAGCCCGGCTTTTAGAAAGAGAATTTTATTTGGAATGAAAATATAGAACCCACCTTCCCGCCGCCTCTGGGGAGGGAGCAGAGGGCTGGGCAGTGTCGGGGAGATGGTCCCTGCCCAGAGGAGGAGGAGCTCGCCTGGGCATGGAAACCCTCCACAGGAACAGTGAGGAAAGCTGGGTGGTGGCTTCGGCCTGGGCCCGGGACAGGTCAGGGTGGGAACCGGCCCCTGTGCTGCCTCGGAGGCCCTGGGCAGCCAGCCAGCCCGGTGCGACCCGCTGGCAGAAGCTGAGTGGGAAGGGGGCGGAGGAGGAGATGAAGGTGGCGCGTGGCTGTGGCCCTACGCATCCCCGTTCTCCATGCGGCCCAACTGCTCCTCCAGGCGGCAGATGCGCTCCCCCTGCTCCTTGACCAGCGCTCTCAGGGCCCGCAGCTCCTGCATCACCTCCTCCAGCTTCCCAGCCTCCTGTGGGGATATGAAGTGGGGGTAGAGTGTGGTGGTCAGGGGCTGCTAAGCCATAGCCCTCCCAAACCCACCACTACCCCAGAGAGGGAGAGCAAATGGCCCAGACCCACACAGCAGGCCAGGGCCACAGGAGGGGCTCCCAGCATCACCCCTGCCTACAGGTGCATACCCCGGCTCTGGTCAGGCTGCCGCTGGGAGTGGCATCAGCAGCAGTGGTGGTGGCTGCAGGGGTCCCCAGGCGGGAGGAGCCCAGGGCCGCGGCGGGCCGGCTGTCAGACAACACGTTGCGCCGGCTAATCTTCAGGTCCCGCTGCTTGCTGGGCACGTAGGCCTCCCGTAGGGAGATGAGGATCGGGTCGGCGTCCCGCCCGCTCACCCACTCCTCAGCCTCCAGGGCTGCCTCAGGCCCGGCTGTGTCGGGGTACAGATCATCCTGGAAGAGGTCCGACTGGGCAGGGGGCCAGGACGTCAGGATCAGTTGCGAGGCCCCATAGGGTCCCCTCATCCCTGGGCCTCCAGGCTTGCACTCTGTTAACTCATTCTCCCATGGCCTGGCCCCAAGGGGCCTTTCGAAAGCTCCATTCTGGTCTTTCACTTCCCTTCTGGACGCCACCAACAGCTCCCTCTGAAGCTTTCCCACCCTTCTGAGCAAGGCCCCTGTCACCACCTTCCCCTGCAGGCCACAGGGGCCACTGTGTGGCTTTGTGGGATTCTGGGGTCCATGGACTGTGAGCTCCTGGAGCAGGCCCTATCAGCTCCGCTCTCAGCTTCACTCCCCGAAATGTGCCTGGCATGTTGAAAGAGCAGTCGGCAAACACTGGCCAGAGAATCATGGAAGCGTGTCCAAGGCTCTTGGTATCTGAGGCCAAGCCACATGTGGCCCGGTCCCCTCTTCATAGGATTCCCCACTGCAGCCAGAGTCCGTGTTCCTCTCTCCATTTGCCTGGCCTGCCCCCAGTGGAGGGCGCCACCCCAGCCGTGCTATGGGTACTGCCTCCTTCAGGAAGATCTCTGGCTGCCACTCCCTCCCTGACTGCCTGGCATCCTTCTCCTGTGGCTCGTCCAGGGCAGGGCCCCCACTCACCCTGTGTCTCATCCCCACTTGCCCCCTGACTGGCACAGCCCAACAGCTGGCTGGTACAAGGGCAAGCTGGCATCTGTCCAGCTCACTGCCCACAAACCATACTAGGTCATGTTCCATTCACAGGCCTTGCCCTGGTCACAACCGCATGGCCCGCCTGCTGGAGAAAGGGGCGAGTGAGCAGAGGGACGGGTGGCCTCACCTTCCTTGGCACAGTCATGACGATGGGCTCACACTTGCGCTCATGAAGTTTGTAGAACCTGGGGATGCGAGGAGCAGCCATGGGTGGAAACCCCCCCCACCTGCCAGCTCTCCTGGCTCCCAGCATCCTCCACTTCCAGTCCTCACCCCAGGACCTCCACAGGCTGACCCCTAAGGCAGCTAGACCCCCACACAGGCTGCCTCGTGACAGTTCCATGGCCCGCCGGGCCTCCCTGGCCCAAGGTTTCAACCTGTTGCCGAGCAGCTTCCGGCGACCTGACCTCTTACCTCGGATGCCCCTGTCCCTGAGTGGCCTCGGGGCCCTCTTACCGGGCAATCTCGCACTTGCTGACCTCCAGGCCCCGCTTGGGCATGCTGCCCATGCCCCGCTGGGGCTCCTTGCTGGTGAATGTGTTCAGGAAGTGGATGTAGGGGGGCTCCTCTGTGATCTCAAAGTACCGGATGCTGGAGTCGCCCTGTGTGGGGAGGGGGCTCAGCACCCGGGCACGCCTCTTCCCTGCCCCTCGCCAGCCCTGCCCAGCCCCACCTTGCCGCAGACGTAGACCACATTGGTGTCGGGGTCGTAGAAGGGCAGCAGGGCCCCGTTGCTCGAGTCCAGTTCCTGCAGGGCCATGGGTTCCTCGAGGTTTTCCTGGCACATTGGGGGCAGTCAGGCCAAGCAGAACCTCCTCACCACCTCCTCGTGAGGCCAAACCAGGACGGTCCTTAGCTGGCCTCACTAAGGCCAGCCAGCACTGCCCCCTAAATGCAGGTGGGCCCTCTGCTGCCTCTATGCCTTTTCCCACATGACGACCCCCACCTGGCCCTCCTGGCGCCACTTTATTCCCAGGGTCCCTCTTTTCCAGCTTCCTCCAGGCCTTAAGACTATGCCCAGGCCACTGAACAAGTGCTGAAACGTACCCCCCCATGGGGAGCCTGCGGTGCCAGCAGCACCAGCCCCAGATCAAGGGGCCCTGGAGGTCACTGTGCAGAAACAGAGCTGGGGGAGAGGATGCTTCAGGGCAGGGCCGGGAGGCTGGCTGGAGGAGGAGGCTTTCTGGAGGAGTGGGGAGCCCTGCACAGGCAGTGGGTGGTACAGGCAACCAAGAGAGAGAAAGGCCCTTTCGTTGGCATGAACATGGGCAAAGACACGGAGGCAGTGGGAGGCCATAGGGGAGTGGCGGGGCAGTTGGGCGAGCAGGGGGGCAGGAGAGGAAAGGCTGCCAGTCCCCAGCCCTGAGAGCCTCAAGTGCCAGGTAGAGAACCTGGGAACCACAGGCCTCTCCAGGGTGAACCATGCCTGCCTGGCCCAGGGCAGAGCTCTCCAGGGTGGGGCCCAAGTCTCAAGCTTGCCCCCTTAAGCTGGCCACTCACTGGGTCCCAGAGTGCCAGCTGCCGCTCACTCATTCGGCTGAAGCCCGTGGTGAACAGCTTGCCATCTGCCAGGAAGATGGCTCGCATGGGCCGGGCCCCCTCATGAGCCTTCTCCCGCTCCTGTAGGGGGGACAGGCTGGTCAGTGCAGTGCCCTGCTCAAGGCCCTGGGCCTATTCACAGCCATCTGTGCCCTCTGGGGCCACATACTGCCATCAGGGTGCCCCGACGGGGGTCGATGATGCGCACGCTCTTGTCCTTGCATGCTGAGCAAAACAGACTGCCATTGCGGTTCCAGCTGACGTTGTAGATAAGGTCAGGGTGCAGGCTGTCCAGGCGGTACAGCTCCTCTGCTGTGCCCACGTTCCAGATGAGTACCACGTTGTCGCAGCCTGGCAGGTGAGGGCTGTCAGCTCAGGCCAGGCAGGTGGCAGGAGACCATTAGCTCACCAGGCCGAGGCCCACTCTGCCCACCACCCTGGGACAGACTGGGGTCTCTCCAACTCTGAGGGCCTCAGCTTTCCCATCTGTCAGGCGGGCCCTGGAGGGGCTGCTGGGATGTATGGAGAGGTCCGTGGGGGGACAAAACGGGGGGCGGTGCAGACCTGCACTAAGCAGCACGTTTCGAGCCGTGGGGTGCCAGGCGATGATGCCCACTCGCTTGGTATGCCCCTCCAGTACCACCACCGGCTCTGTCAGTGGGGAGGTCAGCCCATTCTCTGGGATCTGCCACACCTGTGGTAGGGACAGGGCCACCGGGCTCAGTCCTCTGATGGCCCTACTGCTGGCCCCCTTGAGCCACGCCCGAGACCCTGGCCCAGCCAGTCCTGTGCCTCACCATCACCGTGCAGTCCTCCGAGCCGCTGGCTATGACTTCATCATTGTGGGGACACCAGTCGATGTCCAGGACAGGTCCCGTGTGCCCACACACCGTCGGGTAGGCCTTGTCAATGCGGCCCGTCTGTGGGCACGAGGGGGCAGTCAGGGGGCTTCAACCCTCCCGGAGTTTTGGTCTTCCCTTCCGTGGAGTGGGAACGATGTGCAAGTCCTGGCTCACAGGTGGCCCAGATGTGACTGTGCCCCACTCGCCAGGTGAGCAGGAAATGTTTGCTGCCTCTAATCCTGACTCTATGGCAACATGCCACTCTCTATCTCTGCTAACACTGGGGCAATAAATGTGGGTGATAACGCCTGCCCAGTAGTGTGAGAAATGGCAAGATGAGGGATTTGAGGTACGCAGAGAGGCCCAGCAGGGGTGGCCGAGGTGCCTCCTCTTCCCCCAACCCTGACAGGACCCACCTTGCTTAGGGGGAGCACCAGAAAGGCACCCCCGCCACTGGCCTCCACAATCACTGCCAGGAACTTGGGGTTGACAGCGCAGAAGGTGCTGTCCCAGGTAACACGGGACACGCGAATGTCCTCATAGCACTGGTCGTTCTTGACCGGCTGCCCGAACACATGCCGGAATTTGCTCTGCCGCACCACTTTGCGGAAGGACATGTCTGCAGGACAGAGAGGCCTGGGTCAGCGCTGCGCAGCCGAACAACTCCAGCCCTCCCTAGGCTGCTGAACGTGAGCCGAGAGGAGGCAACCGGGGGCCTGGCCACCATAACCCTCCTGGGTCTCAGTTTCCCCAGTTACAGAATGGGGTCACAGGTGCAGAGCCTGGCCGCCTCTCACCCCGCAGGCAGTGATCTGAGGGCTAAATGCTCCGGCTCTGATCACCGCTGAGTGCTGAGGGGCTTTGCAGGACGCAGGCTCTGGTGTGTGTGCGGGGCAGGAGGTGGGAGGTGCCGGAGTTGGAAAGCTCTCAGCTCTGCTGTAGGTCCCAGCCAGTCGGGAGCAGCCTCCTTCCTGCCTAGAGATTTGGAGGCTGAGTAATGGGGAGGAAGGAGAGAGGAGGCAGGAAAGGTCTCTCTACTGTGGGGCCGAGTGAGGCCCCAGTTCTGAGTCCCAGGGAATGTCCAGGGAACTCCGGCATGACCCCCAGGAAGAGACGGGGGTCGGGACGCAGCTGCCGGCCGCGAAGCAACCCAGAGCGGCCTCGGAGCGGGGTCCAGGGTGAACCAGGAGCCCAACTTCCAGGGACGCCCGCCCAGGAGAAGAGAGGATGGGCGGCCAAGGGGAGTAGGACTGAGAGTGGGCGCAAGGGAGGGGAAAGGCTCCTGGGACCCGCGATCCCCGCTTAGCCCCCGCAGCCCCGCCCAGCCCCCGTCCGCGCCCCCAGCCCCGGCCCTGCCGCTCTTACCGGGGGCACTGGGGTAGCCGGGGGCTGCGGCACCGGCTTCGGGCGGCTCCGGATCCCGGCCTCTGGGAAGCAGGAAGCGGGATTCAGGAAGTGACAGAGGGACCGGGAGCGGGGGCGGGGACGGGGCAGGGGCTCGTGGGGGCGGGGCCGAGGTCACGCGCGGAGGGGAGGGGCGGGGCGGGAGGCTGAGCAGCGCCGCCGGGGGCGGGGCCAGGGGAGCCCCGCCCCCAGGACCCGGTAGGGCGCCCCCCTCTGCAGCTCCTGGGGAAGAAGGGGGCGGGGCAGGGCCGACGGCGGCCGCCGCAGAGGCGCCGCAGGTGCGGGTGCAGCCTTTCCGCGAACGCAAGGCCCTTTCGCGGTCCTGGTTCTCACAGTGGCATCCGCGGGAGTCTCCAGGATTCCGTGAGGCCCCGCCTTCCCGGCCCCCGACCGAACGCACACCTCCAAAGGGCCCCATTACCGCCCCCAACAAATAAACGTAGAATCTACACGGACAGTGGATATGTTCACGTGACTCTTTTTAAGTTATAAAAGTTCATGCTCTTGGTTAACAATGTAACGAAAACAACAGCAGGTGTTGGGGTGGTTTTTTTTTGAGACAAGGTGTGTCACCCGGGCTGGAGTGCAGTGGCATGATCATGGCTCACTGCAGCCTCGACCTCCTAGGCTCAAGGGATCCTCCTGCCTCAACCTCCCAATTGGCTGGGACTCCAGACACACACTACTACGCCTGGCTAAGTTTTCTTTTACGTTTTGTGGAGATGGGGTCTCTTGCTCTGTCACCCAGGCTGGTGTTTTTTTATTTTTTGTCTTGTTTTGTTTTGAGTCTGTCTCCCAGGCTGGAGTGCAATAGCACGATCTCGGCTCACTGTAACCTCTGCCTCCTGGGTTCAAGCAAGTCTCCTGCCTCAGCCTCCCGAGTAGCTGGGACTACAGGCACGCACCACCATGTACAGCTAATTTTTTTTGTTTGTTTTTGAGACTCTTGCTCTGTTCCCAGGCTGGAGTGCAATGACGTGATCTTGGCTCACTGCAACCTCCGCCTCCCGCATTCAAGCAATTCTCCTGCCTCAGCCTCCCAAGTCGCTGGGATTACAGGTGCCTGCTACCATGCCCTGCTATTATTTTGTATTTTTATTAGAGATGGGGTTTCACCAAGTTGGCCAGGCTGGTCTTGAACTCCTGACCTCAGGTGATCCATCTGCCTTGGCCTTCCAAACTGCTGGGATTACAGGCGTGAGCCACCGCGCCCGGCCCCCTAGGCTAATCTTGAACTCCTGGGCTCAAGCAATCCTCCTGCCTCAGCCTCCCAAAGTGCTGGGATTACAGGTGTGAGCCACTGTGCCCATCGAGAAAACAGCAGTGTTTATGGAATGAGTGGAAGACCTAAGAGTCCCATTTTTTGGGGTAAATACCTGTGCATTCTTCCGAGCCTTCTTATTACAAGTCGAAAGGGGGCCATGGCCAGCAAGTCCCTTGCACCTTGCCTTCTTTTCTCCACCATCTCCTTTGGAGGCCTGGAAATCCATTCACAGGCCTCTCTCTTCCTCTAGCCAGCTCCTGTGACAAGGAGCCCTGACTAGCCTCTCCAGATCCACCCCATCCCATTCCACAGGTGGAGTGTACCCCTGCTCCCTTAGGCCAGCGACTCTGGGGCACTGGCTACTTCCCTTATTCCTTCCTTGAGCATCCACTGCCCTGGCTGACTGATGGCACCATCCCTTTCCCAGAAAGAGACGGGTGGAGGAGGAAGCGGGGGAAGAGCAGAAGCCACAAGAGCCTTGTCTCTGGCTACAAGAAGCCCCCACTGTGTGTCTGAGAGTTACCTCGGGCTTGTCCCCCATCTCATTCCCATCACCACACCCCATTGAGGAAACAGGCACAGAGAGGTGCGGTGCCTGCCTGCTTGGGTCCAAAGCCCTTGCTTTTCCTACTGCTTTATAAACTCTGGGGCTGGAAGGATCTAGATCCCACCCACCTTCCTTCCCACCCAAAGACCTGGGCGCATCCTGTTCTCTCCATCTGGAAACTCTTTCCTCAGATCCCAAAAAGTCTCCATTCCCCACTCAATCCAGTCTCTGGATTGAGTGAAACACAGTCTCTACTGAAAAATGCAGAATTAGCTGAGCGTGGTGGTGCATGCCTGTAATCCCAGCTACTCAGGAGACTGAGGGAGGAGAATCGCTTGAACCTGGGTAGTGGAGGTTGTGGTGAGCTGAGATGGCGCCATTGCACTCCAGGCTGGGCAACAAGAGCAAAACCCCGTCCCAAAAAAAAAAAAAAAAAAAAAAAAAAGAGAGAAATTATGGTTCAGGAGTCAGGCAGCTGGAGGCTACAAGATTCGGATCCTCCCTAAACTGCTCCTAAGATCAGCGCTTGAGGCCGGGCGCGGTGGCTCAAGCCTGTAATCTCAGCACTTTGGGAGGCCGAGACGGGCAGATCACGAGGTCAGGAGATCAAGAACATCCTGGCTAACACGGTGAAACCCCATCTTTACTAAAAAAACAAACAAACAAAAAAACTAGCCGGGCGTGGTGGCAGGCGCCTGTAGTCCCAGCTACTCGGGAGGCTGAGGCAGGAGAATGGCGTAAACCCGGGAGGCGGAGCTTGCAGTGAGCTGAGATCCGGCCACTGCACTCCAGCCTGGGTGACAGAGCGAGACTCCATCTCAAAAAAAAAAAAGATCAGCGCTTGAGATATTTTGCAGACCCTGCACTTGATGGATCAGCTGGCACCATCCAGATCAATAAACTGGCTCCTCTGATCTTGTGGCCCCCACCCAGGAACTGACTCAGTGCAAGATGACAGCTCTGACTCCCTGTGATTTCATTTCTGACCAATCAGCACTGCTGGTTCACTGGCTTCCCCCACCCACCAAGTTATCCTTACAAACTCTGTCCCCCAGATGCTCAAGGAGACCAATTTGAGTAAGAATAAAACTCCAGTCTCCCGCACAGCCGGCTCTGCATGAATTACTCTTTCTCTATTGCAATTCCCGTCTTAATGAATCAGCTCTGTCTAGGCAGCAGGCAAGGTGAACCCCTCGAGGGGGTTACACAACCTGTGTCTCTCGGGTTCAAGCAATTCTCCTGCCTCAGCCTCCCGAGTAACTGGCATTACAGGCATGCGCTGCCACACCCGGCTAATTTTTTTGTATTTGTAGAGACGAGGTTTCACCATGTTGGCCAGGCTGGTCTTGAACTCCTGACTTCAGTTGATCCGCCTGCCTTGGCTTTCTAAAGTGCTGGGATCACAGGTGTGATCCACCGTGCCTGGCCTGAGAACTCCTCTTTATTCTGCAAAACCCTTCAGGCATTCCACCCCATCCTGTCCCACAGGTGGAGTCTGCCCCACCTCCCTCAGGCTGGTGGCTTTGGGGTACCAGCTCCCTCGCTTATTTGTTTCTTGAGCATCCGCTGCTCTGGCTGACCAAGGGTGACGGTCAGCACTGCTCTTTCTCCTGGATAGAAATCACCCATTATGGGTGGGATTCCCCTTGGGGTCCTTGGAAGTGGGGCTGGCCCACTCCCCAAGAGGTGGGGTCTGGAGTGTGGACCAGAGCTGAAGGCAAGCGGCTGGTGCTGAGGTTTTATTTCCCAATCTGCCTGCCATGCTGAAAAGGCTCTGGGAGCCCTGCCCAGGAAAAGGGAGAAGGGCACTGCGGAGTGCCCCAAGGGGGACCAGAGTCCAGGCCCTGAAGCTCAGAGTGTGGACTTCAATGGGATGGGGAGAGCAAGAGCTTCCCTTGTGGAACAGGAGGCAGTGCCATGGTGGGGAAGCCTGGGGGGCAGGCAACCTGCCACTCAGGTGCTGGCCTGTGTGTGGCTCAGTATTGGTCCCAGGGCTGAGTGAGACCAGGGGGTGCCCACTGCTCTCATCAAATTAATGGCTAACAATCACGAACGCTTCATAGGGATTCACACTCCTGCAAGATGGATACCATTATTAAGACCCTCATTTTACAGATGAGGAAACTGAGTCCCAAAGAGGCTAAGAGCTTTGTGGAAGGTCACACAGCCTGTGGGTGGTGGAGCCAGGATTCAGACAACCCCTGATGGTCACCAGAGAGTGCACCTTTTTTTTTTTTTTTTGAGATGGAGTCTTGCTCTGTCGTCCAGGCTGGAGTGCAGTAGTGTGATCTCGGCTTACTGCAAGCTCCGCCTCCCAGGTTCATGCCATTCTCCTGCCTCAGCCTACCAAGTAGCTGGGACTACAGGCGCCCACCACCACGCCCGGCTAATTTTTTTGTATTTTTAGTAGAGAAGGGGTTTCACCGTGTTAGCCAGGATGGTCTTGATCTCCTGACCTCATGATCTGCCCACCTCAGCCTCCCAAAGTGCTGGGATTACAGGTGTGAGCCACCATGCCCAGCCAAGAGAGTGCACCCTTAACCCCACCCAGGTGGCTCCAGAATGGAAGGCTGGCCAGAAAGGCATCTAGCTAGTGCCCAAGAAATACTGGATGAATGAATTCAATAAATTTATGCCTGGCCAGAAATCTCTCTCCCATGGGCCTCAGTGCCCAAAATTCCATCACTACGACTATGCTTCTGCTATCACCACCATCACCGCCCACGGCACTTCCCATCCCTGGGCTCAGTCAGTGATCGGAACTGCCAAGCCTGCAAGGGGAACATGATCACTCCATTTTACAGAGGAGAAAACGGGTTGGGAGGAAGTTAGTAACCAGAACCCAGACCTGACTGTATCACCCTAGGCTGCCTGCACTGTCTGCTGCGTTTGGAAAATGCAGGTGTCTCTGGGAAGAGTTGCACATCAGACATCATTGTCATTTACACCTGCTGGGAAGGGCATCTCAGTTGCTGAAGGTCACAATACTGAGCTAATGGGATAAGGGGGTATGACTGGAACACTGGGGGTCGGGAGAACGCAGGTGCAGTGGGTGCCAGGAGAGGACGATGGGTAGGAAAAGGGAAGTGGAGTGGGGGCTGGAAGATAGACCTTCAGCACTTCTAGTTTTTTCTGCAGCATCAGCAGCTTGAGAGGGAAGAACTGGTTCTGCCCTAGAGAGGCTGTGTGACCTCTGGGAGCCTTTGCTCTTTCTAGAACCACTGGTGCCCTGAGCTGTGTGTGCTTGGACAACGTCCCATCTGTGCACTTGGGCTCAGACAGAGGGAGGCTGCTATTCAGGCAGGATCAGGGCCCTCCGTACCTGCAGCCCCCACAGAGAATCTAGTGGTGCCCTCCATGGGAGGTGGGGAGCAGGCAGGTGCTAATCGAACTTTTAAATAGAGTCAGACTTTGAAGTCCTCTGCAGGCCCCCAAGGCACAGAGGCGGCCCCCTGATCTTAGGCCACCTGGGTGTCTGCAGCCCAGACCGGTCACAAGATCCCAGATGCCTGGGCCAGGTGGTGGCTCTCCCTGCTGCCTCCTCCATCCATCCCCAGCCTCTAAAGGGACATCCCTGTATGTGGATGAAGGAGAAGAAAGGCCAGTTTGCCAAGCCGCTCCGTGCGCCAGGCTCTTGTGGGTGCCTTACACGCTCTCTCATTCCTCCTCTCAACAGCCGATGACACGGGAGCTTGGAAGGTGGAGTTGCTCCTCCAGAGTCGCTCAGCTGGGACATGGCAGAGCTGGATTTGAATCCAGGCTAGGCAGCTCTTGCCTCTTCTGGTGCCTTGCTGAGGGAGGCCCTGCCCCAACCTCAATGACTGTTGGGGGAAGGGGACTGGTGGACCAGGCTTGGCCATGCCAGGCCAGCTTGTGGGTCACCAGGGCCTCAGGCTCCTTCTTGGGGCTGGTGGCTCCTGTGAGGCCCCGTTCTCTGCAGGAACTTTTTTGTTTCACATCCTTGTGTCCAGGCCCAGAGGAGGAGAGGGAGGGAAGGACCAAAGGGTCAAGCCCGGGGAAAGTGCCCCCATTGTCTTCCTCCAGCAGGACTGAAGCCCAGGGGAGAATTGTCAGCAGGATCTGGGGTGTTGAGGGACAGAACCCTGCAAGACACCATTAGCTGTGGTTCGGAGGCTGTCGGGCAACTGTGTGTGTGTTGGGAGCAACCATGGAAAAGGCTGGTGGCTGGGAGCAGGGGACGCTGACGTGGAACTGCCTGAGACTTTTGGCTGGTTTGTTTCCCCTCCCTCAAGCCCTCTTCCAGGCCCGAGGGACTCGGCAGGGTTTTTAAGGACAACGCTGTCTGCGGCTCCCCACCTGTCTGACTGGCTGGTTCCTCTGTCTCCCCTGTGCTCTCTCATCGCTCTCGTGGGCCTGGGCGTTCCTGGACTCTCACGTGGGGCCTGTGCCTGGGGCCGTCTCTGGCGGGGTGCCACTGGGGCTTTCTCCTTCAGAGGCAGGAGGTGTGGCTGGGTCCTCAGGGGCCCCTGGGGTGGGATGTGAGGATGGGGCTGGGGATGCTTCATCACAGGGACTGGGCACGGAACTGGCAGCAGGTTCAGGGGTCTGGACCTTAGTGTCTGACTGTGGCTGGGCCGTGAGGTTCAGCTGTGGCTGGGCCACAGAATCTGACTGTGCCTGGGCCATGGGGTTCAGCTGTGGCTGGGCCACAGAATCTGACTGTGCCTGGGCCATGGGGTTCAGCTGTGGCTGGGCTGTAGGATCTGATCGTGGCTGGAGTATGGGGTTGACCTGAGGCTGGGCCACAGGATCCATCTGTGGCTGGGCCTCTGCCATTGGCTCTGGCAGAGTTGGACCCTGAGAATCCAGCTGGGTCTGTGGCTCAGCTGGCGTGAAGCTGCCCGGCCACTCCTCGCAGACAGCTGCCGCGAAGGACGAGAGCACAGAGCGCAGCAAGGCCCTGAGGTCGGCACTGGCCATGAGGCAGAGGAAGGGGCTGAGGCAGCTGTTGAGCAGGATCAGGTAGTCGGAGTAGACCAGGGCTTCCCAGAGCAGGTAGCCGGAGTATATGTCCCACAGGAAGGCCAGGTAGAGCAGCTGGGCCAGCTGGTAGGGCAGCCTCAGGACCACGTAGGCCGACAGAATGGTCCTGGCCACACGGGCGAAGCCCTGGCAGGCTGCGGGCTGCTGTTGGTGGCGGCAGGTGCGACAGGCTGTGGCCTGGGTGAGCACATGGCAGACAAGCAGCAGGAGGAAAGGCAGGAAGCCCCCCAGGACCTCCAGCATCCGCAGCGATAGCTCCTCACTGTCCCAGAAGTCCAGGCAGATGACCAGGTCGTACCACCAGACGGCGGCCTCAGGGAAGACCAGCCAGGGCACGCTGAAGAGTGTGGCCAGCACCCAGACCCCGGCGCAGACCCAGAGGGGCAGGCGGGCTGGGCGGTGCCCAGGGTACCAATGTGGGCACAGCGCCAGCAGGCAGCGGTCCAGGCTGAGGGCAGCCAGCAGGAAGAGGCCGGAGGAGTAGGACACGCCCCACAGGAAGTAGTAGAAGCGGCAGGCGGCTGTCCCCAGTGGCCAGTGCCCCCCATGCTGGATCTCCAGGATCTGGAAGGCCGCTGCTGCCAGGAACAAGAAGTCAGAGAGGGCCAGACTGAGCAGGAGCAGCGCCAGACGCGTGCCCGCTCCATGCCGGGCCTGGGAGCCGGCCAGCCACGCCATCAGCCCATTGGCTGGCAGCCCAAGGAGCAGCAGGGTCACCAGGAAGACCGTGTCCCAGCCACCCTGGGGGTAGGAGTTCTCATCATCAAGCTCCGTGCGGGGCCCGTGGCCGGTGGCACCCAGGTTGGCTTCCATAGTAGTGTGCATTTGGGGTTCTCAGAGTCCTGCTGCACACGGGGTGGGTGCCTGGTGAATCAGTGATGGTGTGAATGACTGAGTATGGGAGAGATGGTGCTGTGTGTCTCCAGGCAAGTCACCATCCCTTCCTGTGCCATTGTCATCGCCTTGTGGGTAGTTATCCTCTGCCATGGACTTGAAGTGGATGACCTCATGGAGCCCTCATACAATCTACTTTACAGGCGAAGAGAGGAAAGTTCAGAGAATCAGTGAAGGTAGGAAGGGAGGTGCCAGGGCTCAACCCAGACTTTTCTTTCTTTTTTTTTGAGAGACAGGGCCTTGCTCTATTACCCAGGATAGAGTGTGGTGGCACAGTCCCTGCAGTCTCCACCTCCTGGGCTCCAGCAACCCTCCCATGTCATCCTCCCTAGTAGCTGGGACTACAGGTGTGCACCCGCTACTCTTAAAATTTTTAGTAGAGACACGGTCTCACTATGTTGCCCAGGCTGGTCTTGAACTCGTGAGCTCAAGTGATCCTCCTACCTTGGCTTCCTAAAGTGTTGAGATTACAGGTGTGAGCCACTGTGTCCGGCCAGACTTGATCTTCTGCCATGTGGAATCCCATTGTGTCCGGGTAGACTAAGCTGGAGGCTTTCAAACATTGTTAATGGAATGGAATTTTGTCTTCAAGTAAAGTATTCTAAGGCTGGGCACGGTGGCTCACACCTGTAATCCCAGCACTTTGGGAGGATCACCTGAGGTCGGGAGTTCAAGACCAGCCTGACCAACATGGACAAACCCCATCTCTACTAAAAATACAAAATTGGCTGGCCGTGGTGGCACATGCCTGTAATCCCAGCTACTCAGGAGAATTGCTTGAACCTGGGAGGCAGAGGTTGTGGTGAGCCAAGATCGTGCCATCGTCCTCCAGCCTGAGCAACAAGAGCAAAACTCCGTCTCAAATAAAAATAAGATTCTAGTGGAACTCCTGTATGAAGTAAAAGGGAGTGCTCAAATTAATGGAGGGAGGAGTACCCCCTACCCCCCTAGGGTTCCAGGGAACACAGTTTGAAGACCATTTGGTCTGCTCACCACAAGGCCCCTTTATACCTACTCTCCTGGGGTTCCAGTGTTTAGGATTACAAGAAGTGAGGGCTCTGGTTCCCATAGGCCCAGGGAACCCAAAGGTAGGGAGTGTGGGGCAGTGGGAACCCCCTCCCCTCCAGCGAGTGTCACTCATGGGCTCAAGATGAGGTCTGAGTCTCAGGACCCTGGCAGCCTGGGGCCAGGAGGGCCATCCTAGGAGCCCCTGGTGCCTCTCCAGCATCTTCCACCCCACCGCGACCCTCTCCCACTTCCCACCGCTCAGGCCGGAGGTGACCCCTGTTTGTCTCCGGGAGCTGCTAAACGGAGAAGGGGAGGGGCTCTGCAGTGGCATGGTGGTGGGATGGTGAGGGGGAGGGAGTTGGGGGGCACCCAGACCTGGGATCCAAGAGGCCTGCAGCCCCACCTCGCCCTCCCCCACTGGCAGAGGGAAGGGAGGGAGTTTCCTTTGGATGGCAATGAGAGCCCAGGTGGTGCAGTCTGAGAAGGGAACAGATGCCCTGAAGGGCTGGCCCTGTCCATGGCCCATGGCTGCAGCCACTTGGCCTTTAGTTTGGTGCCCTCCATACTCCCAGGGTTCCTCCTCAGGCCGACCCCCTCTGCTGTCTCCATTCCCTATTGGATCAGAGCCCTGGGCACCCCCAGCCCGGGGCTCTGACCAGTGAGGGCTGGCTTACCTGGGAGGCACAGGCTGATGGGTGGAAGGAGCAGGGTGTGCCTGCCTGCCCAGCGCTCCAGCTGTCCCCCCGGCCCTCACCGGGGCCTGCTGTGTGGCGCCTGGCGGCGCTAAGGTGGGTGGGCAGGAAACCCAAGCTGAGAGGACATCAATCATTCATGGGGCTGCTTGCCGGGAAACCCTAACCCTGGCCCAGTAGGGCCAAGTGACCAGCCAGACCCCCTCCCCCAGCCCTGATGGACCTGGACAGTCAGACCCTCCTCCTCAGGGCTTCTCCAGCCGAGGGCAGACTCTAAGACTCCAAGGTCCACCTCCTCCCACATCACCCGCCATGCTCCTCGATACGGCATTCAAGGCATCTGTGATCTGGCCTCTTTCTCCATTTCACATGCCCTCTGCTCTGGCCAGGATGTCACCCACGGGGGGCCCCAGTGGGCCACTAGCGCATCCTTTCCCACCTCCCAGCTGTTGTCCACATGCCTCCTCCCGCCTGAGGTGCCTTCCCTGGTCCTCTCTGCCTAACGGAGGCCTCCGCCCATGTCACAACTGGGCTGAGTCTTCTGTACCCTGGCATTATTCCCCATGCTTTATAGATGGGGAAACTGAGGCTGGGAGGGGAATTTGCTGGATCCCCCAGCTAGTAAGTGGCAGATCTGGCATGTGAGGCTCATGGCAGCCACCACGTCCTGGTGCCCCTTGCTTCTGAACAAGGACAGTTCTGTGGACCCATCTGGCTCTGCCCTGGCCAGTCCTGAGGCAGAGGACTGGGATTAGGGCTGGGGCTGCCTGCCTCACTTACCCTAATCCCCCTCAGAGCCCGATCCTAGGCTCTCGCCTCTAAGTCTGGGGGTGCATAAGCAGCTTTATGGGTCCTGAAAGTCAAGGGTGCCCAGGGGTGATTTGTCTCTGAGCGCTGTTATCCCTCCCCCATGGCCACAGAGCAGGCAAGGGGGCAGCACGGCCCAGACCCGGCCACTGGCCCTCAGAAGCCCCCCGCGGGGGTTGTGACTCCCAAGAGTGATGCAGAGGAGCCCCCGCTGACCAGGAAGAGGAGCAAGAAGGAGAGGGGGCTCCGAGGGTCTCGAAAGCGCACTGGCAGCTCTGGGGAGCAGTCAGGCCCCGAGGCCCCGGGGAGCAGCAGTAACCCTCCCAGGACTGGAGAGGGCCCAGTGGGGGCACCCCCTGCATCCCCTGGGCCGGCCTCTTCTCGCCAGTCCCACCGACATCGTCCTGACTCCCGGCACGACGCAGCTCAGAGGACATATGGGCCCCTGCTCAATCGAGTCTTCGGGAAGGTTAGGTGGGACCTGGGTCGGGCTGGGGGTCCTGGGGATGGGGCTGGAGACACACCCCTTGGGCTCAGCCCACCCTGCCCCTGAGAGGCCCTCTGCCTCTTCTGCCCCAGACAGAGCCTGGGCTGTGGGGCAGGGTTGCTGCGGTTTGGGGTAGGGTGGGTATCAGGCCGGCGTGTGCGGTGGGCAGAGCCAGCATTCACACCAGGGCTCTGCGGGAGCTGCAGGCCCCAGGAGCACAAAAGGGAGCTTGCTCCTTCTGGGTCCCACGAGGCTTCAGCGTCCTTCTCCTACCCTGGTGGGGCTGGGCCCTGCCCAGGCCAACATGAGCAGGGGATGGAGGAGGAAGGATGACAGAGCCGTGGCTGGCCCTGGGGACATCCTGGATTCCACCTCTGCAGGACCGCGAGCTGGGCCCCGAGGAGCTAGACGGTGAGTGGCTCTTGCTGCTGGCAGGGGTGGGACCTGTCCCTGAGCCTGGCTGCCTGGGCCTGACCTCCGTCCCCCACAGAGCTTCAGGCCGCCTTCGAGGAGTTTGACACTGACCGTGACGGCTACATCAGCCACCGGGAACTGGGTGACTGCATGCGGACCCTGGGCTACATGCCCACCGAGATGGAGCTCCTGGAGGTCTCGCAGCACATCAAGATGCGCAGTCAGTGTGGGAGCCTGCCCGCCTGGGCAGCCTGCATGGTTCAGGGGGTTACGAGGGGCTGGCAGGAGGTGGCCCTTGGGAGTCCACTGGGGTGCCAGTGGGAGTGAGGGATGGTGGCGGTGTCCAGGCGGGGGCACCAGGTTCAAGCTCCTGCCTCTCCGTGTGGGAAGGCAGGCCAGCAAGTCAGTCCGGAGACCCAGGAGAGCCCCCTGGGGCTCAGGTTCAGGACCCCGGCTCGGGATGTCTATTGCCATGGCCGCTGTACACATTTGCTCCTTCCACCCACGCCCTTCCTGCCTCGCTGACCCAGAAGCCCCTGACTCAGTGATAGAGTGCTTTCCACCGATATTAGTCACCTGGCACCCTTTCCTTCTCTCTTTCCGTGACCCTGCCTCAGCCCTGTGCCCTGGTGGCAGCTGCCTGAATCGGAGTTGCCTTGATGCGAGAGGACCCCAGCCACGCCTTGCGACTCAGCGTCTGATGGCAGGCACTGTGTGGTTCCCCTTCGCTGGTCTGTCCTCAGACAAATCTCATATTCACTTAATTCCAGGACTCCGGCATTTTTTCCGTATAATTTCCAAAATGGGGATGTGATTTACAATTGAGGTGGACATTTAGTGTCATGCTTTTCTGTCCCCAAAGCAGTTATGTGACCATGAGTGCTTTGTGTGACTGACGGCGTCTCAGAACTGAGGCACAGAATGCATGGGTGTGTTCAGAAGCGGCATTCATCGCTGCCCACTGGGCTCCAGCACTTCATGGCCACGAACCTGAACCCCATAGAGTAGGCTCCTTGCCCCATTCCTAGGATGAGGAAGGGAGGGTCAGTAAGTCAGCCAGTGCCACGCACATCAGCAGCAGGGCCAAGATTTGCACTGGCACTATCTGGCTCCAAAGCCTGGTCTCTTCCTCGCACACTTGGGTTCTTTGCTCAGAGCAGAAGCAGCCCTGGCACCCCAGCAGCCAAGGACGGGGGTTCTGGCCTCCTATCTGCTGCAAGCGTGGACAGGAGTGTTTCTTCCTAGGTGCAGAGCCTGGGGGTGGGGGTGCCTGACCTGTGGGATGTCCCTCCTTTGACTTCAGCCCTTATGCCCTCACCATTGTGACACTCTTCCTGGGTCCGCAGTGGGTGGCCGTGTGGACTTTGAGGAGTTTGTAGAACTGATAGGCCCAAAGCTGAGGGAGGAGACGGCGCATATGCTGGGGGTGCGAGAGCTGCGCATCGCCTTCCGAGAGGTGCGGAGTGTGGTGAGGTGGGCAGAGGGGGGCAGGGCTGGGTGGCATCCTTGCTGGCCTCTCACTCAGGTCTCAGCCTTGGGAAGGCCCAGAGCCCTGCAGAAGATGGGACTGGGGCCCAGGGATGGGTCAGAGACGGTTCAGCTCACTCTCAGCTAGGGGATCCATCCAGGAGGACTTCCTGAAGCAGGAGGCAAACCACCTTGGTGTGGGAAGATGGGGAAGGTGTGCACAGGCAGAGATGGTGGGTGGGGGAGCATCTAGGTACAGGCAGTGGTAAGAGTGGAACTGGCTGGCCGGGTGCGGTGGCTCACGCCTGTAATCCCAACACTTTTGGAGGCCAACGTGGGCAGATCACCTGAGCTCAGGAGTTCGAGGTCAGCCTGGCCAACATGGCGAAACCCCATCTCTCTTAAAAATACAAAAATTATAGGCCGGGCGTGGTGGCTCAAGCCTGTAATCCCAGCACTTTGGGAGGCCGAGATGGGCGGATCACAAGGTCAGGAGATCGAGACCATCCTGGCTAACATGGTGAAACCCCGTCTCTACTAAAAAATACAAAAACTAGCCAGGCGAGGTGGCGGGCGCCTGTAGTCCCAGCTACTCGGGAGGCTGAGGCAGGAGAATGGCGTGAACCTGGGAGGCGGAGCTTGCAGTGAGCTGAGATCCAGCCACTGCACTCCAGCCTGGGTGACAGAGTGAGACTCCCCGTCACAAAAAAAAAAAAAAAAAAAATTAGCCGGGGGTTGTGGTGGGCACCAGTAATCCCAGCTACTCAGGAGGCTGAGGCAGGAGAATCATTTGAACCCTGGAGGCAGAGGTTGCAGTGAGCCGAGATCACGTCACTGCACTCCAGCCTGGTGACAGACCAAGACTCCATCTCAGAATAAATAAATAAAATAAAAAAATAGATAAAATAAAAGAAAAAAGAAAAGAGTGGAGCTGGCTGCAGGCTGAGGCAGCTTTGGGTGGGAGGGGCTGAGCCTTGCGGGGACCTTAGTTTGACAGGGACAGGGATGGACGAAT
The DNA here is from genome assembly GCF_002776525.5 of Piliocolobus tephrosceles. Classification (NCBI taxonomy): domain Eukaryota; kingdom Metazoa; phylum Chordata; class Mammalia; order Primates; family Cercopithecidae; genus Piliocolobus; species Piliocolobus tephrosceles. The sequence goes on along the minus strand of NC_045446.1, from coordinate 6,662,002 downwards.
TACAGTAGCGGAGCTGCGGGAGGCTGTACCGGCTCTGCTCGGGGAGCCACTGGCTGGTCCTGAGCTGGACGAGATGCTCCGAGAAGTGGACCTCAATGGGGATGGCACCGTAGACTTTGACGGTGAGTCTCCTTCCCAGAAAACCCTCCCGTCCTTCCAGTGCCCAGGCTGAGCCCAGCACCTCCTGGGATCCCTGACATGGACTGGCCCAAGCCCTGCCCTTCTCTCCCGCAGAGTTTGTGATGATGCTTTCCCGCCATTGAGGCTCCAGGAGGGAATATCTGTTGCCCCTGCGGCCCCAGACACCAGCCGGACCCAGACTACGGCTCTCCCCCAGGAGCCTCCAGGATGGAGATGGAGGAGACCCAGCAGCCCCTAGACTTCTTCTGTCCCTGAAAACACCTGGCCTCAAGGTCTGCTTGTTATGTTACCCACCCATCCTCATCCTTACCTCCCCTACTCAAGCTGCCTGGAGAAGACCTGCCCTCAGCGTCCACCGTTCCTCAGTGTGAGCAAGATTTGGGTCTCTCCAGACCCCTGGGAGGTAGGGAGCTCGCTGGCACTGGTGGCATGAGTGGGGACGCCCCAGTGGCATGAGGAATGGAGAAGATGGCTGGACCCCTCCCAATACTTATATTTATAGTTTTTTTTAATTGAATGAACTTGAGCCAGGTGTGGTGGCTCACACCTGTAATCCCAGCTGCTAATGGGGCAGAAGCGGGAGAACAGCTTGAGTCCAGGAGTTTGAGACCTGCCTGTGCAATATATTGAGACCCCCATTCTCCACAAAAAGGAAAAATAAAAGACAAAAAACAAACAAAAAGGCCGGGCGCGGTGGCTCACGCCTGTAATCTCAGCACTTTGGGAGGCCAAGACGGGCGGATCACGAGGTCAGGAGATCGAGACCACCCTGGCTAACGGTGAAACCCCGTCTCTACTAAAAACACAAAAATTAGCCGGGTGCGGTGGCGGGCGCCTTAGTCCCAGCTACACGGGAGGCTGAGGCAGGAGAATGGTGTGAACCCGGGAGGCGGAGCTTGCAGCGAGCCGAGATCGCGCCACTGTACTCCAGCCTGGGCAACAGAGCGAGACTCTGTCTCAAAAACAAACAAACAAACAAACAAACAAAACAACAAAAAACCCAAGTGTAAAAAAAGCAAGCTTGAAAGAAAGAAAGGGATGGCTCCATGTATCAAAGACAAAGAAATTGAAGCTGGGGTTGCAGGAGTGAGCTGACCCTGGGGGGTTTCAGATCGGCATAGAGGCTTGGGCGCCTGGACTCCTACACCCATGAGTGACAGAAGAACCGTAGGAGTCTGGGGAGCAAGAAACAAACCCCCTGGATACATTCCACGGTCTCCAAAGGCTAAGATATTAATCTGTCTGCACTGACCAGTTGGAGAAAGTGGCAAGGAACAGATGTTCAGGGCCGGGAGTGGAAACAGCTACCCTAAAGAGCCTGGAACTCCAGGGCCTGCCCTTCAAGCAGGAGTGTGGTCTCTCTCCAGGGTGTGAAAAGCTGAAAAAAACTGGAAAAAAACCCTGCTGCTTCCAAAGGGGAACTTGTGATAAAAACTACAGATTATTGGGCCAGGAGTGGTGGCTCACGCCTATAATCCTAGCACTTTGGGAGGCTGAGGCGGGTGAACCACCTGAGGTCAGGAGTTCGAGGCCAGCCTGGCCAAAATGGTGAAACCCCATCTGTACTAAAAATACAAAAATTAACCGGTCGAGGTAGGACACACCTGTAATCCCAGCTACTCAGAGGCTGAGGCAGGAGAATTGCTTGAGCCTGGGAGGTGGAGCTGCAGTGAGTTGAGATCACGCCATTGCACCCCAGCCTGAGCAACAGATCGAGACTCCATCTCAAAAACAAAACAAAACAAAACAAAAAAACCCCTACAGATTATAAAAGTAAAGAAACCACCATGAAGGAGATGAGGCAGAGACAAAAACAAGAGGACTGGCATATCAGTGTACATAATACAACCGCCTAGCGACCACAAGATACATGCAAATAAAAGAGGGCTAAAAGGGGAAGAGAGATTAACATGCAGTAACAGAATAGCATGAAGAGAGAACTGGAAGATTTAAAAAGTAACCCAACAGGCCAGGTGTGTGGCTCATGCCTGGAATCCCAGCACTTTGGGAGGCCAAGGTGGGCGGGTTGCTTGAGCTCAGGAGTTCGAGACCAGCCTGCGCAACACGGGTGAAACCCTGTCTCTGCTAAAAATACAAAAATTAGATGGGCGTGGTTGTGCTTGCATCTGCGGTCCCAACTATTCTGCAGGCTGAGGTGAGAAGCTCGCTTGAGCCCAGGAGGCAGAGGTTGCAGTGAGCCAAGATCACACCACTGCATTCCAACATGGGTAACACAGTCAGAATTTGTCTTTAAAAAAAAAAAAGGCCGGGCGCGGTGGCTCAAGCCTGTAATCTCAGCACTTTGGGAGGCCGAGATGGGTGGATCACGAGGTCAGGAGATCGAGACCATCCTGGTCTATACGGTGAAACCCCGTCTCTACTAAAAAATACAAAAAACTAGCTGGGCGAGATGGCGGGCGCCTGTAGTCCCAGCTACTCGGGAGGCTGAGGCAGGAGAATGGTGTAAACCCGGGAGGCGGAGCTTGCAGTGAGCCGAGATCACACCACTGCACTCCAGCCTGGGCGACAGAGCAAGACTGTGTCTCAA
>NC_045446.1:6653832-6659213 GCF_002776525.5 Piliocolobus tephrosceles | reverse complement strand
ATATATATATATATATATATGAATGAAAAAATAATGGATAAGCTAAACAGCAGATTAAACACAATTAAAAAATTAATGAACTGGAAGCTATATCTAAGAAGTCACTTATAATGTAACACTGAGAGAAAAAAAGATGGAAAATATTAAAGGGTAGGTAAAAGTCACTGGAAGACTGGGCGTGGTGGCTCATGCCTTTAATCCCAGCATTTTGGGAGGCTAAGGCAGGAGGATCACTTGAGGCCAGGAGTTTGAGACCAGCCTGGCTAGCAGCAAGACCCCGACTCTTTAAAAAAAAAAAAAAAAAAAGGCTGAGTGTGGTGGCTCATGCTTGTAGTCCCAGCTATTCAGGAGGCTGAGATGAGAGAATCACTTGAGGCCAGGAGTTGGAGGCTGCAGTGATCATGCCACTGCCCTCCAGCCTTGATGACAAAGCGAGACCCTGCTTCAAAGAAGAAGACAGATAAGTCCTTGGGAGTCTCAGACGGAGGAAATATATAGAGAATGAGCGATAAGCATTAATCAAAGAGATAACGGCTGAAATTTTTCCATAAAGAATTCCACAGACTTCAAGTCCCCAGATTGAAGGAACAAACTGAAGTCAGAGTAGGGTAAATAAAAATAAATGTATATGCTGGGTACAGTGGCTCACACCTGTAACCCCAGCACTTTGGGAGGCTGAGGTGGACGGATCGTGAGGTCAGGAGATCAAGACCATCCTGGCTAACACGGTGAAACCCCGTCTCTACTAAAAATACAAAAAATTAGCCAGGCGAGGTGGCGGGCGCCTGTAGTCCCAGCTATTCGGGAGGCTGAGGCAGGACAATGGCATGAACCCGGGAGGTGGAGCTTGCAGTGAGCTGAGATCTCGCCACTGCACTCTAGCCTGGGCGACAGAGCGAGACTCCATCTCAAAAATAAATAAATAAATAAATAAATAAGCGTATATCTGGATATATCCTATTGAAACTGCAGAATAAAAAAAGCAAATCTTATTAAAAAAAGAGCTGCTCACACAACTCTGCTGTCGAAGTTTGTAGTGCAAAGTCAAGTTATCAACAAATGAGTGTGGCTATGTCGGAAATTTAATAAATAATAGTAAAACTTCATTTATGGACATGGAAATTTGAATATTATATAATTTTGTTATAAAATATTATTATTATTTGACTTTTCTCCAACCATTACAAAATATAAAAACCATTCTGTGGACTATCCCTTGCTGATTCCTAATGCAGACTTCTAATGATGGGAATCACAACTTCTGAAATTGCTTCCTGTTAGGATTGTAGAGGCACCTCTGGTGAGGCAGCTCAGGGGTTGGAGACCAGCCTGGCCAACATGGTGAAAACCTGTCTGTACTAAAAACACAAAGATGAGCTGGGCATGGTGGCGTGTGCCTGTAATCTTAGCTACTGGGACGGCTGAGGCATGAGAATCGCTTCAACTGGGAGGGAGAGGATGCAGTGAACCGAGATTGTACCACTGCACTCTAGCCTGGGAGACAGTGAGACTCGTCTCAAAAAAAAAGAAAAAAAAGAAAAAAAAAAGGAATGATAAAAAGTTGTTAGTTGTGATTCTGTGTTGTGTTAATTGCCATTTGTTCATATTCAATGGTTTTTGTCATTTTTCCTTTTTCCTATGTTTGTTCTATTTATTGAAATGTAATTTTATGTCTAATTAATCTGATAAACTGTGGGCTTGTATTCTGTATTTTTATTTTTTTTTTTGAGACAGAGTCTTGCCCTGTCGCCCAGGCTGGAGTGCAGTGGTGCAATCTCGGCTCACTGCAACCTCTGCCTCCCGGGTTCAAGCGATTCTCCTGCCTCAGCCTCCTGAGTAGCTGGGATTACAGGCATGCGCCACCACACCCTGCTAATTTTTTTGTATTTTTCATAGAGATGGGGTTTCACCCTGTTGGTCAGGCTGGTCTCGAACTCCTGATCTCGTGATCTGCCTGCCTCGGCCTCCCAAAGTGCTGGGATTGCAGGCATGAACCACTGCGCCTGGCCTCTGTGTGTTTTTTATTTCATTTTTCAAGTTTTTAAAATTTTTGTTATTTTTTTTTTTTTGAGATAGATCTCACTCTGTCTTCCAGGCTCGAGTGCAGGGGTGCAAGGGGTGCAATCATGGCTCACTGCAGCCTCCCAGGCTCAGTGATCCTTCCACCCCAGCTCCCCAAGTAGCTGGGACTACAGGCGCCCCACCATGCCTGGCTAATTTTTGTATTTTTTGTAGAGATGGGGTTTTGCCATGTTTCCCAGGTTGGTCTCGAACTCCTGGGCTCAAGTGATCCATTCACCTTGGCCTCTCAAAGTGCTGGGATTACAGGCATGAGGCATCACACCCGGTTAGTTCTTCTTATGAAAGGACCGGACCATGATGGATTAGAAATGAAAAGTGGTCCTTTACCACAGCTAGTTGGAAGACCACTGGTTTAGGAGTTCTGCATCCAATGGGTACCCCCAAAGTGCCTTGAATGGGGGTTGAGGGTGGGAAGTCTGTGGGGCCTGGAAAGGTGGGAGCAGCAGCAGGAGTCTGGGTTTCCATTCATCTCAGAACCCTGAAGGCCCCGCTGTGTTGGGTGCTGCAGTGGTTTGTGGGACCCATGTTTCGGTGGGGGAGATAGACTGTGCGGGCAGGTGCACCAACAGGGCCTCCCAACTCTTGCTCACTCAGCCAGCCTCTTGGTTGGCTGGTAGGGGAGACCAGCTCAGTGCTGGTTTCCTTCTCCCTCCCCCACAGTGTCATGGGAAGAGCCCTGGCCAGGGAGCTGGAGCCCTGGGTTATGTTTCTAATTCTACCTACCACCTGCTGGCTGTCCTTGGGCGAGTCAGTCCTCATCTGTAAAATGGGACTGAGGTAGTGAAAATTACAAGATATAACCCGTGTTCAGTGCTTAGCGCAGGGCCTAATGCCTTTTCTTTTTTTTCTTTTTCTTTTTTTTAAATAGAGATGGGGTCTCACCATGTTATACAGGTTGGTCTCAAACTCATGGGCTCAAGCGATCCTCCGACCTTGGCCTCTCAAAGTGCTAGGATTACAGGCTTGAGCCACTGCGCCCGGCCATCCTGGTGCCTTTTAACAACTTGATAACTGGTAGCTACTATGATCTCAGATTTCAGGCTTCTCAAAGATTCTGTTTCTTGGTTCCTAAGATTCTGAAATGCTCTGATTTTCCAAAATTCTGAGATGGTTTGTTTCTAACATTCTGCATTTCCAAGTCTTTGATCACTGAGGGTGTCAGGCACGGCTTCCTATGCCCTCTGCCCCCAGGTTCTCCCAACCTCTGAGACTGGGAAGGAAGGCAGTGGGTGGAGGGGGCTGGGCCGCTGCCTTGGCATGGCCCACATTCAGGGCTGGCTGTGGCAGCCCAGGGCCCCAGAGCCAGGCTGGAACTAGGATACCAGCCTCCAGGCCCCAGGCCTGCGTCATCTTTGAGTGCTCTCGGCCAGGGCCACCAGACAGAGACGGGCTGGTTGAGTCATCCAAGGGTGGGGGTGGGGCAGGCTGTCCTGGCTGCCTCCTGGCTGGCAAGGCAGACTTCCTACGCCCAGCTCTGCCCCTAACATGCCCCGTACCTTTGGGCAAGCCTCAGCATCAGGGCTGCCACGCGTTCGGTGGTACTCGAAGCCCTTCAGCCTCAGGGTCAGTCCTTGAGAGGGGGGCTGTGGTCACGATGGTGGGCTGGGCTAGTGGTGGCAGGGCAGGAGGACAGCAATTGCCTCTGGTGGAATTAACTACTCTTTTATTAGCACAAAATAACAGCAACCTAGCAGCCGCACGGCCGGAGAATAAGTTAAGGCACACAGCAGGTGAGGGGCGGCTTTCCCAGGGCCAGGCCTGCATTCCCCAAACTTCCTGAGCAAACTCCCTAGGGGCTGGGGTTTCGAGGGCCCTGGAGGGCCTCTTCCCTTGAGATGAGGGGAACGGAACAGGGCGTGGGTCAGAGGGACGCCCACGTGGATGCAAGGAGTCCACGCTGCGCCGCGGTCACTTCTCGAAGTAGGGCAGGTAGAAAAACTGGAAGCCCCGGTGGCCCTTGACCGCGCAATAGATGAAGATCACGTGATAGACTGTGGGGGCAGGGCCTGTCAGCGCAGAGGCCCCTCCCCTCCCCACGACCCCGCCCTCAGTCCCGCTCCGCAGCCCCGCCCCTTCCGCCCCGGTGCCCGCTCCCACCTCCAGGCACCAACAACAGGAAGCCCGGTACGAAGAAGATGGCGCTGGAGACACCTGCGGGAGGGACCACAGCCCAGTCAGGGCAAGGGGGCGGGGGCTGTGAGGCCTTCCGGGCTGCCTCTGACTGCCCGGGCAAGCCTCACTCCCAGCTGAAAAGTGGCCGTGTACTGCCGGGAGGTGGGAGGGCTTGCCGTGGACCCGTGGACACAAAACAGGGGTGTCCTCTGCCTGTGGGGGCGGGAGGGTCGCTCACCTGGAGAGGGGGTCGCCTCCAGTCCCACGCCGACCAGGATCAGCACTGCATACAGACGGAGCCGCGGGGGTGGGGGCAGGAGCAGTGGTGAGGGCGGGGGCTCCCACTCCCAGCCCGGCTCAGCCCTACACCACCTGAGCTGAAGGTGCCCTAGGCAGAGACCCTCTCCAGGAAGCTCACCAAGCTCTGTTTCCAGAGCAAGGCACTGAGCAAGCAGGCCCTGGGAAGTGTGTGAAACTTGAGAGATTTTTATTTGCTCCTTGGGGTGGGCTTTTAGTCATTCAATAAACATTTATGGAACACCTACTGAGTGCCTGGTACTGGGAATTCCGCCCTGAAGGGCAGAAAAGGTCCCTGCCCTCATGGCCCATCCTTAGTGGAGGAATCAATAAGAACCTGAAAGCTAACAGTACAGGTGATCGGGATATGGGGGGTAAGAAGAGGGCAGTGCAGGAGTCCTGGATCCCCAGTTAGAAGAGGGATGGGGGAATGAGGAGCTGGACTTTGGACTCTGCAACAAGGGGGGTAGTAAGCCTGGGGGAATGGGGGGCCACCATGGACTGCTGTGTGCTTTGTGCATTGCCCCGGCTACTTCAAAAAGGGTGGGCCAGGCGCGGTGGCTCATGCCTGTAATCTCAGTGCTTCAGCGAGCCAAGGCAGGAAGATTGAGGCCAGGAGTTCGAAGCCAGCCTGGGCAACATAGCAAGACCCCCATCTCTAAAAAAAAAAAAATTAGCCCAATCCAGGCATGGTGGCTCATGGCTGTAATCCTAGCACTTTGGGAGGCTCATTTGAGTTCAAGAGTTCAAGACCAGCCTAGGCAACATAGTGAGGCCTTGTCTCTATTATTATTTAAAAAAAAAAAGGCCAGGCGCGGTGGCTCAAGCCTGTAATCCCAGCACTTTGGGAGGCCAAGACGGGTGGATCACGAGGTCAGGAGATCGAGACC
>NC_045446.1:6620839-6653732 GCF_002776525.5 Piliocolobus tephrosceles | reverse complement strand
ATGAGGTCAGGAGATCAAGACCATCCTGGCTAATACGGTGAAACCCCGTCTCTACTAAAAAATACAAAAAACTAGCCGGGCGAGGTGGCGGGCGCCTGTAGTTCCAGCTACTCGGGAGGCTGAGGCAGGAGAATGGCGTAAACCCGGGAGGCAGAGCTTGCAGTGAGCTGAGATCCGGCCACTGCACTCCAGCCTGGGCGACAGAGCGAGACTCCATCTCAAAAAAAAAAAAAAATTTCCCTAGTCCCAGCTACTAGGGAAGTTCAGCTGGGCGGATGGCTTGAGTCCAAGAGTTTGAGGCTGCAGCGATCATACCACAGCACTCCAGCTTGGGCAACAGAACAAGACCCCATATCTAAAAAAATAAAAAGGGCTGGGCGTGGTGGCTCACGCCTGTAATACCAACACTTTGGGAAGCCGAGGCGGGTGGATCACCTGAGGCTAACATGGTAAAACCCCACCTCTACTAAAAAAATACAAAAAATTAGCCAGGTGTGGTGGCGGGTGCCTGTAATCCCAGCTACTGTGGAGGCTGAGGCATGAAAATCCCTTGAACCCAGGAGACGGAGGTTGCAGTGAGCTGAGATTGTGCCACTGCACTCCTGCCTGGACAACAGAGCAAGACTCCTCCTCAAAAAAAAAAGGTGGGGTATAGGATATGATGGGGGCTGAAATTCACTCCCTGCACCCTAGAAAGGCCCTCTAAGGAGCTCTGGTAGCCCCAGACTTGCCTTGCTGGGTTGAGAGGGGACAAATGAAAGAACTTGGCAGCACTACCAGGGCCGGTGTGCAGCGGTGCTGGGAAGTGGCAGCCCCCTCCCATGCACTCAAACACCCAGAGAGGAGGCCAGATTGTGTGCTGGGGGCCTGGCTGACTGGGAAGCCTTGGCCTTCCTGGAGAAGCGGAGAGATCAGCCAGGGTAGCAGCCACAGTTGGTCCCTCCTTATGTGTCACTCGTGACCCCAACCCTGGATCCTTTCTGGGGACTCTGCCTCCTCTACCCCAAAGAACGAGGTGCCTGGGAGCCAGAGGACCCCTGGTGTGAGATCTGCCTGCTCTGGACCAAAAGTTCCGCCATCTGAGCAATGGGTAGGAGAGGGATGCTTGTCAGCGCTTAGATGCCAGATAAGGGGAAGTACCAGGTGCCCTGTGGCTCTGCACTGGCTGGGCACTCGGCATCCCTGAGCCCCTACACGTGGCTCTTCTGGGCACCACCTCACTTGCAGGACTTCTGTAAGGTGGGAAAATAAAACTGCCCTGCACCTTGCCCAGAGTAGACACAGAATAAATGGTAGCTGCTACTCTTCTGTTCTCTAATGGATTAAACAGGTTAAATTTTTTAAAAAAGGAAAAGTCTCTGGAGTGATAAGCCAGGTTCCATTTTCAGCTATGTGTGATTTCCTGACTGTGTGCCCAGGTTGCAAAGCCTCTGTCTCCTCACCTGTAAACTGGGGCTGTGATGATGGCAGCCAGCTGCCCCCTCAGGATGCTGGGAGGCTCAGTGTCAAGGGGGAGGCAGAGCCTCCCATGGGGCCCCTTTTGACTCCAACCCTCAGGGCCACTCACCCAGCCCCAACAGCAGGAGCAGGAAGGAGGCCAGCACCACTCGACGGTTCTTCTGGATCAAAGGGTGTTGGGTCCAGCTGGGTGGCAGGAGAGCAGGGTGAATGTGAAGGAGGTGGAGGGAGGGGGTGCAGGAGACTGCAGGGGTAGAGCCAGGGCTGCTTGGCTGGGGGCTTAGGTAGGCAGGCTCACCTGCAGCAGGTGTTGTAGGAGCGCTGGGTGCCGCTGCTGATGGTGCTAAAGGACCACTGGGAGCTGCGGATGGAAGTTCGGCCGGAATCCCTGCAGGACAGGCGCCCAGTGAGGGGCAGGGAGGCAAGGATGGGCTTGTTTTGGGACAGAAGTCCTGATGAAGTACAGGGTGTGGTGCAGGGACTGGAGCTGGCCCCTTGCAGAATAGTGGACTCTGAGAGGCCTCGGTGGGTGAGGATGAATTCAGGGACTGGAGATGAACTAGGGGTTTCTTTAGGACAGGTGACCTGTATGAAGGTGGGGGCCAGACCAGACTGGGGGTTTCTGAAAGAGGTGAGTACCGCTGGGCACTAGGGTAGGGTGACCCTGCAGTGTAGGGGACCCTGTGAGGAAAGTGAGGGTCAGATTAGGAATCAATAGGACGGGATGGAAGTGAGTGAAGTGGGGTGGGGGACTCAGCAGGGTCCCTGGGGATAGGAGCTGGGGCTGGGGTACAGGGTTGGGTCCCCACCTGGCCCTAACCTGGTGCTGACTCCCCCATCTGGCTCTGGAGAGACCTGGGCTCCGTCCTCATCGTTCTCCAGGTTCTGTTGCAGAACACAGGTCTCAGGGGGGTTGCTAGGCTGGGGCCCTTCCTCATCCCTTCCCAGGGAGAGAAAGCAGGCCTACACAACCATTTGCCTGGCCGCCTGGCAGCTGCTCACCTGGCCCTCCGCCCTCCGCCCTCCCTGCAGAACGAGTTTGGTGAATCACAGAAACCAGGTAGGAGGTGGGTGGATGCCAGGGCTTTGGGGAGCAGGAGCCCGCACAGGTCCCAGGGAAAGGAGAGCTCCCAACTTTGGGAGTCAGGGTGGAGCTCTCATTCAGTGGCCTAGAGAGCTTGGGAATTGGGGTGCCAGGGAAGGCCAGGCCCAGGGTTCCGGTCCAGGTCTCCAAGAAAAGCAGCCTAGCGTTGGTGGAGGTTTTCTGGGAAAATGGGGATTGATTTCTGGTTTAGTGGGAGCCAAAGGGTGGGCAAGGACTGGTCATGTGAGAGGGGCTCCAGCTCTTGGGGTGATGGTGGGATTAGGGTGAGGGCTTTCACAATAGAGAAAGGTGTGCGGGTTCCCATCAGCTTAGCTGGCCTGGGGCACAGGGGATGCTCCTGCGTGTGGGCAAGGTCTGGTTCAGATACAGAGGAGCTCCCCCAACCCAGCGGGGGCCAGGGGCGAGTACCCAGGATGAGTAGGGAATCGGCTGGGTTCACCAGCTGGAGCTGAGGGATGAGCTCCTGGGCCCGGGCTGTGGACTCTTCCCGGCTGGCTGGGGCCCGGTATCGGAACTGGGAGGGCCTGGGCAGGGCTGTGGATCAAGAGTCACGTCCGGGGGTTGGGGGGGGTGGTCTCGCACTTCAGCTGGGGCCTCTAGGCAGATTCTCCCCCGAGTTGAGGCCTTTGGGGCCCGGCCTGGGGTCCCGTCCGGCCGGGGACAGGGGGTGAGGTGGGCCGGGCGGTTCACCTGGTAGCGCAGCCGGGACTGCTTGTCCTCGTCAGCCACCTCGAACCGGGCCCGACGCTCGAAGTGCAGCGGCCCAAAGCGCGCGACCCCGCTGGACTCGGGCCCAGGGCCCGCGTCCTCCAGGGACAGCTCGAAGGCATCATCAATGCTGAACTGGGGCCGGGCGGCGCTCATGGCCCCGGCCACCTCAGGCGCCGTGCACCGCCGCCATCTGCGCCCACACGCCCAGCGTCGCCGCGGCCCCGCCCCCACATGCCCCGCCCCCCGGGCCTGGCTCCGCCTCACAGGCAGGCCCCGCCCCCGCTCGCCCTAAGCAGGCCAGAGCTGCCGAGCGCCGAGCGGGCTGATGGGTGGGAGCCTGTTCAAGACTGAGCGCGCCCGGCCAGTGACGCCACTCAGTGGCCGCCATGGCGAGCGACAGCCGATGCCGGGTTCTGACACAGCCCCCAGACCTGTAGGTGGGGGGCTTGGAGGGGCTTCCACGCCCCAACCTCCAGGTCCCTGACAGGGCCTTTTGCACCGCAGCGTGTTCCTCGAGTGCCAAGGACACTCCTGGAAACTGTTTCCCCACCTGACTCACAACAGCCCTGAACCTCGGGGGTACTCTCCCCATTTTTGCAAATGTGGAAACTGAGGCTCAGAGAGCTTATGTGTCTTCCACTTCTCCAGTCCAGTCTTCACGCAGCAGCCGAAGTGATCTTTTAAAACAAATATTTTTATCTCTGTGTTATTCTTTTTTTTTTTTTTGAGACGGAGTCTTGCTCTGTCACCGGGGCTGGAGTGCAGTGGCCGGATCTCAGCTCACTGCAAGCTCCGCCTCCCGGGTTCACGCCATTCTCCTGCCTCAGCCTCCAGAGTAGCTGGGACTACAGGCGCCCGCCACCTCGCCCGGCTAGTTTTTTTGTATTTTTTAGTAGAGACGGGGTTTCACAGTGTTAACCAGGATGGTCTCGATCTCCTGACCTCGTGATCTGCCCGTCTCGGCCTCCCAAAGTGCTGGGATTACCGGCTTGAGCCACCGCGCCCGGCCATCTCTGTGTTATTCTTAAATGAAAACTTTTTAAAAAATTAGGCTGCTGGCCGGGCTCGGTGGCTCACTCCTATAATCCCAGCACTTTGGGAGGCCGAGGCGGGTGGATCACTTGAGGTCAGGAGTTCCAGACCAGCCTGGCCAACAGGCGAAACCCTGTCTTTACTAAAAACACAAAAAGTAGCCGGGCGTGGTAGCGCATGCCTATAGTCCCAGCTACTCGGAAGGCTGAGGCAGAAGAATTGCTTGAACCCGGGAGGCAGATGTTGCAGTGGGCCGAGATTGAGCTACTGCACTCCAGCCTGGGCGACAGAGCAAGACTCTATCTCAAACAAAACAAAACAAACAAAAAACCTTCCCTTGGTTTTCCATTGCACTTAGAATAAAATCTGAACTCTTGGCAGGGCATGTCGCTCACACTTGGGGAGGCTGAGGTGAGTGGATCACTTGAGGTCAGGAGTCTGAGACCAGCCTGGCCAACACGGTGAAACCCAGTCTCTACTAAAAATACAAAAATTAACCGGGCACGGTGGCCTGTGCCTGTAATCCCAGCTACTTGGGAGGCTGAGGCAGGAGAATTGCTTGTACCCTGGAGGCAGAGGCTTCAGTGAGTGGAGATACCACTGCACTCCAGCCTGGGCAACAGAGCAAGACTCCGTCTCAAAAAACAAACAAAAAAAGAACCATGGGGACTGGTGAGGGTGAGGGTGGAAGAGAGCAGAAAGCAGAAGTACTCTGTGAATTAGGTGGACCTGGGTTCAAATCCCCATTCTACCACTTGGAAGTATTTGGGACTTTGGCAAACCCCTCATTCATTTCTGCCACAAGTATTTATTAAACATCTATTTAGGGCCAAACACTGTTTTGGGCACTATAGATACAGTGGTGAATAAAACAGTGCAAAATGAGACAATTTCAAGTGCTGTGTGATGCAAAACTGACTTTAGATTCTGCCGTCAGATGACCTTTCCAAGAGGTGACATTTGAGCAGGAATGCCGATGATGAAGGAGCCAGCTATGAGAAAAGCAAGGTTCAGTGTTTTCCTGGCACCAGGGAACAGCACGTGCAAAGGCCAGGAGGTGGGAAGGAGCTTGGCCTGTGGAGGAAGAATGTGAGAAAGCCAGTGAGGCTGAGCAGCGAGGAAAGGGGAGGGGCGACCTGAACCTGGGAGGAGTAGACGGGCCCCAGAGCCTTGAGAGTTTTGTGGACCTTAGTCAAGAGTTATTATTATTATTTTTTTGAGACGGAGTCTCGCTCTGTTGCCCAAGCTGGAGTGCAGTGGCGCAATCTCAGCTTACTGCAACCTCCGACTCCTAGGTTCAAGTGATTCTCCTACCTCGGCCTCCCGAGGAGGCTGGGATTACAGGCATGAGCCACAGCGCCCTGCCTAACTTTTTTTTTTCTTTTGAGACAGAGTCTTGCACTATCACCCGGGCTGGAGTGCAGTGGCAAGATCGCGGCTCGCTGCAACCTCCGCCTCCTGGATTCAAGCGATTCAAGCGATAATCCCGTGTAGCTAGGATTGCAGGCATGAGTCGGATTATAGGTATGAGCCACTACACCCGGCCTCCACGGTTCATTTTATGGCCTCATATACAGAGCTGAGTCAAGTCTACTTCTCAGTTTGTTACACATCAACACTATGAACAAGGGCCCCCTCGAATTATGTTAATTCACTTTCCCTCTTTCACTTCCCAGCTTCCTTTCTCTCCCCTGCCATCCATCAGACCCCATGTCAGCATGCTCAGTCGGCATCCTTGAAGCCTGCCTGGCTCTGTACCATGCATGGCACTGTCTCCTATGTGGATGTGTTTGTAATTTACACGCATGATGTCATGCAGGAAATTCAATTCTGTTATTTACACGTTTACATTTTCACTCTCGATGCTGTTTTCCACATGCATCTTGTTTGTTGTTTCTACAAGCTACATGCGTGTTATACCATGTTGAGTGTCTAGCACCTTTACGATCCACCTCACCTCCACAGTGTTGCACACTCAAACTGGCCTCAAGCCTGCCATCACAGGCATCACTGCAGTTAACATCTTCCTGCTGTCCCGTTATGGACAGTGGGAGAATTCCCCTTGGAGTGGGATTTCCAGGATAGAGTACACGCACTCATGACTTCACAAAGTACCACAGATGCTCCCCTGAGTGGCTGTGAGAGTTGACACTCGACCTGGAGGCTTCTGGTTCTCTCAGGACTTGGTACCATCCAACTTTTTAATGGCTTGCTGATCTGATGAATTTAAAGTGGTACCTCATGTTCCCCTGGGTTCTCTGATGGCTGGAGAGTTTGAGCCACTCTTTATGCCCTTGTCAGCCATTGGGATTCCCTCGTCTGTGAACTGGCTCTTCATATCTTTTGTCCTTCTTTTTGCTATTGGGTTTCTAGCCTTTTTTCTACTAATTTGCATATCTAATATCTAATCATTAAATCCTTGCTGGTTTATGACCTTGCACATATTTCCTATCTGTCTGTCTTTGTCTCCTTGTCTAATATGCTCTTAGTTAAAGAATAATCACTCCTTCTCAGGCTGGGTGCAGTGGCTCATGTCTGTAATCCCAGCACTTTGGGAAGCTGAGGCAGGAGGATCACTTGAGCCCAGGAATTCAAGATCAGCCTCAGCATAGCAAAGCTGATGCAGGGCAGGTGATCCCCAAAATTGGGGCTTAGCCCAAGAGAGTTCTTGACTTCACCCCTGGGAAAGAATTCAAGGGTGAGCTGGTGGTGTTAGACAGCACCTTAAACTTTTTTTTTTGAGACGTAGTGTCGCTCTGTCGCCCAGGCTGGAGTGCAGTGGCACGATCTCGGCACACTGCAAGCTCTGCCTCCCGGGTTTACGCCATTCTCCTGCCTCAGTCTCCCGAGTAGCTGGGACTACAGGCGCCCGCCACCACGCCCGGCTAATTTTTTGTATTTTTAGTGGAGACGGGATTTCACTGTGTTAGCCAGGGTGGTCTCAGTCTCCTGACCTCGTGATCCGCTCACCAAAGAGTCTAGAAATTCTTGAATTCTTGAATTCCCTTTAAGGCCTGGCCTGTGTTGGTGGCTAAGGATTCTAGGGTTTGAGTCAAGTTCTTCATGGTTGACTCATGGTAAGCAGAGCCACCCTAGGGTGCCACTAGTCCTACTGCTGCCCTGATTCCCGCCAAAATTAATCCTTTTGCTCACTTACTTCTGGTGTTCTTGGGTCTTACGGGGTTACAGACTGTGGCCTCTGGAGGGGCAAGGGTAGCTATTGCACATTCACCTCTGTTCCAAGCTTTTTTTTTTTTTTTTTAAGACAAAGTCTCAAAAAAATTGGCAGGGCGTGGTGGCAGGTGCCTGTGGTTCCAGCTACTCGGTAGGCTGAGGCCAGAGAATCGCTTGAACCAGAAGGCGGAGGTTGCAGTGAGCCGAGATTGTGCCATTGCACTCCAGCCTGAACAACAGGGCAAGATTCCTTCTTTTTTTTTTTTTTTGATATGGAGTCTCACTCAGCTACCCAGGTTGGAGGGCAGTGGCACGATCTCAGCTCACAGCAAACTCCGCCTCTGGAGTCCAAGTGATTCTCCCGTCTCAGCCTCCTGAGTAGCTGGGATTACAGGCACCCACCATCACACCCGGTTAATTTTTGTATTTTGGTAGAGATGGGGTTTCACCATGTTGGCTAGGCTGGTCTTGAACTCCTGACCTCAGGTGATTCATCTGCCTCGGTCTCCCAAAGTGCTGGGATTACAGGCGTGAGCCACCTCCTGTAATTTTTTTTTTTTTTTTTTTTTTGAGATGGAGTCTCGCTCTGTCACTCATGGAGAACAGTGGCGTGATCTCGGCTCCCTGCAACCTCCGCCTCCCGGGTTCAAGCAATTCTTCTGCCTCAGTCTCCTCAAAATTTTAAATAAGGATGGAATTTGACATTGCACAACTCTGTTCACATGCCTTGGCCCTAGTTCCAGCCTTGCCTCTCTGTGTCTCAGTTTCCTCATCTGTCAGAGATAACAATAATGCTTTCCTCATAGCAGGCACCTGCTTAATTATAAATTAATTAAATGAGTTAGTACACAGTAAAGAGCACAGCACAGTGCCTGGCACATATGAGCACTTGAGAAATGTTAGGTATTATTCTAATCAATTTTAAGATTCTTTTTTTTTTTTTTTTTTTTTGAGACGGAGTCTTGCTCTGTCGCCCAGGCTGGAGTGCAGTGGCCGGATCTCAGCTCACTGCAAGCTCTGCCTCCCGGGTTCACGCCATTCTCCTGCCTCAGCCTCCCGAGTAGCTGGGACTACAGGCACCCGCCACCTCGCTCGGCTAGTTTTTTTTTTTTTTGTATTTTTTAGTAGAGACGGGGTTTCACCATGTTAGCCAGGATGGTCTCGATCTCCTGACCTTGTGATCCGCCCGTCTCGGCCTCCCAAAGTGCTGGGATTACAGGCTTGAGCCACTGTGCCCGGCCATAAGATTCTTAACTCTATGGATTCCATCTTTGAATATGGTGCAAAGAGGGATTTAGATTTATTTCAATGTAGAGTTTTCACAGAACTACCTACCAAACAACCATTTTTTTTTTTTTTTTTAATAGAGTCTTGCTCTGTTGCCCAGGCTGGAGTGCAGTGGTGCAATCTCGGCTCATTACAACCTCTGCTTCTCAGGTCCTATCGATTCTCGTGCCTCAGTCTTTCAAGTAGCTGGGATTACAGGTGCCCGCCACCAAGCCCAGCTAATTTTTATATTTTTAGTACAGACGGGGTTTCAGCATGTTGGTCAGGCTGGTCTTGCACTCCTGACCTCATGTGATCTGTCTGCCTTGGCCTCCCAAAGTACTGGGATTAGGTGTGAGTCACTACCCCTGTCCGGTCCAAACAACCAGTTCTTTTTCCCTCTGGACTGTGGTGCCATCTTTATCATACAGCACTTGTAGAGCTGCCTACATATATATTGTTCTAAGCTCTCTTTTTGGTTCTTTGGCCCGCTTCACTATTTCTCGCCAGTATCTTACGCTTGTCATCATTATAGTTTTCGGTGTGGTTTAATGCGAGGACCCAGCCCCTTCTCCTTGGTCATCTTGTTCAAACTTGACCTAGCTTTTCATGGACCTTTATTCTTTATAGAAATGTTACAAAAATGTTTTCCAAGTTCTTAAAAAATCCTCCCAATTTCTATTTGGATTTCATTGAATTCACAGATTAATTTCAGAAGAAATCACATCTTTGTGTTAAGTTGTTCTGTTTATTAACAAGATACGTCACATCAGTTATTGAGATCTTCTTTTGTGTTATAAAATTTTGTTGTTCAGGCCGGGCACAGTGGCTCATGCCTGTAATCCCAACACTTTGGGAGGCCGAGGCAGGCGGATCACCTGAGGTCAGGAGTTCGAGACCACCCTAGCAAACATGGTAAAACCCTATCTCTACTAAAAATACAAAAAATTAGCTGGGCATGGTGGTGGGCGCCTGTAGTCCCAGCTACTTGGGAGGCTGAGGCAGGAGAATCGCTTGAACTACTTGGGAGGCGGAGGTTGCAGTGAGCCGAGATTGCGCCACTATACTCCAGCCTGGCAACAGAGCAAGACTCCATCTCAAAAAAAAAAAAAATTTTTTTCTTCAAAAAGTTCTGAGTTGTGTTTATATTTCCTACTTCATGGGTTTTATTGATGTTGTGAATAATACTTTAGTCTCTTTTTTTTTTTTCTCTTTAAGATGGAGTCTCACTCTATTGTCCAGGCTGAAGCAAAGTGGTGTGATTTTGGCTCACTGCAGCCTCCGCCTTCCAGGTTCAAGCGATTCTCCTGCCTCAGCCTCCTGAGTAGCTGGGATTACAAGCATGTGCCACCACGCCTGGCTAATTTTTGTATTTTTAGTAGATACGGGGTTTCACCATGTTGGCCAAACTGGTCTTGAACTCCTGACCTCAAGTGATCCGCCTGCCTCAGCCTCTCAAAGTGCTGGGATTACAGGTGTAAGCCACCATGCCTGGCCCCTTATATTCTATTACACTTTTCGGTTGTGTGTTTTTTTTTTTTGAGATGGAGTTTCGCTCTTTGTTGCCCAGGCTGGAGTACAGTGGCATTAGCTCACTGCAACCTCCGCCTCCTGGATTCAAGCGATTCTTCTGTCTCAGCCTCCCAAGTAGCTGGGATTACAGGCACCTACCACCCTGCCTGGCTAATTTTTGTATTTTTAGTAGACACGGGGGTTTCACCACCAGGCTGGTTTTGAACTCCTGACCTCAGGTGACCCGCCCACCTCGGCCTCTTAAACTGCTGGGATTACAGGTGTGAGCCACTGCGCCCGGCTGCTTTTTTTTTTTTTTTTTTCCCCCCTAACATTGCTGAACTCTGGGTTTTTTGTTTTGTTTCTGTTTTTTAGATAGAGTCTCACTCTGTCACCCAGGGTGGAGTGCAGTGGTCTGATCATGGCTCATTGCAACCTCAGCCTCATGGGCTCAAGGGATCCTCCTGCCTCCCAAGTAGCTAAAATCATGGCGTGTGCTACCATGCCCAACTACAGTTTTTAATTTATTTGTAGAGACAGGGTCTCGCTATGTTGCTCAGGCTGGTCTCAAACTCCTGGCCTCAAGTAATCCTCCTGCCTTAGCCTCTAAAAGTGTTGGGATTATAGGCATGAGCCACCATGCCTGGCCTTCTAATTTGTTAAAGTAGCCTGTAGATTATGTTGGATTTTCTATACCCATATAATCTGCCAACAATGACAGTTTACTTTCATTTCTTTTTCTTGGCTTATTGTTTTGGCCAGGACTTCTTTTTTCAAAAAAATTAAAATTCTTTTATTTTTTTGGATATAGGGTCTTTCTCTGTTGCCCAGGCTGGGGTGCAGTGGTGAGATCATAGCTCACTGTAGCCTCGACCTCCTAGGCTCAAGGGATCCTCCTGCCTCAGCCTCTTTAGTAGCTGGGACTATAGGCATGTGCCACTATGCCCAGCTAATTTTTTCTTTTTTTTCTTTTTGTAAAGACAGGGTCTTGCCATCTCGCCCAAGTTGTTACTCCTGGACTCAAGCGCTCCTCCTGCCTCAGCCTACCAAAGTGCTGGGATTCTAGGCAGGACTTCTAACACTTACTGAGCAGCATTGTTGATAGAGAGCATCATTGCATCATTGCCTTGTTCCAGATCTTCAAGAAATTGTGGATACTTATTCCATTATGCTTAATTGTATGCAGCTTTTATCAGCCTGAGACAATTATTCTTTTTTCCTGTGAGTTTTTATCATAAATCGTCACAGAAGTTCATAAAATGCTTTTTCTGCATATTTTGAGATAACCATATGCAATTTCTCCTTTAGTTCACCGACATGGTGAATTACAGTAATAGATATTTATAATGTTGAACCATTCTTACATTCTTGGAATAAACTCTACTTGATCTTCATGCATTTTTTTGGAAAAAAAACTTCTTCTTCTTCTTCTTTTTTTTTTTTGAGGTGGAGTCTCACTCTGTCCCTCAGGCTGGAGTGCAATGGTGCAATCTCAGCTCACTGCAAGCTCGGCCTCCTGGGTTCACACCATTCTCCTGCCTCAGCCTCCTGAGTAGCTGGGACTACAGGCTCCCGCTACCACGCCCGGCTAATTTTTTTTGTATTTTTAGTAGAGACTGGGTTTCACCGTGTTAGCCAGGATGGTCTCTATCTCCTGACCTTGTGATCCGCCTGCCTCAGCCTCCCAAAGTGCTGGGATTACAGGTGTGAGCCACCGTGCCAGGCCTTTTTTTTTTTTTTTTTTTTTTTGAGACAGAGTCTCGATCTGTCATCTACCTAGAGTGCAGTGGCGCGATCTCGGCTCACTGTAACCTCCACTTCCCAGGTTCAAGCGATTCTCCTGCCTCAGTCTCCCTGAGTAGCTGGGATTGCAGGCACCTGCCACCATGTCCGGCTAACTTTTATATTTTTAGTAGAGATGGGGTTTCACCATGTTGGTCAGGCTGGTCTTGATCTCTTCCCCTCGTGCTCCCAAAGTACTGGGATTACAGGCGTGAGTCACCGTGCCAGGCCGGAAAAAAAATTATTCTTAATTGTGGCAAAATACACATAACATAAAATTTACCATCTCAACAGTTTTGAAGTATATACTCAGTGGCGTTAAGTATATGCACACTGTTATGCAACCAATTTCCAGAACAGTTTCGTCTTTCAAAACGGAAACTACACTCATCAAAGAACAACTCTCTATTTCCCGCCCCCCTTCCCCCAGCCCTTGGCAACCACCATTCCGCTTTCTGTCTCTTTGTTTTTGAGATGGAGTCTTGCTCTGTCACCCAGACTGGAGTGCAGTGGCGTGATCTTGGCTCACTGTAACCTCTGCCTCCTGGGTTCAAGCTATTCTCCTGCCTCAGCCTCCTGAGTAGCTGGGATTACAGGCATGCGCCACTATACCTGGCTAATTTTTGTATATTTAGTAGAGATGGGTTTCTCCATGTTGGCCAGGCTGGTCTCAAACTCCTAACTTCAGGTGATCCACCTGCCTTGGCCTCCGAAAGTGCTGGGATTACAGGTGTGAGCCATGGCCCTGCTTTCTGTCTTTATGAATCTGACTGCTCTAGATACCTTACATAAGTGGAATAATACAGTATTTTCCTGTATGTGACTGATATTTCACTTAGCATATTGATGCTTTTCTTTTCTTTTTTTTTTTTTTTTGAGATGGGGTCTCACTCCATCACCCAGGCTGGAGTGCAGTGGTGTGATCTTGGCTTACTACAACCTCTATCTCCCGGGCTCAAGCGATCCTCCAGCCTCAGCCTCCTGAGTAGCTGGGCCCACAGGCGTGCACCACCACACCATCTAATTTTTGGTAAAGATGGTATTTGGCTATGTTGTCCAGGCTGGTCTTGAACTTGTGAGCTCAAGGAGATCCAGGAGATACACCCACCTTGGCCTCCCAAAATGCTGGGATTAGAGGCATTAGCCACCACACCTGGCCCATATTGATGCATTTTTACATGACATTAGTGAATTCAATTAGCCTAGTATTTTATTTAGAATGTTTCATATCAGCTGGGCGCGGTAGCTCACGCCTGTAATCCCAACACTTTGGGAGGCCAAGGTGGGTGGATCTCCTTGAGCTCACAAGTTTGAGACTAGCCTGGCTACCATGGCAAAATACCGTTTCTACTAAAAATACAAAAATTAGCTGGGCGTGGTGGTGCGTGCCTGTAATCCCAGCTAATAGGGAGGCTGAGGCAGGATAATTGTTTGAACCCAGGGGGCGGAGGTTGCAGTGAGCTGAGATTGTGCCACTGCACTGCAACCTGGGCGACAGAGCGAGACTCTATCTCAGAAAAAAAAAAAGTTTTATATCTATATCTATTAGTAAAATAGATGTATGCTTGTCTTACCTTGTGGTGTACTTGCCTATTTTATTTAAGAAGATTAAACTAGCCTCATGTCTGTATAAGACTACTTGTTGCTTCAGCATTTGGTAGAACTTGGCCGGGTGCGATGGCTCACGTCTGTAATCCCAGCACTTTGGGAGGCCTAGGCGGGCGGATCACAAGGTCAAGAGATCTAGACCATCCTGGCCAACATGGTGAAACCTCGTCTCTACTAAAAATACAAAAATTAGCTGGGCGTGATGGCACCCCTGTAGTCTAGCTACTCGGGAGGCTGAGGCACGAGAATCGCTTGAACCTGGGAGGTGGAGGTTGCAGTGCGCTGAGATTGTGCCACTACACTCCAGCCTGGGTGACAGAGTGAGACTCCACCTTAAAACAACAACAACATTTGGTAGAACTTACCGGTAAAGTTTCTGTGTTGGTAGAAACAAACAAACACTTTTCCCTTTCACCACAGAGGTTCTGTCAGAGGACCTCTTGTGGGGAAACTAACCAGTACAAATATGTGAAGTGGCTGGGCACTGTGGCTCACACCTGTAATCCCATTGCTTTGGGAGGGTGAGGTGGGAGGATCGCTTGAGGCCAACATTTTGAGACCAGCATCATAGTGACTCCATCTCTACAAAAAATTTTTTAAAAAAATTATTTGGGTGTGGTGGCACGGGCCTGTGGTCCCAGCTACTCTGGAAGCTGAGGCAGGAGGATCACTTGAACCCAGGAGGTGGAGGCTGCAGTGAACAGTGATCTTACCACTGCACTCCAGCCTGTGGGACAAAGTGAGACCCTGTCTCTAAAGAAAAAATAACTAAGTAAATATATATATAAATAAATATGCATGTTAAACTTTTAGCACCTGGGTTGCATTAGAAAGCCAATACTCCTTTACAGCGATGATGATGGTGATGACGGGAGGAGGGAGTGCAGAAAGCCCATGCCCCGCCTGTACTGGATTTGCTAAACCTCGGAAGAGGGAAGACGCTTACTGCTGTCATTCACAGTCAGTTTCTAAAGGCGCACAGAAGCGTTGTTTTAGGGCTGGGCACCAGGGCTCAGGCCTGTAATCCCAGCACTTCAGGAGGCCGAGGAGGGTGGATCACGAGGTCTAGGAGTTCAAGACCAGCCTGCTCCAGATGTTGAAACCCCGTCTCTACTGAAAATACAAAAATTAGCCGGGCGTGGCAGCGTGCCTGTAGTTCCAGCTATGCGGGAGGCTGAGGCAAGGAATTGCTTGAACCCGGGAGGCAGAGGTTGCAGTGAGCTGAGATTGTGCCACTGCACTCCAGCGTGGGTAACAGAGCGAGACTCTGTCTCAAAAAAAGAAAAAAAAAAAGTTGTTTTAGCCCCAAAGTACCTCACTTCTCTATTTTTGTTTAATTTTTTCTTTTGTTTTGAGGCAGCATCTCGCTCTGTCGGCTAGCCTGGAGTGCAGTGGCACGAACACGGCCCACTGCAGCCTCGAACTCCTGGGCTCAGGCGATCCTCTCGCCTCGGCCTCCCAAAGTGGTGGAGTTACAGGCATGAGCCACCGCGCCCGGCGCTAAAGCACCTCATTTCTATCATCCATCCATTATTCCCTAATATTAATTGGGCACCACTATGACTCATTTCCGACCCCGCAATGGGCCCTCTTGGTCTCCTTGTCCACTTTTCTTTCCCTCTTCCTCTTTTTATTTTTTGAAAGAGAGAGATCCAGGATGCAAGAGTCCCGACAATCATACTAGATATGCGAAGGAAAAAAAGCTGGAAGAAAATACACAAAAATCCTAACGCTTTGAGGGTGTGGCTTACAGGTGTTTTTTTTTTTTTTCATTTTCCTAACTCTGCAATGTTGTTATATTACATCCACAACTTCAAACAAAGTGCCACATGGCCGCAGTCCCAATCAATTCAGTGACACAATTGTTAGGGACGTCCTCTTCCCGCCCGGGGGGCGGACCCCGGCCCCGCCTCCTTGACAGGCTCGGGTCCCGCCCCGAGACATTCCCAGGCTCCGCCCCCGAGCCGACGCGTGCGCTCAGCCGCAGCGCAGAGAACCAATTACCATCCATTTCCACGCTCGGTCCCTTTTGGCTTCTGCCCTCAACCAAAATGGCGCTAGCTTGAAAGCTGCCGAGGTTCTAGGAGTTGCCGAAGCAAGTCCGGAAGCTACCGAGCGAGTCCGGAAGTTGCCGAAAGGGAGCAGCAGGGAAGGAGGATGGCGGATATCATCGCAAGACTCCGGGAGGACGGGATCCAAAAGCGTGTGATACAGGAAGGCCGAGGAGAGCTCCCCGACTTTCAGGATGGGACCAAGGTTCGTGTCTACCCCTCCCCGCTCCCCCTCTGCGGCGTGGTGCGCATGCGAGGCGGGAGGAGGCCGTAGGCGAGAGGTTGCGCATGCCCAGAGGGCAGCGGCCAGTGACCCTGACGCTCACATGCAGAGCTCGACGCTGATTGGGCTGAATTTAAGTAGTGGTGAATTCAGGCCTGTCTGCTCCGCCCCCTGGCTCGGCCTTGTAGCAGCATTGGTGGGGGAGGCCGTCAGTCATCACAAGCGGGTTGGGGTTGGGGGTTGATCTCAGGGCTTGGGCAGACACCACGCTGGAGGAAATCGAGGGCAGGGAGTGGTCCTAGGGCATCTGGATTTCAAGGCTCATGATCCTTTGTAGATGGAAGGGCCTTCTGAAAACACTTAGACCAACTGCCACTGTTTAGACCAACTGCCACTCTAAACATCCCAAGGCCCTGGGATGTGCAAAGCCGGAGAAAGGGCCCAGAGGTCAGGTCTCCCAGACAGGGACCCTTTGGCAGTCTTCCTGCTGCACTAGTAGCTTGTTTGGGACAGATGAGGCCTGGGAAGTAAAGAACCTCCCACTTTTCTCCTTTTTACCAGGCCCCCAGATCCAGCCCCTCTGCCCCCTTCTCCCCCAGCCTACAACTCCAGGCTTCTCTGCTTCTGCAGTTGCCTCCTCCCGGAGTGCTTTTCCAGTTGCTACTTGTCTGCAGAGTAGGGAACTTCCCAGGGGCAGCCCCTGTGCCCAGCAGAGCAGCCAGGCAGGACATGCACATTGAGCAAATGAGCACATGCCTCCTGGCCAGCCCTGTGCTGAATCGGGCAGCTAAGCATCCTAGCCCAGTGCAGCATAAGTGCTCTGACAGTAGAGGGGAGCTGCATGGCTGGAGTGATCCGCTATATGAAAAGAGATCTTCTCTAAGAAGAGACAGGATGTATGGTGTGGGTTCATGCCCCGATGTACTGGGGTGTTGGTGGTGAAAGAAGGGGCTGGCAAGGAAGATCCTCGATAGACACCAGAAGGAGAGATGTGAACAATGGCACCCCAAGATCAGGAACAGGTGGTGTTAAATAACCAATCGCCACACTGATTGAATGCTCACTATTCAAGCATTGTACTACATGCTTCACAGGTTTATTTCCTACACTGTGAGATAGGTACTGTTGTTGATTCCGTTTTACTGATGTGGAAACTGACTTCAGAGATGCAGCATGGTGCGGCAGTTAAGAGCGTGGGCCAGTCTAACCATATCCTGTCGAGGGTTCAATCTTCAAACCTCTTTACTCTGCACCCACCCCCAGTGTTGTCTCTAAAAACTCTCCCTGCCCAGATTACTCCCGGATGCAGCTCTCTAGTCATTACTTGTCTCTTAAACCTGACATACAGCTCTCTACTCACCATCTCCACCTGGAAGCCTGGTTGGCGACTCACACTTCACCTGCTCCACCTGAGGCTTCTCCGTGTCAGTTAGGGGAACCAGCAACCTTCTCGTTGTTCAGGGCAAAAACCTTAGTGTCTCTGTGGTCCTCCCAGTCTCACATTCCACATCACATCCTCAATCTCCAGCCAGGATCTGAGTTCTCACCATTTCTGCCATCAGTGCTTGGGTCCAGGCCATCCTCATCTCCCGCCTGGGTTACTGCAGCAACCTCTAACTCTCCTCCTGCCTCTTTTGTCCCTCTATGGTCTGTTCTTGTCTCAGCAGCAGAACCCATGCCAGATTCAATTCCTTTTCTGCTTGGAGCCACTCAGTGGCTTCCATCTCAGAGTAGAAAACAGAGGCCTCACCATAGCCTACAGGCCCTGTGAGGTCCACCCCTACTGACCTGGGTGAGCTCCCCTGCTGACCCCGTGGTGTACCCCGCCCCCTCCTTCACTCTGCTCCTCCACACTGGCCTTGCTGCTGTTGAACACATCATGCGTTTGAAACGGGAAGTTCCCTTGTCCCCCTCGCAGGGCGTGTGATGGGGAGTGGCTCGCTTCTTCAGTGCCTGGCTGCTCAAACCTCTGGGGAAGCATACAGACGGGCAGGCTGTGGGGCTCCGACCTCACGGCAGTGTCTTGGGGTGAATGTTTACAGCTCCGTGTGTTCTAGGGTGCTCTTTTAGTTTGTGTATAGGTGGCATATGTTAACCAGTTCAATTAGACCCCCTTCCTTATCACAAGGACAGAGGGCTTTCTGTAGCCTGGGCATTCTTGCCTTGATGTATCGGAGAATTAGATCACATGTGGGCTTGGAGAATGATTGCAAAGTGTTTTTCCGAGACAGAGTTTCACTCTTGTTGCCCAGGCTGGAGTGCAATGGCGCAATCTCGGCTCACTGCAACCTCTGCCTCCCAGGTTCAAGCAATTCTCCTGCCTCAGCCTCCCAAGTAGCGGGGATTACAGTTGCCCGACATCAGGCCCAGCTAAATTTTTTTAATGTTTTTAGTAGAGACAGGCTTTCACCATGTTGGCCAAGTTGGTTTCAAACACCTTTTCTTTCTCTTTTTTTTTTTTTTTTGAGACAGAGTCTTGCTCTGTTGCCCAAGCTGGAGTGCAGTGGCATGATCTCAGTTCACTGCAACCGCCACCTTCCAGGTTCAGGTGATTCTAACGCCTCAGCCTCCCAAGTAGCTGGGATTACAGGCACCTGCCACCATGGCCAGCTAATTTTTGTATTTTTAGTAGAGACGGGTTTTTGCCAGGTTGGCCAGGCTGGTCTCGAACTCCTGACCTCAAGTGATCCACCTGCCCTAGAGATGGTCTGCCCCTGGGGTTGGGCCACTTGGTGGCCCCAGCTCTCCTCTGACTGCCCCAGCCGAACTCCACCCCTTCCTGCCAGTTGATGACCTGCCAGCGTGCAGGTGCCTGTCGGTGTGATCTGCTGCTGCTTGTTCCCCTCATGTCCTCTCAATGACCAGGTGCTTGTGTTGTCTTCTGCTGATGGGCTCCTCTGACATCTGGCTGCCTGTGTCTGCCCGTTAGGGTCTTGGGTTTTTATAGGCACAGGATAGGGGTGTGGCAGGCCAGGGTGGTCTTGGGAAATGCAACATTTGGGCAAGAAATGCCTGTTCTGACCTAGGTCTGTGGGGGTGGAGCCCTACCCAGGGACCATGCCCTCCTCTACCCAGCACTTCCCTTCTCCCCTTTCATATTATTTAACAGGCCCACGCTCTTCCCTTCCCAGCACCTTTTTCAATATCACATTGTCACACTGCAAGGCTTTTTACACCTGCTGTTCTTTCGGCCTGGAAAGTTCCTATCCCAGGATCCACTTGGCTTGCTTTCTTTCTTACTCCCCCACCCCCAACTCTGTTTAATCCAGCCCTAACCCCCTTGCCCTACTGTTTCCCAAGCACGTGGCTTCACCTGCCATGACACATTGTTTTGTTTGATGCCCGTCGCCTCCCTCTACAAGCGCCATGTGAGCTCCAGGGGGGCAGGGACTTGTTTGTGTTTTGCTCGCTGCCATGTTCTGGTGTCTAGCACAGAGCTTGGGCACATAGTAGGTGCTTAGTAAATATGTATTGAGGAATGACTGGAGTCAGACTACTTGGACTCTTGTTCCCACTCAGCCACCCACTAGCTGTCTGGCTTGGGCCTATTCCTCCCCTCCTTGTGACTTAGTTTTCTCACCAGCATGGGAGGATAGAACCAGGTGTAAGATCAGGTGGTGTCCTCGGGGAAGCCCCGTCCTTTGTGCCGTCTGCAGGCCGGGGACTGGACTTGTCATTGGGGGTCAGGGTGAAGGTTTGTGCCCTTGCCTGACCTCGCATGTGGCCCACAGGCCACGTTCCACTACCGGACGCTGCACAGTGACAACGAGGGCACCGTGCTGGACGACAGCCGGGTGCGTGGCAAGCCCATGGAGCTCATCATTGGCAAGAAGTTCAAGCTGCCTGTGTGGGAGACCATCGTGTGCACCATGCGAGAAGGGGAGATTGCCCAGTTCCTCTGTGACATCAAGGTGGCTGTCCTGCACCTGTCTGCGGTGGCTGTCCAGCCAAGCCCTAGTCCCTATCCCCAGGGCTCCCCCTCCCTCCACCCTCTGCTAGACTGCCACCCACTCTTTCTTCCTTTGTTTTGAGATGGAGTCTTGATCTGTCGCCCAGGCCAGAGTGTAGTGGTACGCTCTCAGCTCACTGCACGCTCCACCTCCTGGGTTCAAGCAATTCTCTTGCCTTAGCCTCCCAAGTAGCTGGGATTACAAACACCCACCATGACGCCCAGCTAATTTTTGTATTTTTAGTAGATACAGGGTTTCACCATGTTGGCCAGGCTGGTCTTGAACTCTTGACCTCAGGTGATCCACCCGCCTTGGCCTCCCAAAGTGCTGGGATTACAGGCGTGAGCCACTGTGCCTGGCCCACCCACTCTTTCCAGACCACTAGCCTGCTGATGGTGTCCTGGCCTCCATTCCGCCTTCCCCTGTTAGCCAGACTGAGGCCAGGGGACTCATTCTCAAATGCAAATGACCTGTACATCCCTTTGTTTCAAACCTCTATGGCTTCTGGTCACTGTCAGGATAGAGCACAGTAAGTCCTCAATTTATGTCACTGATACGTTCTTGGAAACTGTGACTAAGAGAAAAAACATACATCAGGTGCTCAGCCACCATCGTTTCTCTCAGCATAATTTTGTTAAAACATTGATGAGAAGAAAAATTGGTTTCGTTATGTATTGTTTCGCCTACAGTCAGTTTCCAAGAACCTACTTAGGACATTGAGGACGTAAACTGTATAAACTATAGCTGCTTACATAGCTTTTTGGGGCTGTCCCCTGCAGTCTCACCCTCTTACTCAACCTCCCTGCTTTTCCTTTCCATTCCCCTTCTTTTTTTTTTTTTTGAGACAGAGTCTCACTCTGTCGCCCAGGCTGGAGTGCAGTGGCCGGATCTCAGATCACTGCAAGCTCCGCCTCCCGGGTTCATGCCATTCTCCTGAGTCAGCCTCCTGAGTAGCTGGGACTACAGGCGCCTGCCACCACGCCCAGCTAGTTTTTTGTATTTTTTAGTAGAGACGGGGTTTCACTGTGTTAGCCAGGATGGTCTCGATCTCCTGACCTTGTGATCCGCCCGTCTCAGCCTCCCAAAGTGCTGGGATTACAGGCTTGAGCCACCACGCCCGGCCTACATTCCCCTTCTTAGCCAAGATCTTCCCTCTTCCTTCAAAGCTTATTCCTGGGTCACCACCTCTAGGAAGCCCTCCTTGACTGCTAGTGGTTGGCTCATCTCCCACCTTTGGGTCCTCCAACCCTCATGCCCTGCATGGCCAGGATTTGCTCTTCTGCCTTGTCCTAGGCTATTGCAGAGCAGGAATCTGGGCTGTTTACTTCTAGCTTTGGGATGCCCAGTGTGAGCCAGTCCAGAGCCAAGACTCAGGAAATACCCGCTGATGGCAACCCGGCAGTTAGCTCCTGTCCAGACAACAGGGCAGTGGGAGGAGTGGGGAGGATCTGGGTGGGAGGAATCTGGTTCCCACCAGCCGAGCAGCTTTGCCAAGCAAGAGATTAGAGGCTAGGTCCCCTGTGCCTGTCTCCCTGTGGGTTTTTTTTTTCTTTGGATGAAGTGTCACACTGTTGCCCAGGCTGGAGTGCAGTGGTGCGATCTCGGCTCACTGCAACCACCATCTCCTGGGTTCAAGTGATTCTCTGCCTTAGCTTCCCAAGTAGCTGGGATTACAGGCACCCACCATCATGCCTGGCTAATCTTTTTTTTTTTTTTTGAGATGGAGTCTCGCTCTTTCCCCCAGGCTGGAGTGCAGTGGCTGGATCTCAGCTCACTGCAAGCTCCGCCTCCCGGGTTCATACCATTCTCCTGCATCAGCCTCCTGAGTAGCTGGGACTACAGGCGCCCGCCACCTCGCCCGGCTAGTTTTTTGTATTTTTTAGTAGAGATGGGGTTTCACCGTGTTAGCCAGGATGGTCTTGATCTTCTGACCTTGTCATCCGCCCGTCTCGGCCTCCCAAAGTGCTGGGATTACAGGCTTGAGCCACCACGCCCGGCCATGCCTGGCTAATTTTTGTATTTTAGTAGAGATGGGGTTTCACCATGTTGGTCAGGCTGGTCTTGAACTCTTGACCTCAGGTGATCTGCCCACCTTGGTCTCCCAAAGTGCTAGGATTATAGGTGTGAGCCACCACGTTTGGCCTCCCTGAGGGTTTTGAAGTGGCTGCCTTGGGCCCGGCTGTGAGGTAGGCCCTCAGTGAGGCAGGAGAAGGAGGAGCTGCTGGGAACAGAATGTGGGGGCCCTAGCACTTTGCATAGTCCAGCTTGTGGGCCTTATCCTCAGGAGGGAGAGGAGGTTAGAATTCTACTGGGCAGACAGGGGTTGATGGTAGGCATGTGTCTGTGGTGGGGTTTAGGATGGGCGTAGGCGCTCTGTTTGGTGGCCAGAGAACATGGCAGAAGCTGGGGCTTCCTTGGGAAAGAGGGCTGAGTGACTGGAGGAGTCCTGAGTTAAAAGCCTCCTGCGCTTTAACGGAGTAGGGGCCCAGTTGTTGCCCTCTGGGCCTTGGTGTTTGTTCTCAGATGGTGGTGGGGAAGGGGCTGGGGCTGGTGGACCCAGTGATCTGCCAGCCCACAGTGACAGAGCTCCCAGGGTCCTTGCCTTCCTGCAGCACGTGGTCCTGTACCCGCTGGTAGCCAAGAGTCTCCGCAACATCGCGGCGGGCAAGGACCCCCTGGAGGGTCAGCGGCACTGCTGCGGCGTTGCACAGATGCATGAACACAGCTCCCTGGGCCACGCTGACCTGGACGCCCTGCAGCAGAACCCCCAGCCTCTCATCTTCCACATGGAAATGCTGAAGGTGAGGGGCCGCCGAGCCTGGCCCCACTGCCCAGCCTCAGGGCGGTGCAGGCCTGTCCGCCCAGGCGTGATGGGATCCGTGGGTGGACTGCTGGGGGAGCGGACAGGGACAAGAAAACCTGTGCGGGACCCTTGGCAGTCCTCTGGGTCTCCTTTCCTCCTCCTTCGTGTCTCAAATGTCACCTCCTCCAGGAAGCCGGCCCTGCCCACCCAGCCTCCTCGTTCTCTATCTTGGAGGAGCTCATTTCCTTTGTAGCCTCTGCCATGCCTTGAAATCCCTGGGAATTCATGTATTTCCTTGTCCATTTCGGAAATCTGCCATGGAGCATGATCTCTGCGAGGGAGGGCAGGGCTTTTCACCGTCTCGTTCACTGTTCTATTCTTAGCATTTGGCATGGTGCTGGGCACACAGGAGATGTGACATTGATGTTTGTTGAATGCTTTTTGAGTGACAAGCAGCTCCGCTGCTGGTGTGTGATGTCTGGGGGCCTAGCCAGCCCAGATGTGGGTCAGATCTGTTGCTGAAGCAGCTGTGGTGTCCCCGGGCCCCGCTGTGATATGCCCCGTGCCCTGCAGGTGGAGAGCCCTGGCACATACCAGCAGGACCCATGGGCCATGACGGATGAAGAGAAGGCAAAGGCAGTGCCGCTTATCCACCAGGAGGGCAACCGGTTGTATCGCGAGGGGCATGTGAAGGAGGCTGCTGCCAAGTACTACGATGCCATTGCCTGCCTCAAGAACCTGCAGATGAAGGTGCTGCCCGGAGGCTGAGGGGGAGGATGGAGGGGGTGTGGAGCCAGGGGGCCCAGGTCTACAGCTTCTCCCCGCTCCCTGCCCCTGTGCTCCCAGGAACAGCCTGGGTGCCCTGAATGGATGCAGCTGGACCAGCAGATCACGCCGCTGCTGCTCAACTACTGCCAGTGCAAGCTGGTGGCCGAGGAGTACTACGAGGTACTGGACCACTGCTCTTCCATCCTCAACAAGTACGACGGTGAGCACTGGGCACTGGGCTGCTGGGGGCTGCGAGGGGTCAGTGTGGCCTTTCTCCTGTCACTGCTGGGGCTCAAGACCTAGTCTTTCATACCCTCCATTCTGAGCTCCCATGGGGGCCTGACTAAATGCCCCTACTCGGCAGGGCCGTGGGTCCCATTGTGCCAATGAAACATGAATGGTGTATTGGGGGTGGGGCAGGGTGGCATCCTCAGGTCAGGGAGGGCTCTCCCCTGTGGGCCCATGGTGCCAGGAGACATGAGGGCGGGCAGCTGACCAGGATCCCCCCTCATGCCCTTGCATGCCCACTGCCCACTGGCATCCCCTGCAGACAACGTCAAGGCCTATTTCAAGCGGGGCAAGGCCCACGCGGCCGTGTGGAATGCCCAGGAGGCCCAGGCTGATTTTGCCAAAGTGCTGGAGCTGGACCCAGCCCTGGCGCCCGTTGTGAGCCGAGAGCTGCGGGCCCTGGAGGCACGGATCCGGCAGAAGGACGAAGAGGACAAAGCCCGCTTCCGGGGGATCTTCTCCCATTGACAGGAGCACTTGGCCCTGCCTTATACCTGCCAAGCCCACTGCTGCAGCTGCCAGCTCTCCTGCCCCTGCTACGTCATGCTTCTGTGTATATAAAGGCCTTTATTTATCTCTCTCCGAGTCTGCCGAGCTGGTCCACTGGGAGAGGCGGGTCATCACCTGGCATTTCCTGGTACTTGGGTGGCTGTTGGGAGGCAAAGAATCGGGGTTCAAATCCTAGCCCCTCCACCTGCCAGCTCTGAGGCTTCAGTGTCCCTGTTAGAGAAATTACGATGAGCTCTTTCACCAAGGAAGTGTCTCTCGTTGGCCAGGGCTGGGGCGCCCCAGGAGCCCCCAGTCTTAAGGGGGAGATGAAGTGGGTACAAGCCAGGTAGCGGGTGCCTGAGGAAGGTGGTCTCCTGGTGCTGTCCTCCCCCTCCAGCCTTGGATCCATGGTCTCCTGGCCTTGGTGTTTGGGGGCAGGGTTTCCATGAGAAGCTACGCTGGGGCTGAAGTAAGCTGGGTTGGGCTGGGGTGGGCTGACTGTCCAGAAAGAGGAGAGGGCCGAGCGCTTCGTAGATCTTTTGAGGCTCAGGCCCCCATCCCGACCTGCCTGTGACCTGGATGGCCCTGGGTGCGTGTTGGCCTCTCTTTGCACATCAGTGTCCCCTGTTGAACTGGAAACTGGGCTGGCCGCCCTGTGATGCCAGGCACGGGGCGAGTGGGTGGGGTGCAGGTGGCGTTTATTTTCATGGATTTATACACACTGGAAAAGCCTCTGCGCCCACGCCCACGCCCTCCTCCCTCCCTCTGGCGCTAGGTCCCCTCATATGAAAGGGAAGTAACACCGAGGGGCACACGGAGATGTAGGGTGTGGGGCTGGGGGGGTCAGCGCTGGGGCCCCAAGTCTGGGCCCCCAGCCTCCCACATGCAGCCCCTCTGGCCCCTCGGGTGTGTCAATAAATAACCCAGGTCCAGGCGTGGTGTGGGCCTCACTCCTCGCTGTCCAGCTTCAGGCTGATGCTCCGCGCCTTGCCCCGTGCCAGGGTGGTGGGTGGTGTTCCTGGGCCCTCACGCTCCACCTGGCTGGGACCTCTGGAGCGAAGCAGCTGGCTCTGTTTGCGCAGGAAGTCCACGGGGGCAGCCACACCATAGCTGCTTTTGCCCAAGGCAGCCCTCGGGGGTCCCGAGGAGGCATGCGAGTGCGAGCCCGCTTCCAGCTGGCCCAGATGGGCCACGTAGCCGTCTGACAGGAACTGTGGGCAGAGGTGGGCAGCGATGAGGGGGTGCTGGCCAAGGGCCCACACGCTGCCCTCCACAGGCACCTGAGGCAGGCTGGGGGACTGGTGGCAGGCTTGGCACAGCCTAAGCTGAAGCCTTCTCAATACATAGGACCCCAGGCTGGGAGCCAGAGCACCTCAGCTGTGCTCCTAGCTCTGCCCTTCTCTGGGCCTCAGTCTCCTCATCTGGAAAATGAGGTCTTAGAGGAAACATAGCAGCCAATGTTTAGCCAGCGCTTGCTTTGTGCCCAGCCCTGTGGCTGCTGATGTGCAGTAGACGATGTGATCTTCATAAGCCGGCATGGGCAGTGCCATGATCATTTACATTTACAAACGGGAAACCGAGGCTCAGAAAGGTCAGAGTGGAAAGCCACGGCCGAGTGGAACCAGCGCCCAGGGTCTTGAGCACATTCCAGTGTGGGTCGTCCCCTCTGGCTTGCCTGGCAGCTGGCAGCTCAAGCTGCTCATGGCCCTTGTCCTCGGAGGATCCCAGGTTCCCTGGAGGCCGGTTAGGCTGCCTCACAGCTTCCCCAGTCGGTGGTCCCTAAGGCCTGGGACTCAGGCCCCTGCTCCCTAGTGGGGTCCTGTTCCTGGCCTTCACTTGGCCCTCACCTGGCACTGCGCCTGTAGCTTCCGCACGGCACGGCCCACGATGTAGGTCTGGCTTGGGGACAGGCCCAGCGCCGCGTATACAGCCACATCTTTGGGAGACCCATAACCGGCCACGATGTTCAGTTCTACCTGTGGCGGGAGATGCCAATCAGCGGCCCCGGGGTGGAGCTGGGGGCGGGGTCTGTTGGACTTCCCCAGATTGTGCAGCTGGGGGCGGGGTCTGTTGGACTTCCCCAGATTGTTCTGCGGGTGGGTCCAGGCAGACTGAGGGGAGGACAGGTTCCAGTCCCACGGGGACAGGGGCGGGACCAGCTGCATTTCCCTAGTTGCCCCTAAGTAAACGGGATCCCTCAAACTGGGGGGGCATGACCATAGGGGCCACTGCAGTCAGGCAGGGCCTGGGCCGATCGGGTTGGGAACAGATGGGCCTCCGCTGATCCGGGGGTGGAGGGTCAGGGGAAGCGGGGGCGGGGTCAGGACCCGGAGCCTCCGCAGCAGCCGCACCTCCTGCACCAGGCTCTGCAGAAACACTGCCTTCTGGCGCAGCGGGTCGTGGGTGAGGCCATCGCAGAAGGAGACGACGCCATGGGGGAAGTTGTGCTGTGACAGCCAGGCCACCACGCGGTGCTTCTGCATATCCGGCCGGCCTGTGACATACACGATCAGGTAGCCGGAGTCCTGCCAGTGCCTGTGGGGCGGGGGCAGCGGTCAGCTCCGCTGGCCAGGGCTGGGGTGCGGGTCACCCCGGTGAGATGGGTGGTGGTGGCGGTGGCGGTTCCTACCTGACCACATCAACGGCGCCAGCGCGCACCTTGGGGTCGCTGCCCATGATGGAGACGCTGGCGGTGAAGGAGCCGTCGATGCTGAAGACCACGGCCTCCGTGCCGCGGGCCACCACAGTCAGGCAGCATTCGGCGTAGGTGTGGTCGCCCCTGCGGCCCATGGGGCGGGGCGTGAGTGGCGCGGGGCGAGGCCTGGCGGAGCCCTCCCGCAGAGGCCCGGCCAGCTGCGCTCACCTGACCACCATGCGCACGGGGTAGACACCGATGCCCAGGGCGCGCTCTGGGGGAACTGCGAAGGTAAGGCGGCCCGAGCTGTTGGTGACCTCAGTGCCAAAGTGGATCCACTTGCCCGACAGCGGCTGCGTCATGATGTAGACATCCACCTGGAGGGGAGAAGGGGCGGGAGGTCCATGAGGGCCCTGCGTGGAGGAGGGCAGAGGCTGGGCTGTCGTTGCGGATGGGTGGGTCTGGGGGCACAACCACCAGGGACCAGGAGCTGTTCCGAGGACAGGAGTTGGGGCCGTGGGACCAGGCGACAGGGATTCTGGGTCCTGACCTTCTCTCCCGTGAGCGTGACGACATCCAGGGGCCCGTACATGAAGCGCCCGCTCAGCACCTGGGGGCGGCCCTCGCACACTACCGTGTCGCTCGCCCGGTGGTTGGAAGTGACGTTCTGGAGGGAGGAGAGGGCGTGAGTCCTCGGCCAGGAAAGGATGGGGATGCTTGGGGAGGGGAAGCAGGTGAGGATCCAGGCGCAAACACCGGGGTGGGGGCCTGGAGGCGGCAGGGCTTTGAGGGAAAAGGGCAAGTCCAGGGGGCGCACTTTTGTGGACCCCGGCCTGGGAGCCTCTGTGTGGGCCGCGGCTCCAGGAGTAGCGCTGTGACAGGACGGGATGCAGCGGATGAGGCAGGTGCGGACCAGCGCAGATCCAGACCCTAGACCCGAACTAGCGTCAGAGAGGGGGAGGGGGCGGGGAGACCAGCTGTTCGCAGGGGCGGGGCTGGGGCAATGAGGTGGGGCCAGGACCCCAGGGGAGGGGTAGGACTGGGAGAGAGTTAGATCGGCTAGGGCCCGAGGAGGCGGGGTGCTGGGGGGAGGGACAGGGCCTCTCTGGTGAGGGGGCGAGGGGGCAAGGGGCAGGGCACCTACCCGGATCTTGACCTGCGTGCGTTTTCGCTGCCACTTCTCCCTGGCGAAGGCCGGGCTGTAGATGGACGGCTCCTCGCATTCCGCCAGCTGTGGCCGCTCCTTCTCGATCACCTGCGCGGGACAGGGGGCGAGGCCTCTCTCTCTTAGGGGCGGGAGAGCTGCCCCTCCCCCGCCCCACAGCAGCCCATCCCCGTCCCATTCTCATCTCCCATTCCAAATTCCCAGGCCCACCTGGCGCAGGATGAACGCCACCACGTCGGCGGACTCCCAGTAGCTGGCGTGGAAGAGGTGGGGCAGCGTGACGGTGGGAAAGGCGGTGAGCGCCTCGGGGCAGTACAGCGAGTAGTCGATCCGCTTGGTCCCCCACCAGCGCTCCAGGACTGCGCGGCCATGGCAGCGAGTCAGGATGGCCTCCTGCCCCACACCCATCTGCCTGGGCGCTGGGTGCTCTTCCCTCCCTCCTTTCCACCCAGCCTGCTCTTTGCCCAATTCAGGCTGGGTGCTGGGGGAAAGGGTTTCTCAGCTGGGCTTTGGAGGTGGAATATGGGCCTCCCCCACCCCCAGGCTGGACTGCCTAGGCTGGCTGACTTACTCTTAACCACCTCACTGGTGGTGCTGGGGGCGGCTGGCTGGGCTGGGGGCTCAGTGGCCAACTCACTGCCCTTCCAGAAGGCACCGCTAGTAGAAGTGGGTGTCGAGGGCACCAACATCTCCAGTTCCTCCAGAAAGAGACTGGAGTGCGTCTGCAGAGTGTCGGCTGGGGGAGGGAGGGCAAGCTCAGCAGGGGCCAGCCCGGTGTCTCTCCCATCTTCTCACCCAGGGCTTCCCACACCTCTGCCATCTTCCCTGAGGCCCCTCTGGTCAGGTCCTGGCTGAGGCTGCACTGTGGCATTCTCCCCTCTCAGCTAGCCCAGTGGCCAGCTGCACTTCTGCCAGAATGCCTCTTGCCACTGCCCCAAACACTGCACACCTGTGCCCAACACAGGCCTGCTTGACCCATACATACCTGGGCACACCCCCAACAGATGCAGCAGCACACACACGCTGGCTGCTCGTACGGCAGTGCACGAGAATCATGCTGCCAGGGGGTACCCTCTTTCGCTTGGCTAACCTCCCCCACCCGACTTCTGGGCCCAGGAGGTCAGAGGGTCCTGGGGATCCAGACCCCCCCAGGGGGAAGGAGCTCCTGGTCCTGGGAGTGGTGACCTGAGAGGTTTCCCATTGTGTGGGAGCCTCCTCATGCCTTCTGCTACCTCCTCCCTTCCTGTGGGTGCCCTCCTCCTTCTCCCCTTTATCTTGTTTGGGGGCGTACCCAGCAGTAGGGATGAGCCGTCTCCCAGGGGGAACTTCTGGTAGCGGGGCACAGTCAGTGGGGCGATGGCCTGGAACTTTGGGGCCAGCAGGGGCTCGAGGCGTGAGGCGCAGGGGTCAGCCGCATGGAAGAGGTTGTAGATCTGCTCACAGGCTGGGCGCATCTGGGCCACTGGGTACCCAGAAGATAGAGAAAGATTGTGGGGTGGGAGTGTCAGCTGGGCACTCTGGGAAGTAGGGGGTGTGGGAGCAGCACCCTGATGTCCTGTGTGACCCTGAACTAGCACTTCCCAAACTGCACTCCCCGGGAAGTCAGTAGGGCCCTGCTTAAAGTGAGACAGGAGCCGGGCGCCTTGGCTCACACCTGGAATCCTAGTACTGTGGGAGGCAGAAGCCGGTGGATCACTTGAGGTCAGGAGTTCGAGACTAGCCTGGCCAACATGGTGAAACCCCCATCTCCACTAAAAATACAAAAATTAGCTGGGCTCAGTGGTTCACGCCTGGGGTCCCAGCACTGTGGGAGGCAGAGGTGGGTGATTACCTGAGGTCAGGAGTTTGAGACCAGCCTGGCCAACATGGCAAAACCCTATCTCTACTACAAAAAAATACAAAGATTAGTTGGGCATGGTGGCGGGTGCCTGTAATCCCAGCTACTTGGGATGCTGAGGCAGGAGAATCACTTAAACCCGGGAGGTTGCAGTGAGCAAGATCAGGCCACTGGCACTCCAGCCTGGGTGACAGAGCGAGACTCCATCTCAAAAAAAAAAAAAAAAAAAAAAAATGCTGAGAAGAGGGCAGCGACTTTGTTTTGCTGCCATGGTGCCCGCTGGACCCCTTCTAGTGCAGAACATCCCACAGGTGTGAAGCTCCTCCCAGTGGCTTTGGGAGACTCACCCTTGGCGAGTCCCTTCTTTCTGGGCCCCAGGTTCCCCTTCTGTAGCCAGGCCTTTGAATGACTACAGTGGGGAAGTTGCCTGTGCCTCGGGCGAGAGGGAAGGCCAGAGGAGGTGGGGAAGGAAGGGGCAGACAGAGACTACAGGCGCCCCCACAGCCCCTAGGACTCACCCTCCAGGGCGGGCATCACGGTTTTGCGCAGAGCCAGCACCAGGCCCAGTGGGGAGCCGAAGAGGAAGAAGCCAGAAATCTTGAAGTCAAGGCGGGCAGCGCTGCTGGGGCCGTCAGGCGCCTCGGAACTGGCAGCGGGTGGGCAGGAGGCTGTGCTTGCCCGCCGGGGCTCCCCAGAGGAGGTGGTTGCAGGGGCTGCCTGAAGGCTGTGGGGGAGGAGGGATGCTCAGTGTTGCTGCCTCTGTAGTCCATCATGCACCCAGGGTAGGGGTGATGGGGCAGGGATGTCACCTGTTCTGAAAGCCCTCGGGCTCAGGACTGGCCATGTCACTGGGGATGCGCTGGGCAGGCAAGGCTGAGGGTTCTGGGCTGGCCCGACCCAGGCCTTCCACACCATCTGCCAGGGGGTCCCGCACTGGGCCAACCTCCGGAGAGAGCAGCTCATTGTTCTAGATGGAACGGGGACAGAAACATCTTCAGTCCTGGGGACCATTCAAATTCTACTTACTTAGAAGCAAGGAGCGAGGCTTGGGGGTTGGACAGAGCAGAATTCCAGAGAAGACATGAACTGGCGGGGCAGCAGGGGGCCTGCCTGCTGGCAGAGGGGTCGCATTCCAGGGGGCAGAGACCTAGAGAGGGCCTTCCTGCTCCTGAGGAGGCTGGGTTTGGCTATACTGACCATGCTCCCACGGCGGCTGCTGCCCCGACTCCCGGTGCCTGCATTAGCACTGTGGCAGAGTGCATCAAAGCCCAGGATGCCACCAACACCGTCTCCAATCAGCACGACCTGGGTGGGAGCAGGGGCACCATCAGGAGACGCCTTGTCCTCACCCAGGCCAGGCCACAATGGGGGCTGCAGTGGAGGGCAGCAGATGGACTGTCACTGTCCCTAACCGCTGACCTGCCCACAGAAGCCAGCGCCCTCAGGTGAGCGCAGGAAGGCTGAGTAGGCCTGGTTGGTGCGGGCAATGACAGTGGCCACGGCGCCCTGGTAGCGGGAAGATGAGGTGGCCAACAGTGGCAGGGCAGCCAGTGGAATGTGGTCTTGGGAGCGAGACAGGCTGTCACCATCGTGGCTGTAGGGGCTCAGGCTGCAGGAGGAGGAAATGTGGTGGGTAAAGGGCTTCCAGACCCACTCCTGCCATCCAAGTCCCCTGGGCCTGCTGGCAAGCCCTGGCTCTATGGGTCCTCTGTGGGGAGTGTTAGCCCCAAGAGGCAACTGACATGGAGCTATTCTCCAGAACAGGTCCAGCCATGCCAGTGACGGACCCAGGTGTCTGGCTTCCTGACCCCTTTCCCCCTCCCCCTGCCCCAAGGCCTCCCTGATCCTAGGAGTTCCCTGCCCTTCCACCCGTGGCTAGTACTTGGAGACAAGGGCGTAGGCGGCAGCGCAGATGGGTGGACAGGGCACCAGTCGCAGCGCCACATGTCCCAAGGCCTCAGGGAAGTGGATGCGGGTGACAGCCTCGAAGGCAGAGCTCAGTGTCTGCACATCTGCCTGCTTGGAGTTGGCGTCTCCAGGGCCTGAGTCCAGGATGTTGCCGCTGTGCAGGATGAGGAAGAGGGCGTGGACTGCGCATGTCTCAGTCCCCAGCTCCCCTGCACCATCCGGGCCCTGGGGGGCACAATGGGGTGCAATGGGTGTCACAGCAGTGGCCAGGCCAGTGAGTAGGGGGAGCTTTGACATGGGGTGGCTGACCATACTCGCCTCTGAGTCCCTGGGTGCTTGGGCCCCATCCTCAATGCCTTTAGCTGCCTCGGCTCCAGGCTCTGTAGGGCAAGGAAGCCAGTGAGAGGGATGGAGAGGACCACTGGGATCCCCTCATCTGGCACTTCAGGCATCCAGTTCTGGCATCTGCCAGTCCCTACCTTCCTCCAAACTTCTCCTCCCACCAACTTTCCCAGGTCAGTTTGCATTTCCAGGCCTTTGCTCCTACTGGTCTTATTGCAGTCAGGGCTGCCTCTCTACACAACACCTGTTTGCCTGGCAAACTTCTCTAACCCTGCCCTGTCCAATGTGGTAGCCATTAGCCACAAGTGGGTATTTAAATTTAAATGAATTAAAATATAATACATAAAATCTTCAGTTCCTCAGTCACACTAGCCCCATTTTCAGTGCCTGGAAGCCAGTGTGGCTAGTGGCTATCACCTTGGGCAGCATAGACCTAGAAGTTCTGCTGGACAGTGCTGGCCCAAGTCTTCAAAAGCCAGCATAGACATCACCTCTCACGTGAAGCATTCAGATAATCCAAATTAATTCCTTCATTCTTTGTGCTGTGTCTGAATCGTGACTACATTCTAATCATCCATCCATCCATCTACCCACCCACCCATCCACCCATCCATCCATCCATCTATCCATCCACCCATCCATCCACCCACCCACCCAACCACCCAACCACCCGTTCATCCATTTATCCATCCATTTCTCCATCCATCCATCCATCCACCCACCTACCCATCCATCCATCCATCCATCCATCCATCCATCCATCCATCCATCCATCCACCCATCCAT
>NC_045446.1:6592698-6620739 GCF_002776525.5 Piliocolobus tephrosceles | reverse complement strand
ATCCATTTATCCATCCATCTGTCCATCCACCCATCCATCCACCCACCTATCCACCTACCCACCCACCCATCCATCCATCCATCCACCTGCCCAACCATCCATCCACCCACCCACCCATCCACCCATCCATCCACCCACCCACCCACCCAACCACCCATTCATCCATTTATCTATCCATTTATCCATCCATCCGCCCATCCATCCATCCATCCATCCATCCATCCATCCATCCATCCATCCTTCATTATTCATCTGTGTATTTAATGAGCACCTCTTCAGATTGCCTCTCATCTTAAGATGCCATTAAACTTATGACCTGCTGTACATGGGTGCTGGGGGCCGGTGTCCTAGGTGGGATCTTTACCTGGCGTTCCCTCCGCCTCCATTGGGGAGGCAAAGGCGTCGATGAAGTCATTGGAGTTCCACTTGGTCATCTCCTTGGGGAAGACCTCCTCACTGTCCGAGAAGCCTTCTGAGGGGACAGGGGGCTGTGTCATGGGGTGGGAGGAGCTGCTCGGGGACATCCCCACTCCCAAAAAGGGCCTCGGTGCTGACCGTGGGCATCAAAGAACTCTTCTTCGGAGCTGTTCTCGGAGTCTCGGGCAATGTTCTGCATGCGCCACTCGGACAAGCTCTGGGGAGACACAGCCCCTGCCGGGCCGGCTCAGCTTCAGCCTCAGCCTGGGAGCCCAGCCTGGGGAGGGTTGCTCCTCCCATCCCTGTGTCCCAGCCTCACCTCCATGTTGGGATGAGTAGGAGGAACGGGAGGATGAGGACCACTGCTTCCCAAAGCTGGCATCAGGGGAGGCATCTGGACCAGGGGGGGCCTCAGGCCCATCGGGGGTGCCAGTGTTGCTGGCCCCAGACCGGGCCTCGGTGCTTGGTTTCCCGGGGGGCTGGGCCTCAGACCCCTCACTGCCTGTGTTGCACTTGGCCATGCGCTGGGCCAGCATGCGAGCAGTCTCCTCTTCCAGTGCCCGAATGTCAGCCATGCTCAGTTCTGTCCACTCATCCTGCCAGCACCAGGCCTGGCGGTGGGCCCGCAGCATCACCCGACGCAGACCTGCAGGTGCCCAGGCATCGGAACTGTCCCCTCCCACTGCTTCCCTGGTACTGCCGCCACATGCCCAGCCTTGAGGTTGGGTAATGGCTCCCCTGGGGACACCACCCACCCAGAGCCACAAAGTAGGGCAGGGCCAGTGCAGTCCAGGAATGGGAGTGGAAAGTGGGGCATTTGTCTTCCTGCCTGACTCCCCTCCACCCACTGCCGTTCCTGTCTCTGTGCACACCCTAACTCTCAGCACTGTCCCCACCCCATCACTCCAGAAGCAGGGACCAATGCTTGTTCTTGCTTTTGGCTGGCTTCCTGCTGACTTCTGAGGAATTAACAGTTAATTAAGCGTTTAACAGTTAATGAAATTGTTGATGGTTAATGAAGGTGTTAATAGTTAATGGAAGTGTTGGCACTCAATGAAGGTTGTAGCGAAAGATGATACCCATTCTGGGATATTTTTATCTTAAGCAGAAGAATAAAGTTAGAAACTCTTAAATATCTAGGAAATAAGGTAATGATGGTGGAATGATAATTATAAACTTCTGCGAGGAGATGTATCAGAATCTTAGTAGTGGCTATATGAGGGTGATTTTAATTTTCTTATTTGTGCTTTTTGGTATTTTTCCAAATGCAAGACACGGAGTCCTCATTATTCTATAAGCTGAATTTCCTCACCTGTAAAACGGGAATAATCATCGTCATTACCTGGCGGGGTGTTGTGGGTGTTAAGGGAGATCTTGCACAGAAAGTAATTAGCAAAGGGTCTGTGTGTTGCTATCACTGTCAATATTAGCTCTTCGTATCTGACTCAACCTCTTCCTCATTTACTGAAGAGAAATTCAAAGTGCAGAGATGGCCAGCGCCTTGCTGGAGGAACCATGGGTCAGCAGTGGGACAGAAGCCAGGCCGCTGGTCTCCCCAACTAGGGATCATTCCTCTGTGTGCAGATGACCCGGGCACTGAGGCAGGGCTGAGCTGTAGGCGTGGTGGGGTCAGGTTGAGGGCAGGTGTGGAACTGGGGCTCCTGGACACCAGGGCCAAAGGCTGGAACACTAGAAACTGGGAGTGGCTGGGGGGAATCCCAGAGAGAATGACATCAGAGTCACAGCCTCAGCCTGCACTCCTTAGCATGCTGCCAGTTAGAGCCGGTGACCTTCCTGAGCATCTCTAAGTCTCACCCAGCTCATAGGATGATGGAGAATCTTAGAATCTTTTTTTTTTTTTTTTTTTTTTTTTTTTTTTGAGACGGAGTCTCGCTCTGTCGCCCAGGCTGGAGTGCAGTGGCCGGATTTCAGCTCACTGCAAGCTCCGCCTCCTGGGTTCACGCCATTCTCCTGCCTCAGCCTCCCGTGTAGCTGGGACTACAGGCGCCCGCCACCTCGCCCAGCTAGTTTTTTGTATTTTTTAGTAGAGACGGGGTTTCACCATCTTAGCCAGGATAGTCTCGATCTCCTGACCTCGTGATCCGCCCGTCTCGGCTTCCCAAAGTGCTGGGATTACAGGCTTGAGCCACCGCGCCCAGCCAGAATCTTAGAATCTTAATGGAAGCAGCAGCATTTCTGAAAGTCAGAGTCAGCATAGACCTTGTAGCTCATAATACCAGCTTCCTGCTCTGTGGATGCCTGGCTAGGCTGTGTGGCCACCTTTGCCCTAGTGCTCCCCGCCTCAAGTGGAAATGATGGCTTTCTGCTTCTGTGTCCTCAGTGGATGGGAGCATCCCTGGCCCTAAACACGGGCATGGTGGGTAAGCGGGACCTCCCGCGGCTGGGTGCTCACCTACATCGTGGATGAACTGCTCGATCTTGGCTTGCATGCCCCAGTAGCGGAACTCAACCTTGCACAGCTTATAGGCACACATAAGGGGCCCCGTCTGCGCCGCCGTCCGCGCCCAGTCATCAGCCAGTGGCCCTCGGCCCGTCTTGACCGAGCGGTACAGCCGGGGGTCCTCTTCTGCTTTGTACTCGCCTGGGGCCACTGCATCCCGCACGATGTCAATGGTGTCTGAGGGAGTTCAGCAAGCATTGAGCAGTGCCAGCCCCTTTGAGCCCCCGCTCCTGGCACCCTCTTGGGACTGGGTGACAGTTCCTGTCCTTTTGCAGATAGGACATGAGGCTTGGAGAGGGCTGGGACTTCTCAGAGGCTGCCCACTGAGGCAGCCAGGAGACTGAGAGGGTGCCAGGGTCCCTCCATAGCTCCAGCCCTCACCCAGGATGCGCTGTCTCCTCTCGGCCCCACTCAGGTTGAAGACGTTTGGCTGCTGCCCCCCATCAGGCAGGTAATAGGTCTCGATTTCAATGGAGAATTTCTCCACGAAAGGGCAGGTGTACCTGGGCAGAAGGCATGGG
This sequence comes from Piliocolobus tephrosceles, assembly GCF_002776525.5. Taxonomy (NCBI): domain Eukaryota; kingdom Metazoa; phylum Chordata; class Mammalia; order Primates; family Cercopithecidae; genus Piliocolobus; species Piliocolobus tephrosceles. The sequence goes on along the minus strand of NC_045446.1, from coordinate 6,617,340 downwards.
TGAGGCTCACTGCCGTACCCACCAGGGCTGCTCCCCTCCTGGCCCCGGACCATGCCCACCTCACCCACTCACCGGGTTCGGGTATAGGGGTAGGCATTCCAGGATTCCTCTTCTACCTGCAGGGCAGCCTTGGGCAGCAGTGCCCGGAACCAGCCTGGGATGTGGGAGCCCACGTGGTACACCTTGTGTGTGTACTGCCCGCTGCCCCCGGGCCCATCTGTGTAGGGCCGGTTGGCCAGGATCTCCACGCCGCTGCCCTCACCACTAGACTCCTCCCGGCTCTTTTTCTGTGGCCCAAGGGAGAGCAGAATAGGGAGCTCAGCCCCAGCTTAGCGTCTGGGATCCCCAGCGTAGGCTGGTGTTCTGCACAGTTCTGGGGCCCTGGTCCCAGTCTTTTCAACTCCCTGAAACCAGCTACTGCCCCACCGAAGCTCCCTGGGATCGGAATCACAGATGCAGCCCAGCCCTGCATGGGGTCTGCAACCCAGCACTCAATTCAGTCATTCAAGTATTCACTGAGTGTCTGCTTCACCCCAGGCAGTGTTTGGGATTCTATCAATTGAGATATATTGATGAATAGAACAAAGACCCCTGCCCTCGTGGAGCTTACATTCTAGTGGAAGAAGACAGACAAAAGGAAAAAGCAAATTATATGCTGTGTTAGAAGGCGCTAAGTGTTATGGGAAAAGAAAGCCTACAGTAGGGTACAGGTGATCAGGGTTGGGGGCTGCGGTTTTGATCTGATAGTCAGGGAAGGCCTTGCTAAGAACATAAAGTGGCCGGGCGTGGTGGCTCAAGCCTGTAATCCCAGCACTTTGGGAGGCCAAGACGGGCGGATCACGAGGTCAGGAGATCGAGACCATCCTGGCTAACATGGTGAAACCCCGTCTCTACTAAAAAATACAAAAAACTAGCCGGGCGAGGTGGCGGGCGCCTGTAGTCCCAGCTACTCGGGAGGCTGAGGCAGGAGAATGGCGTAAACCCGGGAGGCGGAGCTTGCAGTGAGCTGAGATCCGGCCACTGCACTCCAGCCTGGGTGACAGAGCGCCAGACTCCGTCTCAAAAAAACAAAAAACAAAAAAAAAAACAAAATAAAAAGAACATAAAGTGACCATGGCTTGAACATGACTTTAAGGAGGTGAGGTGGGAGGAGGTGCTCAAGGCAGGGGGAAGCCAGTGCAGCCCCGAGGTGGGAGCGTACTGGATGTGCTGGTGGGTGGCAAGGAGGCCAGGGTGGCTGGCAAGGAAGAAGGGACAAAGAGAGGAAAAGGGGCCTCCAGCTCTCAGAGGCCCTGACCCTGGCCCCCTCCCTCTCTGGGAGGCCCTGGCCGCCTCCCAATCCCAGCTCCTGCCACACCCCTCAGCTTGAGAGACCCCAGATCCTGCCTAGAATTCTATGGCTCTGGGGCTCAGATGGCCCTTTCAACCCCGAGGCAGGGTCCGGGCCCTCTTGCTTTATGAGACTCTGGTCCTGCTGTGCTGGGGAGAGATCTGGAGCAGATTCCCTGGGCCCTGCACCAACCTGGCCACTGCTGAGAGCCTGCCCTGGCCAACTCTTCTCACTGCCCTACCCGAGAGCCCCCTCGCCCTCCGATCCTTGCTGCCCTGTCCCTGCCCCAGGTTTGGCGCCTGGTCCTCACCCCATCTCCCTGACCTCCAGGGGTGGTCAGGACCCTGCACCTCTCCAGACCCCCTCCCACCCTTCTCGGCCGCGGAGGCCCCCCTCCTCATTCTTGCCGCCTCCTGGGCGCTTTTTCCTTCCCCGATGGGATTACAGATCCTGAGGAGGATTACAGGAGATCAGAGAAGGGCTGGGCACTTAGCGGGTGAGAAGCACCACTCGGCTCTCCTGCCCCTCTCCCCACAGCCCTTCCCCATCCCCACATCCGAAGGGGGGCCTCTCTTGCCTCCTCCGGGCTCCCAGCCGGTCCCAGCCCCGTGGCAGGGCTGGCGGGGTCGGCGGGGCTCCACCCCTTGCCCGGGTGCCCTCTCCCTGCCGCCCTCACCTGGATCATGTAGAGCTGGGCCACCTGGTACTCGTCCAGGCTCATGGGCAGCAGAATGTGGTATTCCTTGATGAGCATCCTGAAGGCGCCCGGCGGGCCGCGCGCGGCCTCCGCTCCTCCTGGCGCAGGGCACGGCGCGGCAGTCAGTGCGGGGAGGCTGCGCGCGGCCCCGAGCCCTGCGCGCCGGCCGGGGTGCTCAGGCCATGGGACCCCATGCCCGGGCCCACCGCGGGGGAGGCAGAGGCGAGCCCAGCGCCGCAGCCCGCGCTGCCGGGGCCCGGAACAGCAGCTAGGCTGAGCGCTGACCTCTTTTCCGCGCAGCCCCCGCCCCCCGCCCGCCCGTCGCCATGGCAACCGCGCGCTGACGCGGGCCCCCCGGAGCGCCAGGCTCCGGCCGGCGGGCGGGAGGGCCACCTTGCATCTCCCGCTGCGACCGCGTCCTAACCCCGGGAAACGGCATCTCTCGGGGGCGCGCCCTCCGAAGCCCCGGGGCCCCTCCTTCCGGGCCCGCCTTCCGCGACCGGCCCCTTGGGGACCCGCCCCCTGCATCCCTTTCCCGGAGTCGGCGGGGTCCCAGGTCCCCCACTTTCGGACGTCCACCTAGAGCTTTGTTCCCCGAGTGTCTCTGCGCCGAGTGGTCCCGTGCGCCCAGCATCTCTGCCAGGGTTCCCCATGCCCTGCACCCGAACCTACCTTCGGGGACTAGGAATCCCCTCCGCCCTCCAGATCTGCCTTCTTCACCATGCAGGGCAGCCGGGTCCTCGACCTCCCCCTCCCAGCATCCTTCCTGGACCCCCGGCCCCCGCTGGCTCTCCACGCGCCCAGGCAGCCACCCCGTCCTCTTCCTGGGGGGGTGAACCCTCCTCAGGCTGAGGCCAGAGTGGCTCCACTTGGTATCCCACGGGCCCTGGCCCTGAAGACCCGCTCCGCCCACCTGCGCCCCAGACTGGCACCGAGGTTCCGCTGCAGGCACCCCTCCATCCCCCACTCGCACCCCGCGAGCAAGCGAGAGGCCCCGTTGTCCCCACTTCCCTCTGCTCGCCGACGTCCCGGTCCCCTGCCGCGCTCTTGGCCCGCCTGCTGACGTCCCGGCTCACCTCTAGCTTGAGGCGGGCGCCCCTCACCCAGCCCGGGCAGGGCCGGCCGGCCCGTGGGTCGGAGCCCGGAGCGCCCCCAGCCCCGGCCTCGGGTTCCAGCGGTGGCCGGACCCTCCCGAGGCGCAGTGCCGGCCCATGGCCCCGACCTTCCTCTCGATCCGCCCGCCGGCGCCCCTGCCGTCCCTCCCCGCAGCCCGCCGCGTCACTGCGGCCGCCCCGCCCCTTTCCTGGGCCCGGCTGGCCCTCCCCACCCCGGCGGGGTCCGGGCAGCCCCGCCTGCAGCGGAGAAGGCAGGGAGGCAGGCCCCTGCCTTCGTTCTCCCGGGCAGTGGGAAAGAGGTCATTGCCTAAATTCTGGCACTTCTTAGTCCCTCTGTGCTGACTGGGGTCCCCAAAGACTTTTAGTTCCTATCTCCACCCTAGCCCAGCCCTCCTGTGTAGAGTGACAAGGTGGAGTTTGATAAAGGGGGTCCCAGGCCCACTCTCCTCTTCTCACCCAGTCCTTAGATTTGGGACCCAGGGTAGGAAATGCCTCCCCACCAGTCTAGCCAGAAGCTGGTGGCTCTGACGTGCCTCCACCTAGGGCTGGGCTCCAGGGCCCTAGGCCTCTACGGTCACCCAGCTACACACCCAGGCAGAAGCAGGCTGTCACTCTGAGTGGCTGGGCTAGCCCCTGCATGGGGCCACAAAGCCTCCTCCACCTCTGCCTTCCGGGTCCACAAGTCTGGTCACCCAGCCACCCAGTCTGGGCAAAGGCCTCATGAGGCACCACAAGGCTGGGCTCATGGGATCCCACCCAGCCTGCTACAAGGTGCTGGGGTAGTGACAGCAGCACCCGGCCAGCCCCTCCCCTTGACTGTGAGGCCAAGTGCTGGAAGCAGCAGTGCCCGTTCTCTCTGAGGAGTCAGAGACCTTCAGGGCTGATTCAGAGGCTGGGGTGTTGTCAGGGCATTAGGGCGTTTGAGGGAGTGGCTTACGTGTACTGGCATTTCCATGCTGCCAGGCATCACCGCCAATCCAGAGGAAGCGCCCTCCAGGCCCAGGCTGCCCACAGCGCCAAGGGCTGTGGAAGCAGCCAGGCCTTGTGCTGCCCCCTGGTGGCACCACAGGAAGGCCCAGGGCTCTCAGCGCCACGGCTGGGGCCTGGGGCGGAGAGGGCCCGGGTCCCACCTGAGGCTGATGGCCCACAGAGGCAAGTCAAACCCTGTTTAGTCACACCCTCCCCCCCCCCCAGTCTCCTCTTCCCCTCTCTCTGCCTGGCCCACCCAGGCTTAGCTGAAGAACCAGACCCAGAAAGGCTCAGAGCTGAGAACACAACTCCAAATCATCTTTTATTAATATAAAAAGGACATATTTAGCAAAAGACACACAGATAAAAGAGTCACTATGGCTCAGGACACAAGGCAGTGAGGTGCCAGGCCTGAGCCCCTGCTGGGGGAGAAGGAGGCTCGGGACAAAGTGGGAGAAGGGCTGGGAAGGGCTGAGCGGTGGGGACCACAGAAAGTTCCGGTGGGCAACACTGTTGGCAGGTCATGGGTGGGACTCATGGGGACCTCGCTGCTAACTCTTGTTGTGGGGGGATGTCCTTAGTGCTGCCACCTGGAGAGCCGCTCCTTGGTTCCTGGAGGGGACCCACCAAGGGACACAGGACAGGAAGCCCAGGATGGTTAGTGCAACTCGGGATGAAGGCCAGGGAGAAGCGGGTGCTCTGCAGTGGCCGGGAAAGGTCCAGACGCTGAGGCCGAGGTGCTTCCTGTTACGTGCGGGCGTTCCGCTCTGTCTCTGCCAGGCACTCTCTGACTAGGGCCCGGGCATGGATGATACCTGGTGGTGGGGTGGGGTCTCAGCAACCCTATACAGCCCCACCCACTGCCCTCCAGAGGAGGACCCCTGCCTCCCCACTCCCTTTCCTCTTTCAGCAAGAAAAATTCAAATCTAATGACGGCTAGATGAGATTACAGGTTTGGTTAATCCTCAAGGTTGCCCTGTAGAAGTACAAATTCCCAGGCTCTTCCCTGGAAATGGAGTCAATTTCAGTTCGATTCAAAACACCTCTCTGGGTAGTAATACTGGCCCTCCTCTAGGCTTGGCTCAGGTGGCCTCCGGATGTCTTTCTTTCCCTAATGGAAGACAGTCCAGTGTCGGTTTCCTAAGCAGGGCGGCCTGGCCTCACTTACCTCTCTTCAGGCGCTCCATGGCGCTCTTGCTGCCAGCATAGGTGGGCCGGATCTCTTTGCCCATCTCCTCTATGACTGACAGCAGGTCCGTGTAGGTGCTCTGGGAGCCCTGGGCGCCAGGTGGCTTCATCGCCTATGTCAAAAGAGAACAGGGCAGTGAGCTCAGGCACCTGGCGGGGAGGGGGACTCCAGTCCCCATCCATAAGCAAGCCTTTGGCCCCACTCACCTGCACGTAGCCCATGGAAGGCGGTCCAAAGTCGTTAAACAGCGGTCTAAAAGGAGCGGCGGCTCCTGGCACTGAGCCCGAAGGCGACGGGACGCTTCCTGCAGCAACAGGCGCGAGTAAGAGGTCAGCGCGGGGCAGGGACGCCGCCTCCCAGCTTTTCCAAGCCCAGGACCGGGTTCGCCCGATTCCCTCCAAAGGATGCTTCATTCCATGCTGATCGACTTCAGGGACAAATCCCTCCCACTGCGCTCCACCTACAAGCCCTTACGTGACCACGCCCACTTCACAGGCCAGCAAACTGAGGCTCAGCGAGGGTAGGCGGCAAGCCCAGTATTGCAGAACTCAGGCCGTCTTCTCTTCGAGACCTCGACCGCCCGGCAGGTGAGCAGGGGTGGAGCTGGATCCTCACCTGTAGGGACCGGGGTGCCCGGCCCAGGGGTGCTGGAGCCAGGGGTGCTGCTGGGGGCAGGGGCGATGGGTTTGTAGGACATCCCCAACTCCTGGGCGCGGCGGACGCCAGCCGGCCGCTCCTCGGGGGTTGGCTGCCGGGCCGCTCAGCGGCGCTCTGATTGGCAAGCGGGCTGCACGCCCCTGGTAAATAGAGGTCTGGCCGGAAGGGCGAGCGGGCACGAATGCTCCCTCACTCCCGATTGGTGGGCGAAGATGTCACTCGAGCCTCCTTATTGGCCGAGACCTGCCCCAGCAGGTCGCAACCGCCGCCGATTGGCCTCCGCCTTCCGGACCTCGCACCTGTCTGCTCCGGATTGGGCGGTGGCCACCGCCCTCCGCAATTGGCGAGTTCGCGGCCCGGGCCGGCGCGCTTTCAATCCGATTAGTCCCCAGGCCCTAGAGGCGGGGCCTCGGGAGCCCGGACCCGGGGCTGGGCCGCCGGTTCGCGCCGAGGGGGTCTTCCCTGGCGCGGGCGCTACCCTCGCGCCTCACTCGCGCTGCTTCAGACGTCTGCTCCGCTCTGCCCAGTTTCGGCCCAGCAGGGGTTGCTGTCGCCGCTGCCGTGGCCGCTGTCACCGCTGTCGTGCGCGCTTCTCCGCTCCGGGGGCCGAAGGACGCAGGGCTTTGACGTCCCGAGCCCCGCGCCCCACCCCGTGCGCTTTTACGTCACCTTTCACCGGTTCAACACCCTCTCCCCGATCTGCGCATGCGCCTGCCCGAGGCCTGCGTTTGTTCCCATGGCAACGGGCCCTTCTTGTATGCCGCCGCGCACCGTTCTTCCTGCGGCTTGGCTTGTCCTCAGGTCCAAGGGCGACCTCAAGGACCCCTTTTCCCGCACTCCCAAGGCCCCGCCGCTGCCTCAGTTAGTGACAATGGCCGTAGGGCAAACCTTCGGGATTACTTGTGTGCAGGGCCCCCGACCAAACTGGTCAAGAGCACAGACTGGAGCCAACAGCCTGGGTTCGAATCTCAGTACCAGCCCCACTAGCGATTTCCCCCAGGCAAGTTTCTCACCTCAGTATGCCTCAATTTCCCCATCCGTAAAATGGGGAAAATGACAATCTCATTGGGTTGTGTGTATTAAATGAATAGTCATAAAGAGCTTCCTGTCCCACTCCAGGGCCCCCATACCTTTCCACTCCACCACTCAGACCCCTCCCCTCAAATCTCATTCCCCATAAACTTACACCTCAGACCCTCCTCCACTCACTAGCCCTTTCTCCCAGGCTCCTTCCCCAAACTCAGACTCCTCTGGCCTTGTGTACCTTCATGCTCCCAGCTTTGTAGATCTTCATCTCCAGGACAGTCATTCATTCATCCATCCATCCATCCATCCATCCAACATGTTCTGGCAGGGCGCAGTGGCTCACGCCTGTAATCCCAGCACTTTGAGAGGCCGAGGCAGGCTGATCACGAGGTCAGGAGTTCGACCTCGTGATCGAACATGGTGAAACCCGTCTCTACTAAAAATACAAAAATTAGCTGGGCGTGGTGGCAGACACCTGTAATCCCAGCTACTCGGGAGGCTGAGGCAGGAGAATCGTTCGAACAGAGGTTGTAGTGAGCCAAGACTGTGCCATTGCACTCCAGCCTGGGTGACAGGGCAAGTCTCCGTCTCAAAAAAAACCAAAACCAAAACAAAACAAAACCCAAGAAACCACACAAAAACCATGTTCTGACTCCCTCCTCCATCTCATGCTTTGTACTGAACCCTGAGGTTAAAGAAATGAACAGGCCATGGCCTCTGTACTCAAGGAGGCCTTATTCTCTGAGACAGGGAAGCAACATCGTCCTTACATTGCAGTAAGTCAGTGGCCACAAGGGAGAATGGGACAGGGTGCATTGGAACTTAGAGGAAGGGCCTGCCGGGTGGCCTCACAGAAATCTCTCCAGAGCAGGTGGCATTCGAGTAGGTGAGGGTGGAAGCAGAGACCGAGGGGACACTCCAGGTAGAGGGACTGGCATGTGCAAAATCTTAGGAAATGGGAGAGCACAACATGTGTTTGAGAACCAGCCTTTTTCTTTCCTTTTTTTTCTGCCGGAGAGTTCACTGGGAAGTGGAGTTGGAGCCATGGACATAACCACAGGGGCAGGAAGGGCATCCAGCTTCCTGGATGTAAGGAAGCTGAGTTGACCACGGAATCCAGTGCTTCCCTAACTCCAGCCATTAGGAAAACTCCATCAGTTTTGCCATCTATTTAACATTTCCTTTTAATTAATTCACTTTTAAAAATCTTAAATGGAAAGGAAAAGGAATAATGTCCATTTAATCGTGTGCTCACTATTTATAGTTTTCTAATACATATTCAAACGGAACTACTGTTGAAAAGGTGTTGATTAGGTCACCCAAGGGCTTCTGCTCCTACCGGTGGCACTGAGGGTGCGCGCCAGAGAACTCTGCTGTGGACAGTAGGTGAAGAGGAGCCGCTGAAAGTTACACCTCCTCTGGGAACCACCAAGCCCCACCTCCCTCTTTTACAGGAAAGGGGCCTGGATCCATATCCCACTAGAGGGTTCTTGGATCTTGCACAAGAAATAATTTAGGGCGAGTCCACAGAGTAAAGTGAAAGCAAGTTTATTAAGAAAGTAGAGGAATAAAAGAATGGCTACTCCATAGACAGAGCGGCCCTAAGGGCTGCTGGTTGCCCATTTTTCTGATTATTTCTTGATGATATGCTAAACAAGGGGTGGATTATTAATGCCTCCCCTTTTTAGATCATATAGGGTAACTTCCTGACATTGCCATGGCATCAGTTTATAGATGGGAGTGTAGCAGCGAGGATGACCAGAGGTCACTCTCATCACCATCTTGGTTTTGGTGGGTTTTAGCTGGCCTCTTTACTGCAACCTATTTTATCAGCACGGTATTTATGACCTGTGTCTTGTGCTGACCTCCTGTCTCATCCTGTGACTTAGAGTACCTTAACCATCTGCAGCCCAGTAGTTCTCAGCCTCATTTTACCCAGCTCCTATTCAAGATGGAGTTGCTCTGGTTCAAACGCCTCTGACATTTCCACACCTTAGACTTTCCTACTTTCTCCACTGCCCATCATATTAGTCACTGCAGCCTTGACCTCCTGGGCTCAAACAATCCTCTTGCCTCAGCCTCTCAAAGCGCTGGGATTACAGGCAAGAGCCACTGGCCTAATTCCACAAACAAAACAAAATATCATAGACTGGGTGGCTTAAACAACTAAAATTTATTTTCTCATGGTTCTGGAGGCTGCAAGTTTGAGATCAGGATGCTAGCACAGTTGGTTTCTGGTGAGGGCTCTCTTCCTGGCTTGTAAATAGCCACCTTTATAAGCTATGTCTGGCTATGTCTTCATATGTGCTCCTTGGTGCAGAGAGAAAGAACAAGCTTTCTAATATCTCTTCTTATAAGTACGTCAATCCTGGAAACTGGGCAGGGAGGTGCAAGACTGTAATCTCAGCTACTTGGGAGACTCACATGGAAGACTTGATTGAGCCCAGGAGTTTGAGTCCAGCCTGGGCAACATAGTGAGATCCCACATCTAAAAAACAGAAGGGCCAGGCTTGATGACTAACTCCTGTAATCCCAGCACACTGGGAAGCTGAGGCGGGAGGATTGCTTCAAGACCAGCCTGGGCAACATAGTGAGACCCTGTCTCTACAAAAAATACAAAAATTAGCTGGGTGTGCTGGCAGATGCCTGTAGTCCCAGTTACTTGGGAGGCTGTGGTGGGAGGATCGCTTGAGCCCAGGAGGTTGAGGTTGAGCCTTGATTGTGCAACTGTACTCCAGCCTGGGCAACAGAGCAAAACCCTATCTCAAAAAAAAAAAAAAAAGTGAAAAAACAAAAAAAAGGACACTAATCCTATCAAATCAGAGCCCTACCCTTATGGCTTCATTTAACCTTAATTATCTCCTTAGAGGCCTATCTCCAAAGACAGCCACACTAGGACTTAGGCTTCAGCATATGAATTTTGGGGAGACACAAACATTTAGTCCATAACACCTATGTTTGGGGGAAGGGATTTGCTTGGGAGGTGCCTGAGGGGTTTAATCTTGAATTTATTTATTTATTTATTTATTTTTGAGACAGGGTCTTACCCTGTCACCCAGGTTTGAGTGCAGTGGTGCAAACATGGCTCACTGCAGTCTTGACCTCCTGGGCTCAAGGAATCCTCCTGCCTCAACCTCCCAAAGTGCTGGGATTACAGGTGGGAGCCACTGGCTTGGCCCTACAGTAGGTTCAGATGTCCCTCTTCCTTGGAGCAGCGGGCTATGGCAGGAGGGGCACAGAGTTCTCTGAGAGGGTTGGGTGGTAACACCTGTGGCCTATCTTAGAGAGAGGACTTTGTCTAACTTGAGGGAAGATAGCACAGGTTCCTTGGTACAACGCTTCAGGGGCTCCCCTCTGGTCTCAGCCCTCAGACCCAGAGCTCATCCCCTGGATTTTACAGCCTTTAACCATTGCAGCCTCCAAATCAGAAGTTGAAAAGTGGGGCACACCCATCTATGGGCTAAATTCAGCCCACAGATGGGCTCTCGTTGGCTTGCCTAGTGAATTAAAACCTCATTTTAGTGACCAGCATTGTATTTCTATGCAATCCTTTCAACTTTTTTCGTATGTTTGAAAGTTTTTTATTTTGAGACGGTAGACTTGCTGTGTCGCCCAGGCTAGAGTGTAGTGCCTTGATCTCGGCTTACTGCAACCTCTGTCCCCTTGGGTTCAAGCGATTCTTGTGCCTCAGCCTCCGGAGTAGCTGGGACTACAGGCGTGTGCCACCACACCTGGCTCATTTTTGTATTTTTAGTAGAGATGGGGTTCACCATGTTGGCCAGGATAGTCTTGAACTCCTGACCTCAGGTGATCCACCTGCCTTGGCTTCCAAAGTGTTGGGATAACAGGCGTGAGCCACGGCGACCAGCCAATTTATTTATTTATTTAGAGATGGAGTCTTGCTCTGTCGCCCAGGCTGGAGTGCAGTGGCGAGATCTCGGCTCCCTACAACCTCAACCACCTGGGTTCAAACGATTCTCCTGCCTCAGCCCCCCGAGTAGCTGGGATTATAGGTGTGCACCACCACGCCTGGCTAATTTTTTTGTATTTTTAGTAGAGTCAGGTTTTCACCATGTTGGCCAGGCTGGTCTGGAACTCCTGATCTCAAGTGATCCGCCCTCCTTGGCCTCCCAAAGTGCTGGGATTACAGGTGTGGAGCCACCATGCCAGGCCTGTTTGAAAAGTTTTGCAATAAAGTGTTGAAAAATCAATGGATGGGCCAGGCATGGTAGCTCATACCTGTAATCCCAGCACTTTGGGAGGCCGAGGTGGGCGGATCACAAGGTCAGGAGATCAAGACCATCCTGGCTAACACAGTGAAACCCCGTCTCTGCTAAAAATACAAGAAATTAGCCAGGCATGGTGGCACATGCCCGTAGTCCCAGCTACTTGGGAGGCTGAGGCAGGAGAATCTCTTAAACCTGGGAGACGGAAGTTGCAGTGAGCCGAGATCGTGCCATTACACTCCAGTCTGGGTGACACAGCGAGACTCCGTCTCAAAAAAAAAAAAAAAAAAAGAATGGATGAATAAGGAGATACCGCTACATTCTTGTTAGAATGGCTAAAATCTAAAACCTGACAATGTCAGTTGCTGGCAAGGGTGTGGAGCAGCAGAGACTTGCATTTACTGTGGGTAGGGATGCAGAATGGTACAGCCATTTCGGAAGATGGTTTGGTTGCTTCTTCCAAAAGTAAACATAGACTTACTCTATGATCCAGCACTTGTGTTCCTGAGTGTTGACCCAACTGATTTGAAAATGTATGACCGGCCGGGCGCAGTGGCTCAAGCCTGTAATCCCAGCACTTTGGGAGGCCGAGACGGGTGGATCACGAGGTCAGGAGATCGAGACCATCCTGACTAACACGGTGAAACCCCGTCTCTACTAAAAAATACAAAAAATTAGCTGGGCGAGGTGGCGGGCGCCTGTAGTCCCAGCTACTCGGGAGGCTGAGGCAGGAGAATGGCGTGAACCTGGGAGGCGGAGCTTGCAGTGATCTGAGATCCGGCCACTGCACTCCAGCCTGGGCGACAGAGCGAGATTCCGTCTCAAAAAAAAAAAAAAAAAAAAGAAAATGTATGACCACACAAAAACATGTGCATGTTTATGGCAGTTTTATAATCTCCGAAACGGGAAGCAACGAGATGCCCTTTAATAGGTGAATGTGGGGTCGGGCACGGTAGCTCATGCCTGGAATCCCAGCACTTTGGGAGGCCGAGGCAGGTGGATCACCTGAGGCCGGGAGTTCGAGACCAGCCTGACCAACATGGTGAAACCCCTTCTCTACTAACAATACAAGAATTAGCCGGCCATGATGGTGGGTGCCTGTAATCCCAGCTACTGGGGAGGCTGAGGCAGGAGAATCCCTTAAACCCAGGAGGCAGAGGTTGCAGTGAGCCGAGATCGCGCCACTGTACTCCAGCTTTGCTGACAGTGAGACGCCGTCTCAAAAAAAAAAAAAAAAAAAAAAAAATAGGTGAATGGATAAACAAACTGACATATCCATACAATAGAATATTATTGGGCAATGAAAGGAAATCACCTATCTAGCCATGAAAAGACATCGATAAATCTTAAATGCGTATTGCTAAGTGAAAGAAGTCAGTCTGAACAAGCCACATACTGTATGATTCCAATTCTATGACATTCTAGAAAAGGGAAAACTATATAGTAGTTGAACAGACCATTGATCACTGGGGCCTGGGGTAGAGGGAGTAGAACTGAATAGGTGAGGCATAGTGGGGTGAAACTCTTCTGTATAAGGAAACCTCTTGTTTTTGTTTGTGTGTGTGTGTGTTTTTTGAGACGGAGTCTCACTCTGTTGCCCAGGCAGGAGTGCAGTGGCACAATCTCAGCTCACTGCAACTTCTGCCACTTGGGTTCAAGCGATTCTCCTGCCTCTGCCTCCCCAGTAGCTGGAACTACAAGTGCACGCCACCATGCCCAGTTAGTTTTTGTATTTTTTTTTTTTTTTTTTTTGAGACGGAGTCTCGCTCTGTCCACCAGGCTGGAGTGCGGTGGCGCTATCTTGGCTCACTGCAAGCTCCGCCTCCCGGGTTCCCGCCATTCTCCTGCCTCAGCCTCCCAAGTAGCTGGGACTACAGGCGCCCGCCACTGCGCCTGGCTTTTTTTGTATTTTTAGTAGAGACGGGGTTTCACCGTGGTCTCGATATCCTGACCTTGTGATCCGCTCGCCTCGGCCTCCCAAAGTGCTGGGATTACAGGCGTGAGCCACCGTGCCCAGCCAGTTTTTGTATTTTTAATAGAGATGGGGTTTCACCATGTTGGCCAGACTCATCTCGAACTCCTGACCTCGTAGTCCACCCGCCTTGGCCTTCCAAAGTGCTGGGATTACAGGCGTGAGCCACTGTGCCTGGCCAACTTTTTGTGTGTTTTTTTTGATTCAGGGTCTTGCTCTATTGTCCAGACTGGAGTGCGGTGGTGTGATCGTGGCTCACTGCCGTGTCCAACTCCTGGGCTCATACAATCCTCCTTCCTTGGCTTCCCAAAGTGGATTACAGGCGTGAGCCTCGGTGCTCAGCTGAATAAACTTTATTGTATGCAAATTTTAAAAAAATTCATCTTGGAGGTCAGCGGACCCCAGGATGGAATGCAGAATGCAACCCAAGAAACTAGCTATATTACAAATGTATGCAACAACTTCACTGTAGGGGCTGGGGGAATAAGGTGCTGACCTAGAAATGAGGGCGTCTGTAAGACTAAAGGCAAAAGGAACTGCACATAAGCACCGCACTGGAGTTGAGAAAGTGGTGTCCCACAGAAGTATGGATTAACAATTCCAGGCCGGGCGCGGTGGCTCAAGCCTGTAATCCCAGCACTTTGGGAGGCCGAGACGGGTGGATCATGAGGTCAGGAGATTGAGACCATCCTGGCTAACATGGTGAAACCCCGTCTCTACTAAAAAAATACAAAAATCTAGCTGGGCGAGGTGGTGGGCGCCTGTAGTCCCAGCTACTCCGGAGGCTGAGGCAGGAGAATGGCGGGAACCCGGGAGGCAGAGCTTGCAGTGAGCTGAGATCCGGCCACTGCACTCCAGCCTGGGCGACAGAGCGAGACTCCGTCTCAAAAAAAAAAAAAAAATTCCAAAACCACTGCACATGTAGCTGGAACTGAACAATTAAGTAAACAGAGGCTGGATGATGGGGGTCACTCTTGGAATGAAAAGTTACAGATAAGCAAGTGGGGTGGCTAGAATGATCCATGTGGTAATGGACTGGAGTTGGAAGCGTCAGGATGAACTCATGTACAGCTTAACAGAGATTCAGTTGCTTACGTACAGGAATATTTATAAATGTCTATATACACAGAATAGAATGCACACACACACATATCTCCTCATGTTATCAGCAGAGAAGACCTGGAAACCATTGTCCCTCCCTGCCCCACACCCACTAGCATCAAGCACCCAGTGTAGTGTTCAGATCTTGGTTTCTTTTCCTTTTCTTTTCTTTCTTTTTCTTTTTTTTAAGACGCAGTCTCTCTCTGTCACCCAGGCTGGAGTGCAGTGGTGGGATTTCAGCTTACTACAACCTCCATCTCCCGGGTTCAAGCCATTCTTCTGCTCTGGGGCGGGGCATGGTGCCTCCTGAGTAGCTGGGATTACAGGCACCTGCCACCACGCCCGGCTGACTTTTTGCATTTTTAGTAGAGGCAGGGTTTCACTGTGTTGGTCAGGCTGGTCTTGAACTCCTGACCTCAAATGATTTGCCTGCCTTGGCCTCCCAGAGTCCTGGGATTACACGTGTGAGCCACTGTGACTGGCCCCTGCCCCCATTGTTTTTTTTAAAGAGTGACAGGGCTTCGCTCTGTTGCCCAGGATGCAGTGTAGTGGACTGGGCACTATCCTATTTCACTGAAGCCTTGAACACCCAGGGACAAGCGATCTTCCCGCTTCAGCCTTCCAAGTAGCTGGAACTACAGGCGCACACTACTACCCCTGGCTACTTTTAAAAATTTTTTTGTAGAGATGGGGTCTCACTATGTTGCCCAGGCTGGTCTTGAACTCCTGGGCTCAAGTGATCCTCCCACCTTGGTGTCCCAAAGTATAGGAATTACAGGCATTAGGCACAATGCCCCACCCCAGATCTTGGTGTCTAATACCATTCTCCACTAAAATGAACCAGGGCTCCTTGGAGAAATGACTGATTCTGGGACTGGGGCAGGAAATATACCAAATAATCCTGGAGCAGCTTGTAGTGCCAAAACGTAAAAAGTGCTAAAAACAAACATACACAATGATGGGGACACAAAGCCAATTGAAAGACTCCCTATGGATCGATCGATCTATCTATCTATCTATCTATCTATCTATCTATCTATCTATCTATCAATCATCTACCGAGATATCCTATTGTTCTGTTTCTCTGGAGAACCCTAACTAATATATAGGGGAATCTGGGCATGTGGTATTGGGAAACTCTCGGTGCTATCTTCGCAGTCATTCTGTAAGCCTACAGCTCTTTTGTTTGTTTGTTGTTTGTTTGTTTGTTTATTTATTTTGAGATGAATCTCACTCTGTTGCCCAGGCTGGAGTTCAGTGACACAGTCTTGGCTAACTGAAACCTCTGTCTCTCGAGTTCAAGCAATTCTCCTGCCTCAGTCTCCTGAGTAGCTGGGATTACAGGCGCCTGTCACTATGCCTGGCTAATTTTTGTATTTCTGGTAGAGTCAGGGTTTCACCATGCTGGCCAGCTGATCTCAAACTCCTGACCTCAGGTGGTTCACCCGCCTCGGCCTCCCAAAGTGCTGGGATTACAGGCATGAGCCACTGCACCTGGCCTAAATCAGAAGATCTTATAACTTGGGGCTGCTCTGACTGGCAAGAGTCGGAGGAGTTGGGCAGCAGGTGCCCCCTGTAGCAGGGGCAGGGCTTCTGGACTCGCCGTAGTTTCAACCCTTCCCACTGTTCCTTCCCCAGCCCACTGCAGCCTCAATCTCACAGGCTTAAGGGATCCCCTGCTCCAGCTGCTGTCTGTTGGGAGGTGTGTGTGAGATCTGGGGGAGCTGGGAGCACTTCTTTTGCCAGCAGACACATTGCCCCGATTCAGACACTACACAGCCACTCCCAGTTCTCCAGCCACAGAGCCTGCCAGGCTGAGGCCTGGGGAGGTGGTGGGAGGCTGACCCTGAGTGGGGTTCTGATTACCCTCTTCTTCATGGCCATCACTACCCCTCAGCCCCTGCAGCAGGGACAGACATCTTCTCAGGCAGCAATACCATCTGTACCAGCCGTGAGGGTGGTGGAAGGAAGGGTGGGAGTGTGGACCCTGGCTCCCAGAGAAGCCACTGAGCCTGGGGCAACTTATCCTCATCCCCAGTTCTGCCAGATTGGCAGAGGCGATTACCTAATTGAGGATTAAGGATTAATTGAGATCTGCCAGGAGAGTGGTGCTGAGGCCCCTGCGGCCAGCGCTAGCACCTCGGCATCCAGTCTCCAGAATGTGCAGGGCGCATCTCCAGGCCGCCTGCCTGCTTTGTCCCAGGGCCATCTTGTTGGCAGGCGCCATGTGAGGACCAGGCACAGGCACTGGGAGCTCTCACCCCTTCGTGACTAGGAAGGACGGGGCTTGTTTGCTCCCACCAGGCAGGAGCTGCAGATGAGGTCTGCGCCATGGCTAGAAGAGGCCAAGATCTGGCCTGGGCCTGTCCTGACCCTGAGGCGTCCTCCGTAGTTGGCACTGTGGTTTCAGAGTCCCCAGGCCTGGGTGCAAGTCCCACCGCCCTGCATCCTGATTGTGTGTGGCTTTATGCCAGTCCTGTGTTCTCCTGGAGCCTCTGTGCAGGCAAAGGCCCTGGATTAACCTGGGGAGAATGGAAAGTCATGGCCAGGTCCTGAACGGGGGTGTGACAAAACGCAAGTGGCATTTTAGGAAGAATAACCTGGCAGTGTGTAGGGATAGAGGGCAGTGAGGCCACATGGTCTCTAGCAGGTCACTTAGACTTGGTGCTATTGTTTATGTTATTTTTAGTTAAAAAAGTGTTTTTTAGAGACAGGGTTTTGTTCTGTTGCCCAGGCTGGAGTGCAGTGGTGCAATCATATAGTTCACTGCAGCCTCAACCTCCTGGGTTCGAGTGATCCTCCCACCTCAGCCTCCCAAGTAGCTGGGACTACAGGCATGCACCACCACTCCTGGCTAATTTTTGCTTTATTTTTGTAGAGATGGGGTTTTGCTATGTTGCCCAGGCTGGTTTCAAATGCCTGGCCTCAAAGTGCTGGGGCTGCATGCATGAGCCACTTCACACGGCCCTCGTGCTATGGCCTTCATGTTTGTGTCCTCTCCAAAATGCATGTTGAAACTCAATCCCCAATGGAACAACAGTAAGGGGTGGGGCCTTCAGAAGATGATTAGGCTCTGCCCTTAGGGATGGGATTAGTGCCTTATAAAAGGGCTGGGGGTGGCGGTGGGGTGGGGGGAGTAGCCAGGCCCTCATGCCCTTCCTGCCTTTCTGCTACGTGAGGCATCCTCTGGAGGAAGCAGCTCAAGGCACCATCTTGGAAGCAGAGGCCTGGCCCTCTTCAGACACCCAACTGACCGCACCTTGACCCTGGACTTCCCAGCCTCCATAACTGTGAGCAATAAATTCACGCTGTTTATAAGATACCAGTCTAAGGTATGTTGTTATAGCAGCAGGAACACATGAGGGCACTCAGCCTGTCAATTTCGTCAATCTGGAAAATGGGGCCCTAAAGACTGGGGTATGCTTTGGGTGTCCGGGGTCCTCCAGGGGGAAGATGCTGAGATGGAGTTAAGGAGGAAGGTAAAGGGGGAGGAAGCAGGACTGGGCAGGCAAGCCTCTGATTCCACGCCGATCTGTCTGCCTTGGCTGCCCCAGAGGGGAGCTCGGAGCAAAGACTGCCCATTAGAGGAGCCTCGCGTTAGGGAGAAATGTCCAGATCCTGGTTCCCCACGCTGTGCTCAGTTAGTGGCTGGGAGCTCCCTGGAGGAGTGAGGTGTCAGCCCAACAGCTGAGGTGTCTCCTGAAGGGGCCAGTGACTGAGCCCTTTTGCTAACTCACCCACTCTATCCTCTAAGTTGAACTGCACGTTCTTGAGGGCAGCTCTGAGCAGTGTGCCTCCAAGACTACTGCAGGAAAAGTGACATCAAGCTTGGGAAAAGTCTTTCTGCGGTACTTTCTCCATGCTCAAATGTCATCATGGAGCTAGCAGGAGCTGTTCTCAGGATACACGGCAGGAAATGTGGAGGCCAACACACGCCTGAGCTCGGGACAAGAAGGCTCTGTTTACTTGCTAGGGATGTTTCCTGACACTTGCTCTGGGCTGGGTCCAGGATCCAGAGAGGAAGAAGAGAGGGTCCCCATCTCCCTGGAGCTCACAATGGAAGGGACTTGTGATCCAAGAGGACAGTCCCGGTCCTTGATTTTGGGGGCCAAATACTGGAGCCTCCAGGATAAGCAAGTGAGAGACAAAAGCCATCTCCCCAGGCTTGGAGATATTTCACTGTCAGAGAGACAGAGACGAGGCCAGGCAGCTTTATTGGAGAAGTGGTGGTGGGGGTGAAGGCAGGCAAGGGCACTGCATACAGGTGGGATGGGGAGGAGAGGGCGTCCCTGCTGGAGGCGATGGGCTTCAAGGAACATGCTGGTGGGCAGAGGCTGTGGTCCTTGAGTCCTGTCTGCTGCCTCCAGCTTCTGTACAGGCTCACCGAGACATCATTCGCACAAACTCTGCCAGGATGAAGCCAGGGTTTTGGGTCTGTTCTCTGGACTGCACTAGGAGTGAGGACCATCTGCAGGCCTTGGGGTGGGTGGGAGTGTGGTTGAGGGGAGGGTCTTCAAGGGCATCCTCTGGATCTGATAGGGAATAGGTCTCAGGGCCAGGAAGAGGGGGCTTTGTCTTATGGGGGAAAAAACAAACAAACCCTTGTAATGGAACTTGTTTTCCTTTTTGTTTTGACAGGTAGGAAGCTCAGGAGCAACTTTGGGGCCTACTTATGGGAATGCATTTCCACATGGCTTCTATTACTATTTAATCATTTTCCTCCTTTATGGAAATGCAGCATAGAGGAAGAGCTGGGTTCTGGATCAGGCTGCCCAGATTCAAATCTTGGCTCCATCTACCTGCTTTTACTTAGTGCCTAGGCTTTCCTGAGAAAGGACTTTCTTCTCCTGCCTATGGGGATAACAATTCCTTCCTCTCGGGTTCTGCATGATGATTAACTAGGAGAGGACATTGGGGTGCGTGGCACAGGGTCTGGTGCACAGTGGTGATGCTTGCTGTGCAGTTTCTTATCTGCTAGGAGCCTTCCAGGGCGTGTGTTGCTACGTGCACGCCCTTCCAGGGCGTGTGTTGCTACCTGCGGCAGGGGGTACCTTCAAAGTCGACCAGGCCGTCCCCATTGAGGTCCACGTCCTGGAGGATCTCCTCCACCTCCCGCTGGCTGAGGCGCTCCCCCAGCAGGGCCTTGAGGGCCGCCCGGAGCTCGCCCACGCTGATGCGGCCGTCCCCGTTGGTGTCGAACTGTGGCGGCGTTGGGCGTGGCGTCTGGTCACTGACAGTCAGTCACACGCGCAGCCCCTCACTCACGGCAGACACGCAGCCCCGCCCGCCCTCAGCCCCGGTGGCCGCACCTCCCGGAAGGCGTCCCGCAGCTCCCGGACGCCGATCATGTCTGCAGTCTCTGCCAGCAGCTTGGGGCCCATCAGCTCCACGAAGTCTTCAAAGTCCACCTTCCCGCCACCTGGGGGTCCCGTCCATTACAGACCCAGGGCACCAGAGTCCCCTGCCCCGCCCCTGGCCCTCCCTCCTCTGCCCCCTGCCTTTCCTTCGTGAATGGATCCTTTCCTCCTTCTGCATCTGAAGCCTGGGCCATGTATATTTCCCAATGGGAATCGCCCTCCAAACAAGGCACGGATTTGGCCAAAGGTGAAAGGAAAACCACTCTCAAAACCTCTTGGGCCGGGCGCGGTGGCTCACGCCTGTAATGGCAGCACTTTGGGAGGCTGAGGCGGGCGGATCACCTGAGGTCAGGAGTTCCAGACCAGCCTGACCAACATGGTGAAACCCCGTCTCTACTAAAAATACAAAAATTACCCGGGAGTGGTGGCGGGTGCCTGTAATCCCACCTACTCAGGAGGCTGAGGCAGGAGAATTGCTTGAACCCAGGAGGTGGAGGTTGCAGTGAGCCGAGATAGCGCCATTGTCACTCCTGAGCGACAGAGCAAGACCTCATCTCAAAAAAAAAAAAAAAAAAAAAACCCCAAACAACAACAACAACAACAAAACTCCCCAAAAAACTTCTTGGAACTTTCCTTAATTTTCCTGAAGAGTTCGGTTGGGTTCAAGTCCTGGCTCCAAGGAACTCGCTGTGTGACCTTAGACAAGTCCCTTAACCATTCAGTTGCCTCATTTACAGAATGGGAATCACAGTCCTTGCTGTGCCCACCTCCTAGAGGCGGGTGAGATTCTCCAGGGGCAGAGAGCTTGCCTTGAGAATGACCAAGGTCATGGGCTCTGGGGACAGCCTGTGCAGTCACCTCTGTATCTGGGTTTGGCTTCCTGGGCCCAGTCAAGACATCTGGAGGACTGGGGATGGGGACAGGTCCGAGGCACATACTGATTTGTTGTGAGATCTCGATGAGCTCCATCTCCGTGGGCATGTAGCCCAGGGTCCGCATGCAGGCACCCAGCTCCCGGCAGCCGATGTAGCCGTCCCGGTCTCTGTCAAACTCCTGGAAGGCGACCTGCAGCTCTGCCAGGCAGGGTGGGGTCAGTCCTTCCCCCATATCCCCCTGATCCTAGCCTGGACCCACCTACCCTTCTCCCTTGGTCTAATCATCCCTCCTTCTGAACATCAGATTCTCTTTGCTGCCTCAGGGCCTTTGAACGTGCTGTTCCTGTTATTTGTTCTTTCAGCACATATTTGAAGAGTATCTACTATGTGCCAAGCTCTGCTCTAGGCACTGGGGATACAGCAGTGAAATTTTTCAAAAAGAAAGAAAGTGGGGGAAACAAATCACGACCGCTTGGAGATTTGGTCTTTTGTCACCTACTAAAGGAAGCCATCCCTCTACATGTGGCCTCCCCAGCCTGTTTTTTCCTTTCCTGGAAAGCACGTTCACAATTTATACTTGTAGCCGACTAACTGACGTTGGTCTCCAGAGGGCACAGGCCATATCTGCCTAGCCGACCGTGTTTCCCAGTGCTTAGCCAGGGCCAGGCACACAGTGGGCACCCAGGAAGTGTCAGCTGAATGAGCAAATATAAAAGGGGCCCTGTCACCTGCCTGGTGAGTGAGACCAAGAAATGACAGCTGGGTGGGGGTCTGTCATCCCCTCCCTGCTCAGTCTTGTCCCCATTTCCCTGAACCGGTGCCCTGTAGCCTTCTTGCTCCTACTTCCTCCTGGAAACACTGAGGCCCCCACCCGATGCCCCCCCAACCCTGTGTCCCGTCCCTATGCACCCCCATGCCCACCTCCCCTCCAGGGAACCAGTTCCTTCTCCAACCCTTTACCTTCAATCTCCTCGGGCCGCAGCTCCCGGTCCTGAAGGGCACAGAGGGTTAGGGATTCCCCGCTCCTCCTGATGGCTGTGCCCTTCCTTCTTGCTTCTCAGGGTTCCCCACCCAGCCCCACACTGCAACACGCACACGCAGGCCTGTGTCTGTCTGACTGCTCAGCCCTGGTTCCCACCCAGTCCTGCTCACTGGCCTGGGCGACCGGGTGCCCCCTTCCCTGCTTCTGGCCTAGGTCACTCCTCGGGCCGTCCCCACCTACTTCGTCACCCTCTTCTGGGGCAGGGTGCTCCCTTTGCTGGTGGTGGATCTGGGGTTTGGGCAGAACCTCGGACTTGGTCCCACCAGCCTCAGTGTCACCGTTGATCTCTTCCGTTTCTGGGGTCATTGCGCTCTCCTCTCTCTGCACCCCCACCCCAGATCTGTGTCCCTTTCTCTGATGTCCCCACTCAATCCTCTTCCCCCCAGCTCCAGGAGAGGCAAAGCGAGGGGCAAGAGCAGGTGGACTGGCAGGTGAGGGGCAAGGGCAGGCGGGCTGGCATGACAGGGGTAAGGACAGGCAGGCTGGTGGGCGGGTGGCCGTACATACGAGTTGGGTGGCGGCAATGCTGGGCCGCAGGAAGATGCAGGCAGGCCCCACCAGGCTGCTGAGCACTGAGTAGCCCTGGATGCCTGGCCTGGGGGCCCCCTGCTCCTTGGGGCTGGAGCTGGGGCTGGGGTAGGAGCCCCTTGGTGGGGAGCCGAGCCACTGCCAGGGGTCCTGCAGCAGAGCCGGCCATGAGCTGGGGCAGTGGCCACCGAGCTCCGGGCCTGATGGCCCTCCCCACTCCTCTCAGCAGCTGCTCCTGCCTTTGGAGCCCAGCACAGGACAGTAGGGAAGGGGCTGGGGGGTAGAGAGAGGACCTTCACCCGTGAGCACTTTAGGCAGAAATGGTCCATCCTCTAACTGTTCTATTGGGCAAACTGAGGACCAGAAAAGGCAAGAGACTTGGCCAAGGCCACTGAGAAAGCCAGCGGCAGAGAGGGACCTTGTGCCCAGCTCTGTCTCCTAGATGGAGGCTGGCTAGCAGAGAGCAGGGACCTGCAGCCAGGATGGGGCAGCTGGATGGGCAGCTGGGGGATCTGGTGAGCCTGGCAGGGAAGACCCAGCGGTCTATGGGAGCCAAGATCAGGGTGGCCAGAGGCTGTGACTTTCAGGAAAAAAATCTCCACCTGGGGCAGTGTGCAGCCCCCAACCCCGCCCGGCCCTCACAGGGCTCTGCCCATCCCATCTGACCCTCAAGGTTCCATTCCAGCCTCCTGGCCTGGGCTCTCCCCTGACCCTCCTACCTTAGGGCCCCGGCGCCGGGGCCTCTTGGCACAGTTCCCCATGGGCCCTGAACCATGCCAGGCCTGGAACCCCGGGGGTGGCCCGGGCTGGGCCTCAGCGGATGCTGCTGCCCGCGGACTCCTGCCAGCCCCCAGCTGCTCCCGGTGAGAGCCTGGGAGTACTGCCGCGGATTTTCCTAGGGTTTTGTGGGGAAGATCGGGGGCGGGTGGGCAGGCGGGGGACCTGGGCCCGGGGCTTGGGTCCTAATCCGGGATTATCTTTGAGCATCTCCACGCTGAGGGGGGCCACTTGGGCCCAAGGCCCCCCTGGAGAGCACAGACGCCCCAGACTGCGTCCTGAGGGTCTTCCAGACACCCCTTCTCCAGCACCCTCCCCCAAGCCCTGCCTCTAATCTCTCCCAATCAGGGGAGGTTTAATGTCTTCAGAAGCAGGGCTGGGTCCTAGGAGAAGGAAGGCAGGCGCACAGTGTGCCAGGGTGGGCTGTGCCCTCCGAATGGCACAGAGGCCGGTTAGTATGGACACGTGGGCCCTCCCACACTGCCTCTCAGAAAGAGGAAGCCACTTGGCCCAGCCCAGGAAGCCCCTACTTCTCTCTGCCAGGACCCCAGCTGGGCCCTGGGCTCCTCACCTCGGGGGAGCCCCACTTGCTTGCCCTTGGCACCCCCTGCCTGGACTGGTGCCCCGCCCTTGGATGAGGAGCAGAAGGGAACCGCCTCGGGGTGTGGGCAGTGGCAGGGCTCGGTGAGGGTGGAGATCGGGAAGGGAAGCCACCCCAGCCCTGCCAGCCTGAGAGACTCCCCCATTGGCCTCTGCTTCCGGGTCCCCTCCCTGGACTGAGTCCTGGGTCTGTCCTCTGGGGTCCCCGGTTGGGGTGTGGGGTCCCTGCTGTTCACTCCTGGTCCCCTCACACCCCTGCCCACATTACCTGCCCGTAGGCTGCCTGCACCTGGGCCTCGAGCTCCCGGAGGAGCGCTCGTCGCTGGGTGGCTGCTGGGCTGCCAGGGGCCTGGCTGGTTCCTGGAGTGCCCTCAGAGGGGTTGGGGTCCCCCGTTGGGAGGCTGCCCTCTGCTGGGTCCTGGGGCTGGGCCATGGAGATGAGGGCCTGGCACTTCCTCCTGGCTGAGGGACGCTGCTCCCCTCCGGCCTCCCCAGTCCTGCGGGAGAGTGGCCTTGTGGGCAGCTGCAGGTGTGGCCCAGGTCCCTGCTGCTCTTCTTTCTGTCCCTTCCTCCATAAACTGGGAGAGCTCCATGTCCCCAGAGTCTCCCAGAGTCTCATATCCTCCCTAGCTCCCCGTGGCCCCACGTGCGGCCCTGTCAGCCTGGTGAACCCCTCATGCTGGCACAGACTGTGCCCGGAACTCCACCTGATCACCCTGCGGCCCCAGTGGCCGGCCCTCCCGCTTGCCTGCGGCTTCCTCCCCACAGCCTTCTGCCTCCATCTCTGGCTCACGGGCCCCCTGCTGCCCCACACACCCTCCTTGCTCACTTCCCATCTCACCCCCGCCCCTCTCTGCCCCCTGTGCCTCTGTGTCTGTTTTGCCTGCAGCCCCGTCTCCATCCCCTCTGACCCGCCACCATCTCTCTCAGTCTGGGTCCAGTGGTGTTTCTGCCATCTCTGACCCACTCAGCCCATCTCTCTAATGGCTGCTTCCCTCTGTTGCTGCAAGCCCTTTCTTGCGTTGGTCCGTCTTTCTGTCTGTCCTTCCTTGTTCTTCCTATTCTCCCCACCATCCCACTCCCAGGAGAGCTCCAGAATTCTGGAAAGGCCTTCCCCACCTCCCCAGCCCAGAGCCCCAGGGTCCCTCTGTGCTGCCCACCTCCCTGCCTCCCTCCCTCCT
>NC_045446.1:6513612-6592688 GCF_002776525.5 Piliocolobus tephrosceles | reverse complement strand
CCCCAGGGTCCCTCTGTGCTGCCCACCTCCCTGCCTCCCTCCCTCCTCCCCAGGGTCCCTCTGTGCTAGCCACTCTCTCCTCCCCAGGGTCTCCCTGCACTGCCAACCCTCCTCCCTCCTTCCCAGGGTCCCTCTGTACTGCACCCTCCCTTCCTCCCTCCTCCCCAGGGTCCCTCTGCATTGCCCATCTCCCTGCGTCCTGCCAGGACCTCCACCTGGTCCTGCTGACCTTCAACCTCTTGCTTCTCAAGGAAAACGGGTGGAGGTGAGCCGGGCAGCCCCTGCTGGCCTCTCAGGCTTCCTTGCCATGCCCCCAGCCCACTCCCCACCCAGCTGCCCACTCTTCAACTCCCAGAATGAGGTCATCATCCTGCCCCAGTTCCATTCCAGGTCTCTCATGATTTATTCACCTGCCCCCCACACTGGCCTTTGTCCAAGGGAACCAGATCCCACTAGGTGCTGCCACCTGAGCTGGTGGCTCTGGCCTCTCTCGGCCACACACGGCCATCCATTCATGTATTCTCTCAGCAAACAGCTGATGCTGGCTGGACCAGCTGCTGGGGCTATGTGATAGACCCCGTCTGTGTAGAGAAGCCCACTCTCAGGCATGTCTAACCAGGAAAAGAGCCACCAGACACTCTCCAAGTGCTTGGGGTCATTGGCCCAGGCATCAGGGAAGCTTCATGGAGGAGGTGAGGGGATAAGGCAATGCTGCAGGTATTGCCTATTAATGTTTAACCTGTGCCTGGCCCTGGGTGAGAGCCAGGGCCCCTGGCAGGGATCAGCCTTGAACTTGGAGTGCCCCAGGAGCTGGAACCTGGCAGGTGTGTCGGACGGAGGCCCTTGGGAGGGAGGAAGGGGTTAGGGGCCTCTGGAGAGGATATGGGTGGCAGGAAGTCAGAGACAATTTTAGAGAGGCTGAATCTGCAGCAAACATTTGTCCAGCACCTGCTCTGTACGTTCCTAGGTGCTGGAACCAGTCCCTGCTTCCTGGAACGTTTCACCTCTGGGAGATGCACATTCAGCAAACCAGAATGACAATGGCCAGGGAAGCGCAGGAAGGGCCAAAGTTGTCACGAGGGAGGCCTTGGTTGAGTGTGGTGGCTCACGCCTGTAATCCCAGCACCTTGGGAGGCCAAGGCAGGCGGATCATTTGAGGTCAGCCTGGCCAACATGGCAAAACCCTGCCTCTACTAAAAATACAAAAATTAGCTGGCGCGGTGGCACATGCCTGTAATACCAGCTACTCGGGAGGCTGAGGCATGAGAATCACTTGAACCTGGGAGGCAGAGGTTGCATTGAGGCAGAGATCGTGCCACTGCACTCCAGCATGGGTGACAGACTGGGACTCTGTTTCGGAAGAAAGAGAGAGAGAGAGAGAGAAATAACGAGAAAGAAAGAGAGAGAGAAAGAAAAAAAAAAAAGAGGGAGGCCTTGCTTGATGGGAGTTGAGGAACTGACATGCTAACCAGGAGCAGAGGATGATGGGAATGGCTGAGCAAAGGGAGGGGGTGGCCTCACAGACAGAGGAAAGCCTCCACATCTGAGGGCAGGCCAGGGTTGAGAGGTGAGTGGAAAGGCTGGTTGTGATCATTCCCATTGCCTCAACCTTCAGTGTCCTTCACTCCCTCCTCTGCACACGGAGAGCAGGAGCGGCCTGGTCTCCCAGGTGGTAACATCTCTGGTAACATTCCTCGGAGACAGGAATTCTCCTCTGCAAGACTGTAGAAAGGGCCGGCAGGCCTGGGTTCCCCCATGCACACACTGTGTCACCCTGGGAAAGGTATGTCACCTCTTTGAGGCTCAGTTTTCTCATCTGAAAAGTGTTGGTTGACCTAGCATCTGTCTCCCAGTGCCATTGTGGAAATTAGATGACAGGACCTGGCAGGTTCCTGGCACATAGGAAGGTGCAGAATGTGGTGGGCACCACATGTAATGAATGATTCCATGTCTAAAGAACCATCTTTGAAAGTGGAAACTGGTGAGAAATGTATGTCCCAAAGTATAATCCAAAACAGTGGGGTCTGTAACCACTCAGAGTATAGAGGGTAAAAGAGTTTTCTATCGGGGAGCAAAGGCCTTGTGTCTAAGTGGAGGAGAAAGCCTGGCTTGGAGATCCCCCTGGCTTGTGTTCAATCAGCAGCATCCTGGAGCACTCAGCTTGGTGCCCTCTACTTGCCCAGCCTGACTTAGCCAAGCTGGGGTCCTGGCTCCAGTGTCCAGGATGGGTGGATCAGGGATTTGACTAATGGGTAGACAGAGGGAAGGATGGGTAGAAGGATGGTTGGTTGGCTAAAATGGGTGGTTGGATGGATGGGTGGATAATTTGATGAACTGGTGTTTAAATGGACAGATGGAAGGAAAGATGAATGGATGGACAGGAGGACGGATAGTTGGATTAGTAGATGAGAAGTTGGACGGATGGACAGGCGAGTGGCTGTCTGTCTGGAAGGATGGGTAGGTGATTTGATGGGCTGGTGGTGCAATGGTTGGTAAATGGATGGGTGGATGATTGCATAGATAGTTGGTTAGATGGTTGGATAGATGGATGGATGAATGAAAGATGGATGGATAGACAGGTGGCCAGTGATTGTATGGGTAAATGGGTAGTTGGATGAATAGGTGGATAAATGGATAGGTGAATGTCTTGATGGACTGGCTATTGAATGTTTGATTGATGGGTGGATGGATGATTGGGTAGATGAGGGTTTAGATGGATAGAGTGATAGATGGAAGTGGATAGATGGCTGGGAGGATAGACTGCTGGTGAAGGTCGTCTGTGTGTGTGTGTGTGTGTGTGTGTGTGTATGTGTGTTTTGAGACAGGATCTCACTCTGTCACCCAGGCTGGAGTGCAGTGGCACAATCATGGCTCGTGGCTTACTACAGCCTTGACCTCCTGGGCTCAAGCAATCTTTCTCTCAGCCTTCTGAGTAGCTGGCACTATAGCCATGTGGCACCATGCCCAGCCATCTTTTTTTTATTTATTGCAAAGATGACATCTTGTTATGCTTCCCAGGCTAGTCTTGAATTCCTGGCCTAGAGCAATCCTCCTGCCTTGGCATCCCAAAGTATTGAGATTACAGGCAGGAGCCAAGGCTCCCAACAAAGGTCCCATATTCTTCATTAAAAGAGTTCATTAGCTTACAGACTATATTCTGCCTATTTTGGTGCCTCCCATGGTGTCTAACCCATTCATTGCCTGGCATATACTAATCAATGCATGAATGAAGACTTGTGTCTATCTATCTCCCTCCATACTTTACTGTGATTCCTCTAATGGCAAAGGTGATGGCTCCTTCTCCCCTGTTTTTCCCACAAGTCGAACCTAGAACTTGGTACCTGGTAAGCACTCCAAATAGAACCATGTTGAGAATCTACTTTGTAACCATCAGGATAAAGTAAAAAAGATGGACACTGACCACTGTGGGTAAGGATGTGGAGAAGTTGGAACCCTCAGTCTCTGCTGATGGGATTGTAAAATGGTGCAGCCACTTTGGAAAGGAATTTGGCAGTTCCTCAAAATGAGTTATCACATGACCCAGCAATTCCACTCCTAGGTATATATATAGTCAAGGGAACCAAAAACATAAGTTTGGGGCCAGGCAAACATAAGTTTGGCTCATGCCTGTGATCCCAGCACTTTGGGAGGCCAAGACAGGAGGATCACTTGAGGCCAGGAGTTCAATGCCAGCTTGGGCAATAAAGCAAGACCCCGTCTTTACAATAAATATAAAAATTAGCCAGGCACAGTGATGACTGCCTATAGACCCAGCCACTCAGGAGCTGTACTCCAGCCTGAGTGACAGAGCAAGACCCAATCTCTAAAACAAAACAAAACAGAGCAAAACAACAAAAAAAAATCCTATAAGTTTGCACCAAAACTTCTACAGAAATGTTCCTAAAAGCATTATTCATAGTAGACTAAAAAGTGAAACAACCTAAATGTCCATCAACTATGAATGAGCAAAGGCCAGGCACAGTGGCTCACGCCTGTGATCCCAACACTTTGGGAGACCGAGGCAGGTGGATAGCCTGAGGTCAGGGGTTCCAGACCAGCCTGACCAATATCATGAAACCCCATCTCTACTAAAAATACAAAAATTAGCTGGACGTGGTGGTGCGCACCTGTAGTCCCAGCTACTTGGGAGGCTGAAGCAGGAGAATTGCTTGAACCCAGGAGGCAGAGGTTGCAGTGAGCCGACATTGCACTACCACACTCCAGCCTAGGAGACAGAGACTCCATCTAAAAAAACAAACAAACAAACAGAAAAAACAAAAAAAAAACAAAACCCCAAAAAACAATGAATGAGTAACCAAGGGTGGTCTATCACTACAATGGAATATTACTTGGCCATAAAAAGAAATGAAGTGCTGACACATTCTACAGCATAGATGAACCTTGAAAACATTATGCTAAGTGACAAACAGACACAAGAGGACAAATACTGTGTGATTTATGTGAAATGTCCAGCATAGGCAAATCCATAGTGACAGACAGTAAGATTAGTGGTTGCCAGGGGCTGGGGGGGTGGGGAGGAAAGAGGAGTGACTGCTAATGGGCATGGGGTGTCTTTTCGGCATGATGAACGTGTTCTGGAATTAGATAGGGTGATGACTGCACAACACTGAATATATGGAAAACTACAGAATGCAGGCTTTGCAAGGGTGAATCTTATATAACAATAAAGCTGTTTAGGCTGGATGCAGTGGTTTACAGATGTAATCCCAGCACTTTGGAAGGCCAGGGTGGGCGGATCGTTTGAGCTCAGGAGTTCAAGACCGGCCTGGGCAACATGGTGAAACCCCGTCTCTACTAAAAATACAAAAATGAGCTGGGCATGGTAGCATGTGCCTGTAGCCCCAGCTACTCGGGAGGCTGAGGTGGGAGGATCGCTTGAGCCCAGGAAATCGAGGCTGCAGTGATCCAAGATCGTACCACAGAACTCCAGCCTGGGTGACAATGCAAGACCTGGTCTCAAAACAAACCAAAATCTGTTTATATATACTCTAAAACCCACCAAAAAAGTGCTGATGTGCACATGCTGTGGAGGTGGGGGATGGACTGGGAAAAGCTGTGCTTCCGGGAGCAAGAGGAGGCAGCCCCAGGGTAGTCAGGGAGCTAGACCACAGGTAAGGCCCGTGGAGCCAGAGGGCTGTGGCTAAAAGCAGCCACCCGGAACACCACAGCACCCTGGCGGCAAGCTACCTGGAGGTTCAGCCCGTCTGGTGGCGGGAAACGGGCAGCCCGCTGGACAACAAGGGGTCCTCTCGCTCTCTCAGGTCTGTGATGCTTCTGCACGAAGGAGGAGCGGATGCTCCAGGCCAGAGCAGGTTCCTCTGAGCCTTGGTCTCCTCACCTGTATAATGGGAACAGGACTCCCTCCCTCCCAGGTTGCGTGGAGATGAAATGAGATAATTTTCTGTGAAAGCTCTTTGTAAGCTGCTACATGCTAGGCAGATGTTCCTCCAGCTGTGAGTCAGGGATGAGAGCCCAGCCCTGGCGCCACCTCCTCCTCCCCCCAGGCCCAGGCAGCTGGGAGCTCAAATGAGGAGGAGGGGAAGCGCGCCCAACCCTGAGCGCTCCGTGCAGGGGGTGCCCCTGATCAGGGAGATGTTTTTATTTTTTTCCCCAGGCTTTGGGTGGGCGGTTCTGCACCTGAGAAGGACACTTTCTTTCCTCCTTATGGCTCTGAGCCTTCCGGGGGAGGGGCAGCCAGGAGGAGACCCGGACTGGGGGCCAGGTGAGCTTGCAAGGAGGCAGCACTGGGCTCCGCCTGGTGAGACGCAGCCCTCCCGGGTCCAGGAAGCCCCGTCCATCCCAGCCCCTGGCCAGCCGCATTTGAAGGCTGCGTTTGCCTTCATACTCAGTCCAGAAATGGTTTGCAGACTATGGGGGGCGGAGGGAGGGGGGGAGAAAAATAACCTTTTCCTCAACATTCATGAGTTGTTAGTTGGAATGGACCCCTGTAACAGAAGACCAAAAGAAAAAACAACAATCATGCAGAAGAAACCTCAATGAAGAGTAACTCCAAGCAGTGATGAGATTTCACTCTCATGGTGTCTTCAACAAAGAGCAATACATTTTAGAGAAATGACAGGAAAAAAGAAAAAAGCAGCTTTAGGCTTCCAAGAGCGACTACTGTGGGAAGGTAAATCTATGGCAAGAAACTAATGGTGGGGAGTTTATTTGCAGGTTCTGAAAGCAGACAAGGAGGGTCTCCAGGGATTATAGGAATATTATCAACTTACATAATTGCGTGTTTTATAGCCTCCTGTCCTGCAGCCTGTTTTTCTCCAAACCCCATGTGGCAAGTGGTCACCTTGTTGGTTGGAACCAGCTTCTGATAGACCCCAGCAACTTATAGAAGTGAACTTGCCTCATGACCATGCTAAAGTCTCCAGCCTGGAAGGACCTATAGCTTCATGACCATAACATGTGGCCCATGGGCTGATGTTAGGGAGCCTCGGAGAGCCAGGGTGATACCATTTTTAAATCACATCCATCTTGGTATTTTATTTATTAAATTAGAGACGGAGTCTTTCTCTGTGGCCCAGGCTGGAGTGCAGTGGCGTGATCTCGGTTCACTGCCACCTCTGCCTCCCAGGTTCAAGAGATTCTTCTGCTTCAGCCTCCCGAGTAGCTGAGGTTACAGTTGCCTGCCACCACACCTGGCTAATTTTTGTATTTTTAGTAGAGACGGGGTTTCACCATGGCCAGGCTGGTGTTGAACTCCTGACCTCAAGTGATCTTCCTGCCTTGGCCTCCCAAAGTGCTGGGATTACAGGCATGAGCCACCACGCTGGCCGTTTTTGTTTTTGTTTTTAAATAGAGACGGGGTTTCACTGCATTGCCCAGGCTGGTCTCCAATCTATGGCATCCTGGGCTCAAGCAATTCTCATGCCTTGGCCTCCCAAAGTGAAATCGAGACTATCAAGACATTGGCTGAGCACAGTGGCTCACGCCTGTAATCCCAACACTTTGGGATAAATGTGCTTTGATAAAATAACACTTTAATGGAGTGTCAAGGATAGTTTTCTTCAAATCAATAAAATAATTTTTGTCATTCTGTCAGCCCATCTGCATGTAGGGACAGCTTAGTTTAGCCTTTGCATAGACAAGACATATACATATATATAAAACCTAAAACAAAGACGGTGCACCCTTACTGTTGCTTTCTGAGGATGCCCTACCCTGTAATGGAGTAGCTTTCAATAAACTCTCGCTTCTCACTGCACTCTTTGACTCATCTTGAATTCCTTCCTGTGTGAGATCCAAGAACGCTCTCTTGGAATCTGGATCAGAATGTCTTTTTCCGGTAGCATCTTCTGGTGACCACCACTAAGAGACTGATATGGTTTGGCTGTGTCCCCACCCAAATCTCATCTGGAATTGTAGTTCCCATAATCCCCACGTGTCATGGGAGGTCCCCGATGGGAGGTAATTGAATCATAGGGGTGGTTATCTTCATGTTGTTCTCATGATAGTGAGTGAGTTCTCACGAATCTGGTGGTTTTATAAGGGACTTTCCCCCCTTTTTGCTTGGGACTTCTCCTTGCTGCCACCATGTGAAGAAGGACATGTTTGCCTCTCCTTCCACCATGATTGTAGGTTTCCTGACACCTCCCCAGCCATGCAGAATTGTGAGTCAATTAAACCTCTTTCCTTTATTAATTACCCAATCTCAGGTGTGTCTTCATTAGCAGTATAAGAACAGACAAGACCCTATGCCAAGGAAATTCAGTCTGCAGCACTAATTGGCCACCTCTGGAAAGTGGGGTCTGTCTTGGTGTCATATTAGGCAAGGCTAATATTTAAGTTAGAGTCCTGGTCCATGGGGTTGGAGTCCTTGCCTAAGGGGTTAGAGTCCTTGGGGCATAATAAAAATAGAAGGAGCCCTGCAAGACATTTGCCAGTGTGTGCCGTGAACTAATCTACCTTGTCCCCTTTGCCGGGTGTGAGAAAGCTACAGTTCTTGTCATTTCCCAGCTTGTTGCCTTTACTTTACTGTGGACTTAGGGCAGCGCTGCATGGCTGGCCCACAGGTTCCCTCACCTCTGATTACCACTTCCAAAGCTGTTTCTCTCTTTTCTTTTCTGCCTGCTTTGAATCTGCTATTATTAGGCTACTGGTGTTGAGATAAAACTTGCTGTTCAAGGTTACACGGAGATTTTGTTCTGGCTAAAATGTAAACATGAGAAATGCCTTTGAATCTGAAGGAAAAAAAAGGTGAAAAGGGCTTTTTAAAAACCAAACTTGCGGCTGGGTGTGGTGGCTCATGCCTGTAATCCCAGCACTTTGGGAGGCCGAGGCGGGTGGATCACAAGGTCGGGAGATCGAGACCATGGTGAAACCCCGTCCCTACTAAAAATACAAAAAATTAGCTGGGTGCAGTGGCGGATGCCTGTAGTCCCAGCTACTCAGGAGGCTGAGGCAGGAGAATGGCATGAACCTGGGAGGCGGAGCTTGCAGTGAGCCGAGATCACACCACTGCACTCCAGCCTGGGCGACAGAGCAAGACTCCATCTCAAAAAAAAAAAAAAAAAAAACACCAAACTTCCATGAAGTCTGCTTTACCCAAAATGTTGGTCCACAGCTTTCTTTGGATAGCTTGTCAGATGTCTGGGTCATTCTCAGTTAAGAAAAGTTTATGATATGGGAAAATATGTTTCTACAGTTGTGGGATGGTTTTCTCTGTAAAATACTAACATCTGACAAACAGTTCACGGTTTCTTGCTTCCTAAGTTCTCGGAGTCACGGATGGGTGAGTGCTCTTTGTTGTCCCTTCCCTTTCCTTCATTGTCTCTTTTCGTGCTCAGCCTGCTGAGCCCCAGGGGACACAGGGATGCTTGTGTTCCTTTATATTCCCTGGGGACTGGGGGTTACAGGCTCCTCCCCACTCAGAGTTGTTGGATCCTGTGGGCTATGCCTGCCAGAGAGCCCAGAGTTGTAGGGTCCTCTGGCTTGGGTGCCACCCTGTTGCATGGGGCTTTTGGCCTTTATGGGTCCAGGGCTGCCATGTCACCCTGTCAGATAAACTGAGGCTCAGAGGGATGTGTGCCAGCACCTACTGATTCTCCATCCTCCTTGTCCCTTTTTTTGGCTACATGTTTGCTGTCTGTGCCTCACTAGTGCCACATGTTGCCCTGCACTTCCATACCCTGGAGCTTACACCTAGCATTTCCCTTCTGGTCTTGATGATTTTCGTTCTTTGGGTTGTTTAATATGGCATCTCTCTGGGTGGCACTGGAGACCAAAAGCCTCCCAGGAACTAGTCTCATTGAGAAAAAGAGTAATTTTGTCCAATTCAGAAGTTATCTAAAAGTCAATTAAGGCTTTTGTTAAACAAAGTAGAAAGGAACAGTAAGTAAGGGAGAGTGAAGTGCGAAGAAAGTTATGGACATGCAGATGTATTTTTGGTAAGGAAGATTATAAAGAAAAGAGAATAATTTTGTATGAGAAAGGATCTTGTATGGTAAATTTTTGTCCTAAAGTAAAATGACTGATTATTTAGGAGGTTTAGAACAAGGCAGAAAGTCCAAGCATGTTGTAGACGGTCTGTGTAAGTCATGATAAGCTTTGTGAAGGGGAATTTATGAAAGTGATTTCGGATGTAACTAAGTTGGTTATAATTAAAAGGAAATCATTTATAATAGTCCTTCTAAGATTGGTCCCCTATGTTACAACAAGGTGTTTTTTTTTTGTTTTAAGTATGGGTTTGCTCTCAATAAAATTGCAAGATATTTTACTTGTATTTTATAACCTATTTCTTTTGAAAACTCAGAATCATATCTCAGAAGTTCAGCTTTTGCTATGTCTCGTTTTTCTCTCCTTGAGCAGGATAACTTGGTTCTGTACTCTTGGCTTTTCTTGGTATGTCTAAGTTTCTAATGTAATCAGAAAACTTCTCACACTGTTTCTGAGAGTCAGGTATTCCCCTACTATATGCATAGTTTTGAACACACTCTTCCTATGTCCGGTTAAATTCAAACACTTTTTTCATTGAGTTTGAATTCCAGTTTTTGTAAATGGGCTTCCCAGAAGGAGAAACAGTCACTGCAGAAGGGTTTTATTTGCTTTTGTGGTAGCTGGCTTAAGAAACAAGATTTTGGCTGGGCATAGTGGCTCACGCCTGTAGCCCAGCACTTTGGGAGGCCGAGACAAGTGTATCACGAGGTTAGGAGTTCGAGACCAGCTTGGCCAATACAGTGAAACCCCATCTCTACTAAAAACTAAAAAAAATTCGTTGGGTGTGGTGGTGCATGCCTGTAGTCCCAGCTACTTGGGAGGCTGAGGCAGAAGAATTGCTTGAACCTGGGAGGTAAAGGTTGCAGTGAACTGAGATCACACCTCTGAATTCCAGCCTGGGTGACAGAGTGAGACTCCGTCTCAAGAAAAAAAAAAGGAAACAAGATTTTGTAATTCCTCTGTTGTCTTTATTAGGTTTTGGATTGCTAAAAAAAAAACCCTGAGATTTAAAAGGTTTTAGGTTTTATCCACTCTGTAATGGATAAAACCTTTACAATGTAGGTGTCAATATAGTGAGACCTATTGACAATGTAGTGGTCAATATAGTGAGACCCCATCTCATGTTTTTGTTACTGTTTTTTTTTGAGACAGAGTTTTGCTCTTGTTGCCCAAGCTGGAGTGCAATGGCATGATCTCAGCTCGCCACAACCTCTGCCTCCCAGGTTCAAGCGATTCTCCTGCCTCAGTCTCCTGAGTAGTTGGGATTACAGGCATGCACCACCACGCCTGGCTAATTTTTTGTATGTTTAGTAGAGACAGGGTTTCTCCATGTTGGTCAGGTTGGTCTTGAACTTCCAACCTCAGGTGATCTGCCCATCTCAGCCTCCCAAAGTGCTGGGATTACAGGCATGGGCCACCACGCCTGGCCAGTTACATGGTTTTTAATTACCACTTTGGTTAAATGAGTAACTATTTATTTAGCAATGACCTGTGCTTCTGTTTTGATCAAATGTTTTAACCTTTTAACATCTTTAACAAACATCCTCAAAATCAAAATCTTGTTAAGTCTCTAACTTAGTTTTATTGCTGGGGCTTATTAAAGCTATAAAAGTTAATTGCTGCAAGGTTGTAGAATTTTTTTAATACCTTCTAGTTAGACCATGAAGACCAGTATCACCACTTTCAGCCCCTTGAAAAAGGTCCTTATGAGGTGGTATTAACTAATCCTTGTACTGTTAAATTGTAGGGCTTTGACTTCTGGGTATACACATCTCATCTAAAGAAGGCATCAACTCCTGCCAAGTATCTGATGCCAAACTCAAGTTAACCAAAGCCTTGTCTTTAGAACTGGGCAAAGGTGACAAAGTAAACTGCTCTCATGAAACACAGGAACAGGCCTGTATTCAAAAACATTAAGATCCATTTAATAACTTTTCCTCTATCTGGAACAATCTAATTTATTATATGCCTTGATGCTAAAAAATTTAAATGTTTGGCTACTTGTGTACTTCCTTTCCTGCCATTCTCAAAACTAGGTAGGGCTGGCCAGGTGTGGTGGCTCCCGCCTGTAATCCCAGCACTTTGGGAGGCTGAGATGGGAAGATCACTTGAGGCCAGGAGTTTGAGACCAGCCTGGTCAATATAGTGAGACCCCATCTCATTAAAAAAACAAAAAGCAACTAGGCATGGCTTATGACCTTTTGTTTAAAATGTTGTTAATTTCTTATATTTTGTTTACCTCCAGAATTTGAAATGATTCAATCCCTCCAGGCCCAAAGACTATCATATGAGATTGTAAAAGCTGATTTTGAGGGATAAAATTAGTTCAGACCCTCCAAATCAAAGATGGAAACTTCAGGGAATCACTAGCTGGGTACACCTGTCCAAGATTAAACTGGTTTTTGTTTGTTTGTTTTTCTGGAGTTTTGCTTTTGTTGCCCAGGCTGGAGTGCAATGGCACAATCTCAGCTCACTGAAACATGAAGCTAATCAGGAACTAGTTCTCGGCTCACTGAAGTTATCAAAGATTAAACTTCAGGGAATCACTAGTGGAGTACACCTGTCCAAGATTAAACCTGTTTTTTGTTTGTTTGTTTGCTTTTTTTTTTTTTTTTCTGGGGATTGCCCAGGCTGGAGTGCAATGGCACAATCTCAGCTCACTGCAACCTCTGCCTCCTGTGTTCAAGCAATTCTCCTGCCTCAGCCTCCCGAGTAGCTGGGATTACAGGTGTGCACCACCTTCAAAGATGGGCACACAGCAGCTGAACAAAACGCTTGTTTTGTTTGTATAATTAATTGCTACAAACCAAGATTACAATGGCTCAATGCATGGAGTTTACAGATAAGTTAATTTTATAACCTTGCATTTTGGCTTTTGAGTTTTGGCTCTTACATTGCTTAAAGGGGGTCCTAAAGTTGATGAATGCCTGCCTACCTCCATTCCCACCTGACCTAGAATGTTTAATTGACTATATATCTTTTGACTCTAAGTCTCTTGGCCATAGAAGTCCTACCAAGGGACGTAATGGACCCAGGACAGGTAGCACACCACCCTGGCATCGATATAGGACAAAATAAAAGCTTGGCCAGGCCGGGTGTGGTAGCTTGCACCTGTAATCCCAGCACTTTGGGAGGCCGAGGCAGGCAGATCACCTGAGGTCAGGAGTTCGAGACCAACCTGGCCAACATGGTGAAACCAAGTCTGTACTAAAAATACAAAAACTAGCCAGACATGGTGGTGTGTACCTATAATCCCAGTTACTAGGGAGGCTGAGGCAGGATAATTGCTTGAACTCGGGAGGCAGAGATTGCAAGGAGCCAAGATCACACCATTGCACTCCAGCCTTGGTGACAGAGCAAGACTCTGTCTCAGAAATAAATAAATAAGAAATAATAAAACCTTGGCCATTGATGCTGCCTCTGGCATACCTTGACAAAAAAAGGGGATAGATACACTAAAGAAATAAATAAAACCCTAAAACCCTCAACAGAATGGACCCTTCTCTTGGTCAAAGGGAATTAAAAGAAACCTTTAAAAATGTAAAAATGACTGGGCATGGTGGCTCATGCCTGTAATCCCTGCACTTTGGAAGGCTGAGGTGGATGGATCACGAGGTCAGGAGATTGAGACCATCCTGGCTAACATGGTGAAACCTCGACTCTACTAAAAATACAAAAAAATTAGCCGGGCGTGGTGGCGGGCACCTGTAGTCCCAGCTACTTGGGAGGCTGAGACCTGGGAGGTGGAGCTTGCAGTTAGCTGAGATCATGCCACTGCACTTCAGCCTGGGTGACAGAGCGAGACCCCATCTCAAAAAAAAAAAAAAAAAAAAAGTAAAAATGATGTAGTTTAGGCCATGATGGGAAGCTGGGGTTCAGACCAGACTCGCTATACCTTTTTCCCTTGGAATTCAGGCACAGCTGACCAGCATTAACATTAAAACAGAGATTATAAGACTGACAGAACAGATTCTATTGAAATAAGATATCAAATTATAAACAGGATCTAAGACCATGCCAGGCAAGGGTTAAGTTTCTATCCCAAGGCAAACAGAGTCATATATTCCATGCATGTTTGTTCAATATACATGTGTCAGGACCACCTCCATAGACATTCATAACTTCCCTGTTCAATCATGAGGCCTCATCTTACTAAAAACTTAGAAAGAAGGCCCTAGGAGTGGTGGCTCATGCCTGTAATCCCAGCACTTTGGGAGGCCAAGGCAGGCAGATCACTTGAGGTCAGGAGTTCGAGACCAGCCTGGCCAACATGGTGAAACACTGTCTCTACTAAAAATGCAAAATTAGCTGGGCATGGTGGCACGCACCTGTAATCCCAGCTACTCGGGAGGCTGAAGCGGGGTACTTCAGCCGGAAGTGCAGATTGCAGTGAGTTGAGATCAAGCCACTACACTCCAGCCTGGGTGACAGAGCAAGACTCCATCTCAAAAACAAGACAAAACAAAACAAAACAAAACAAAACACCTTGGAAAGAAGGATTCTTCAAAGATCAGTTACAACCAAAATGGAGGGTCCCCTATTAGGTATTGTTAAGCGCTCCCTCTGCTGTTCAACTTCAGGGAATCACTGGCTGAGTACACCTGTCCAAGATGAAACCTGTTTTTGTTTGTTTGTTTGTTTCTTTTTGTTGTTTTGGGTATGGAGTTTTACTCTTGTTGCCCAGGCTGAAGTGCAATGGCACAGTGTCGGCTCACTGCAACCTCTGCCTCCTGGGTTCAAGCGATTCTCCTGCCTCAGCCTCCTGAGTAGCTGGGATTACAAGTGCGCACCACTACGTGCGGCTAATTTTTGTATTTTTAGTAGAAACAGGGTTTCACCATGTTGGCCAGGCTGATCTTAAACTTCTGACTTCAGGTGATCCACCCGCCTCAGCCTCCCCAAGTGCTGGGATTACAGGAGTTAGCCACTGCACCCGGCAGATTAAACCTGTTTCTTATGAGTCCCCACAGGTACCTGAGAAAGACGCCGCCACCTACACTTAAGGTCGGGTCTAGAAGATCTAAAGAAATAAACAGGTAAGTAACATCCTTCGTCCCTCCTACTTAACAACTCCCATCCCATACAGGTTTGCACCCCCAAGAGATACCTATGGCTATGTGGTCACCCATTTAATCAACCTACAAACAACTTGTGTCTTATTTGGGATCATGAAACCCATAGTTACCAGTGTATTGATAATGTTTTGTTCGGGGTCAATGCACCCTGGGACAAGCAAAGCCCTCAATATAAAATTATATAACATCACTGACCCGAGATCTAAGCAGGCAATTTGCTTTATATTGGCTGGGGTTGGGGTTGACATCAGCTTAATGGGCCCCTGGGAAAAATTTGCCTATCACCAGGCACCTCTTCAAAATTTTGCTTCTTCATTCTACACAGTCTCATAAAACAGGGGACACTTTAGATTAATCAAAATTCTCCCTTGATTCCCTCAAATATGTAGTAATGGATAATAGATTAGCACTAGATTACTTACTGCTTGAACAAGGGGCAGTGTGCACTATAACAAAAAATCTGACTGGGCATGATGGCTCACACCTGTAATCCCAGCACCTTGGGAGGCCAAGGCAGGTGGATCACTTGAGGTCAGGAGTTCAAGACCAGCCTGGTCAACATGGTGAAACCCCATCTCTGCTAAAAATTCAAAATTAGCCAGGCATGGTGGCGCATGCCTGTAATCTCAGCTACTTGGGAGGCTGAGGCAGGAGAATTGCTTGAACCCAGGAGGTGGAGGTTGCAGTTAGCCAAGATCGCACCATTGCACTCCGGCTTGCACAACAACAGTGAAACTTCATCTCAAATAATAAATAAATAAATAAATAAACCTCCTGCACTTATGTAAACACCTCAGGTCAGATAGAAGAAGATATACAGAAGATATATGAACAAGCTGCCTGGTTGCATAAATATAACAAGGCACCATTCCAGCTATCTGGTCAATCATTAAGATCGCCCTCTGGAGTCTCACTTGGTTTTTGCCCTTCCTAGGGCCTTTGATAGCTTATCTTGTTATTACTCATCTTTGGCCCTTTCTTGTTTAACCCCTTGGTAAAGTTCATGTCTTCTGTTAATAGATTACGACAGTTCCACATAAAGATGATGCTGGCACAAGGCTTCTGACCCATTCCATCTTTAAGCCAGGAAATAAACACATCCTACCTTTAGGCCTAGTAAATCAGGCATCCAGAGACTTTTCCTCCTCCAATACTATGGTGTCCACGTGAACGAGGACCTCCCCTGGCTCCTCAGAGGCCAACTGCAAACCCTTATGAGAGAATCCTGTTGCAAAGATCAAAACCCTCCATCAGCATGAAGAAGTTTCAGAGAACCATCTTCACTCCTCTCTCCTTTAGATTAAGGGTTCTCTCATAAGTAGGTAGGGGGAATGCTAGGGAAGCAGGAGCCTGGGAGAGCCCGAGTGACACCATTTTAAAATTAAATCCATCTTAAAACTAGCAAGGCACGGCCAGGCGTGGTGGCTCACACCTGTAATCCCAGCACTTTGGGAGGCCAAGGTGGTCGGATCACAAGCTGAGGAGATCGAGACCATCCTGGCTAACACAGTGAAACCCTATCTGTACTAAAAATACAAAAAATAGGCTGGGCATGGTGGCGGGTGCCTGTAGTCTCAGCTACTCGGGAGACTGAGGCAGGAGAATGGTGTGAACCCAGGAGGTGGAGCTTGCAGTAAGCCGAGATCCCGCCACTGCACTCCAGCATGGGTGACAGAGCAAGACTCCATCTCAACAACAACAACAACAACAAAAATTACTAGCAAGGCGCTTTCCACACTAGTCACGACCCATGGTTCTAAGACACTTACAGCTAAGGAATTGGCTTCGTACTGCCCGCAAGAACACATTCCTGCAGCCACAAAAAGTCCAGACGTCCCAATACCTGTAAACAACATATGCTTTCAAGATAATTAGTTATGCTTTGATGCACTCACGCACTAAAATGTCAAGGATAGTTTTCTTTAAATCAATAAAATAATATATTTTGTCGTGCTGTCAGCCCACTCACACTTAGGCTCAACTTAGTTTAGTCTTTATATGGATAAGAATCCTATATAAGAAGAACTTAAAACAAATATGGTGCATCCTTTCTCTTGCTTTCTGAGGACGCCCTACTCGGTAGTGGAGTGGCTTTCAATAGGCTCTCTCTTCTCACTGCACCCTGTGACTCGCCTTGAATTCCTCCCTGCGCAAGGTCCAAGAACCCTCTCTTGGGATCTGGATCTGGACTGCTTTTTCTGGGAACATAGGCATAATGACTCACTGCGTCTGCGCAGCTGGGACCTCTCCTCTGCATGTCATCATGCCCCCTCTCCCCTCTCCATCATCCCATAAAACCCTCCTGTCACTTTCCTGTGGGGAGATGCTGCTTTGGAGAATCCTGTCTGTGTTCTCCTTACTTATACCCAGTAATAAAACCCCTGTTCATCTAAACCTGCGTTCTTGAAGTCGTTTGTTACTCGCCAGGTGAAAGAACTACAGTTTTTCTCTGGTAACACATCCTTGGAGCTGAGAATCTAGAGTTGTCTTTAATTAAGGAGAATTTACATCCTGCCTTTAGGCAGGAGAGGAGAAGGATAGGTAGCGCTCTTTCTCTGTTCGTTGCTTCTTTTTCTTTTTCTTTTTCCTTTTTGAGACAGAGTCTCACTCTGGAGTCCAGTGGCCCGATCTCAGCTTACTGCAACCTCTGCCTCCCAGGTTCAGGTGATTCTCTGCCTCAGCCTCCCAAGTAGCTGGGATTACACGCATGAGCCACCACACCCAGCTAATTTTTGTGTTTTATTTATTTATTTATTTATTTTTTTCAGATGGAATTTCACTCTTGTTGCCCAGGCTGGAGTGTAATGGTGCGATCTCGGCTCACTGCAACATCGCCTCCCGAGTTCAAGAGATTCTCCTGCCTCAGCCTCCCAAGTAGCTGGTGGCACCTGCCACCACACCCAGCTAATTTTCATATTTTTAGTAGAGATGGGGTTTTCCCATGTTGGCCAGGCTGGTCGTGAACTCCTGACCTCAGATGATCCACCCGTCTGGGCCTCCCAAAGTGCTGGGATTACAGGCGTGAGCCACCGCGCCCAGTCAATTTTTGTATTTTTATTAGAGATGGGTTTCCCCATGTTGGCCAGGCTGGTCTCGAACTCCTGATCTTAGGTGATCTGCCCACCTCGGACTCCCAAAGTGCTGGGATTACAGGCGTGAGCCACAGTGCCTGGCCTGTTGGCTCCTTCTTAATTGCCTTCAGCTCAATAATTTTATGTCAAAGAGGCATATCTGGGGGTGACAAATTCTGGTTTTCTTCAACTACAAGTCCTCAAAGAGGAAAGAACAAGAGTGGAGCAGCACAGGCTCCTGGAGCCAGACCTGGGTTCATATCCTGTTCACTAGCTGTGTGACCTTGGGCATGTCATTTAACCTCTCTGTGCCTCAATTTCCTCTTCTACAAAATGAAGATCAGCTGGGCGCAGTGGCTCATGCCTGTAATCTCAGCACTTTGGGAGACCCAGGCAGGTAGATCACCTGAGGTCAGGGGTTCGAGACCAGCCTGGTCAACACGGCAAAACCCTGTCTCTACAAAAAATATGAAAATTAGCTGTCACCTGTAATCCCAGCGACTCGGGAGTCTGAGGCAGCAGAATCGCTTGAACCCAGGAGGCAGAAGTTGCAGTGCGCAGAGATCACGCCACTGCACTCCAGCCTGGACGACAGAGCAAGACTCTGTCTCAAAAAATAAATGAAGGTGGGGCGCGGTGGTTCACACCTGTAATCCCACCACTTTGGGAGGTCTAGGCAGGCAGATCACCTGAGGTCGGGAGTTTGAGAACAGCCTGACCAACATGGAGAAACTCCGTCTCTACTAAAAATACAAAAAATTAGCCAGACATGGTGGCGCATGCCTGTAATCCCAGCTGCTCAGGAGGCTGAGGCAGGAGAATCACTTGAACGTGGGAGGTGGAGGTTGCGGTGAGCTGATATTGTGCCATTGCACTCCAGCCTGGGCAACAAGAGCGAAACTCCGTCTCAAAAAATAAATTAATTAAATAAAAATGAAAATGAGCCTTAGGGTTGTTATACATGTAAAGCCCTCAACCTATTATTCAGGCCCTAAGAGTTTTTTGTTATTATCATCACAGAGAGAGGATGTGTAAATGGGTATGTCTATTTATTGGAACTGCATTCATCCATGCAATAAGCATTTTTGAGCACCTAGGGTGCACTGGTGCTGGGGACCCAGGAATGCGCGAAGTCCTCAGTCCTGGCCCTCTGTGTGGTTTGGGGGTGGGCATGGGAGTGCGTCAATGTGTGATGTTAGGTGTGGGTGCCTCTTGCAAAGCTACTGCCCTGCAGGCAGGGTACATCCATGCAGATGGGCAGGTGGCCCTTTCCCGGCCTTGTCCTCATCACGCCCGACGTCTCCTTGCCCTGACCTGCTCCCTGACTTGGCACATTCCTGGGGTGGGGCCGGGAGGGCTGTGGGGGCGGGGCAGAACAGTGAGTAGGAGGCCTCTGGGCGCCTCCCCACTTCCTGCTGCGCTTCCACTTCACTGCCTGCGAGTCAGTAGGGTCTGGACCGGGTAGGAGGCGGGGCCCAGGCTGAG
Organism: Piliocolobus tephrosceles; assembly: GCF_002776525.5. Taxonomy (NCBI): domain Eukaryota; kingdom Metazoa; phylum Chordata; class Mammalia; order Primates; family Cercopithecidae; genus Piliocolobus; species Piliocolobus tephrosceles. The sequence goes on along the minus strand of NC_045446.1, from coordinate 6,573,589 downwards.
TCAGCAGTCTAACCCAGTCTCTGGGGTCTGACCCCCTGGGCTGCCTGCCCCTGGGCTCCTTAGCTCCAGCGATGGGCGAAGCTCTTTCACGGTCTTCATCCTCTTGTCTGTCTCTCCTAGTGCCGCCCTACACCATCGTCCACTTCCCGACCCGAGGTACAGCCCCAGCTCCTTCAGGAGGACGAAGGGCACACGCCGCCGCCGGGCCGCTGAGCCCCTCCCTGGGCCAGTGCTGGGGCCGGAGGGGAGGGGGCGGGGCCAGGGCCGGAGGGGCGGGGATTGTGGGAGTGGGGCCTGGACCTGCCTTTCCCGCGTCGTCAGCCCCCGGAGTCATGTTTCGAAGGTGGCAGGAATCTGGCCCAGGGAAATTCTACCTCCTCTTTAGCGAACTTGGGGGTTCTAGGAAAGCCCAGGGTCCCAGGAGGGTGTGGCAACCAGGGAGGAGTGTAAGGGAACCCTGGGTGCTGCCAAGGCGCAGCCCACCCCAACTTCCGGAGGCAGCTGCATTGTCCCTCCGTGGGGCTGAGTTATCCGCCCGTGTCTCCCAGGCACTGTTGGGGCCATGGTCCCCTCCCTAAGAGGCACCCGAGCTAGGGTTTCTGTCCTGCCTCCGTGTCCTGCCCCCCACCCTTCTCGCCCCGTCCCAGGTTGCTGTGAGGATGGGTCTCTCCCTGTCCCCACATTCCCGTCCTGTCCACTCCCCCTGTCCCAGGGCGCCCCGAGGCCATGGCCTGCTGCTGGCAGGTCAGGACTAGAGTTGGAAGGAGGTGGTGACCAAGGAGATGAGGCTGCAGGTCCTACTCGAGGCCTCCTGTGTGAGTGACCATACCAAGAAGGGGCTGCGCCTTAGGGGTCAGGACTAGAGTGGAGGGCAACTGAACTCAATGCCCCTCATGGAGCCGTGCCACCCCCAGCTGGGCTTTGCCCTCCTCCTGTGAACCGGAGTGGTTCCAGTTGAGGGTGTGCGGTGAGCTGTGCACTTCCCCAAGTACCAGGAAGGATACCTCACCCTGTACCAGTCCAGGGCTATCCTGCGTCATCTTGGCTGCACCTTTGGTGAGTCCTGAGGCCTGGGGTGGCCCAGTTCAGAAAGGTACCTGACAGGCGCCTGGGGCCTGAGCTGCTGCACCTGCAGCCACCAAAGTCCTGCCCAGCTGAGAGGCAGGAAGGTGCAGGGCCTGCGTTCCAGAAGGACTCTGGGCTGTGGGGCTTGGGCTGTGGGTGCACATGAGCAGGGCAGGGGCTGTGCGGCTGGGCTAGCCCCCAACCAGGCAGCACCAGGTGGAGTCGCTGCGGCCATCTCCTAGACAACAGCTTACAGGAGTTTGGGTGCAGGCCAGAGGCCACTTTGGGTGGGGCCAGGGGCTTCCAAAAAGACCTTCCTGTCCATTTCTTCCCACTCTGGTCGTACCTAAATCTAGAAAGCCCCACACAAGGGTGGCAGGAGCCTGCCTGGCTCAAGAAGGTGCTCTCTCCCCTTTGGCCAGGTTGAGGGTCCAGGAAAGTCGGGTCCCAGGAGGGCATAGCAACCAGGAATGGGGGTGCAGAGGAACCGGGGGAGCAGCCAGGGTACAGGCCCATCCCAGCTTCTGCAGGACCCAGGAGAGAGAACAGAGGAGAACACCCCCGTTGGGTCTGCCACCTCTTTATGCCCTCATGTCCAAGTTCTCTTCTGGTCCCCACAAAAAGTCAGACTCAGGCCTAGGAAGACACAGAGCAGAGGCTTGGTCCTCTCTTTGGGGAGACAGATCTGGGGGGTGGGGAGGGTTTGGCATGTTTTGGGCAGGGAATTCCTGAGTGCCAGGGAGCCAGGGTGTGGCCCCAAAGACAGGTGTGGGCCTACGGCCTTTTCACCTTGTGCAGGTGGGAGTAGCAGAGGCTGGGAGAGAAGGCCCTCCAAAGCCAGGGTCAGAGAGAGGTCCTGGAGGCCCAGGTCTGACGCCTGTGGGCTTTGTGGGGAGAGGACAGAATCTCAGCCCACTGCCTGGCTGCTGACTAGGGCTCTACGACAAAGACCAGTGGGAGGAGGCACTGGTGGACACACAGTGAATGACAGGGTGGAGGACCGTCATGGGCGGGCGCTGCAGCCGCCTTATCCACCACGGTTCTGAGTGAGCTGGGGTGTGGCTGGTGCTCTGGGACAGTGTGGTCAGGGGCAGGAGGTCACCCTGGTCAGTCTCACCGCACACCTCCAACGGGAGTCACTCCTGTTCACAGGAGGAGGGCAAAGCTCAGGGTGTTTGGAAGCTGCCAGGCACCTGAAGCCTTTTGAGACCCTCTGGCCCAGAACCAGGGTTGACAGGCATTCATCATGGGCGACCAGGTGAGCGCTGGCTTCAGCCCCTCCCAGATCATTGTAGGTCCATTTCTTAGAAGGGCAAACTGAGGCCCAGAGTGGGCCAGTTCACTGCAGCAGAAGCAGCCAGGGTTCTGGCTCCTGAAGCTGCTCTCTCCTGATGCGGCTCAAGCTCCCTCATACCCCCTGCCCTGCAGGTTTCCTTCACCGACCACAACCTGCTGAACTTGCTGCTGGCCCACCAGGTCCTGGTGAGTCAGGAGAATAGGGTCTGGAGGCAGGGAACCTAAGGCTGTTTCATGCCAACTTCCTAGAACTAAATTGAAAGGAAAACCCTAACTTTCCAGCCTAAGTAACAAAAGGACCAGAGGCTACTCCATTTGACGTTTTCTGCACAGCAGGTGGGAAATTGGCTGTCCCCAACAAATCAGACTGGTTGTGAGTGGAGTCTTCGTTTGCAACTTTGTAACTTCACTCCAGCCTATGAATGGTTGCTGTCCACAACCAGACTGATTGCGGGTGAAGTCTTCGTTTTTATATAAGTATAACTTTGTAACATAACCCTAGCAAACGTCTCATCCAATCAGATGTTGGCACAGGAATGTGACCGTTGTAACTTCACGTCCTCTGATTGGCTGCTTTCTGCAACCAATCAGATTGTGGGCTACCACTTCATTTACATGAGGTGAGCATGAAGTGACCAATGGGAAACTTCTAGGGGGTATGTGGACCTAAGAAGATTCTGTATCCAGGCCCTGGAGCTGCTGCTGGGCCCACTATCACGCTGTGGAGTGTACTTTTGTTTTCAGTAAATCCCTGCTTTTAGGTCGGGCGTGGTGGCTCACTCCTGTAATCCCAGCACTCTGAGAGGCCAAGGCGGGTGGACCACCTGAGGTCAGGAGTTTGAGACCAGCTGGCCAACATGGAGAAACCCCGCCTCTACTAAACACACACACACACACACACACACACAGCTGAGTGTGGTGGCACACACCGGTGATCCCAGCTACTCGGGAGGCTGAAGCACAGGAATCACTTGAACTTGGGAGGCAGAGATTGTGTTAAGCAGAGATCACGCCACTGCCTGGGTGACAGAGCAAGACACCATCTCAAAAAAAAAAAAAAAAAAAAAAAAATTCCCTGCTTTCATTCTTTTGTTGCTTCGTTCTTTCTTTGCTTTGCTAGGTGTTTTGTCCAATTCTTGGTTCAAAACACCATGAACCTGGACAACAGAGACACAGAGAGGTAAAGTAACTGCCCAAGTTCACATAGCTGGTCAGAGGCCGACCCAGGATTTGAGCTAAGGCTTTCTGGCTCCGCGCCTGTGCTTAAATCACCTCTGCCACAGGTGGGGGCTGAAGCTGCTGGGTTTTTTCTTTTTTTGGTTGTTGTTGTTGTTTTTTGTTTTATTCTTAAATTCTGGCACAGAGTGAGTGCAGGAGGCCAGGAACTCTGTTTACTCCCCCTCATTATATGGGGGACAGGAAGCCCAAGAGAAAAGCTCGGCTTCAGCCAATCAGGATGGGGGTGGGAGGGGGACCGGCTTTGGTTTGAAGGTTGGAACATTTGGAACCAGTGGCTGGATTTGCTCCCTGGCTGGGGAGGGGGGCCATGCAGGTTACAGATAAAAAGCTGCTGTTCTCAGCTGGAGCCCCTGGCCCTGGCCAGCTACTGTTCAGGAGCAGGCAGAAGGGGCAGATCCAGGGGGCTGGCATCCATTCACCCAGGGATTTGCCCTTTGGTAGTAGCCCTGGGACTGAGAGGTCTGGGGTACCAGCATGGGGAGGGAGGGCTAAGGGGTGTAGAGGGTGACCCCAGACCTCAGGGGCAAAACGTGAGGATGCTTGCAGGCCTTGGCCCACAGGTCTGGTCCCCAGTAGCACCATCTGGGCAGGGCAGCTGCAGGAATTTGGCTCCATCCCTCCCTGCCCCTCCCCCTGCCTCCCCTGCTTGTTCCCTGCTTGGCCAAGGTCCCAGTTGGCTGTGGCTCAGACTTGGGCTCCATTTCTCTCCACCCTCATAAGTGGCCTGAGGACCCTTCCTAGCCCTGCTTGGGGACCTGCAGCTAGATATTGGGGCTCATGACTGCCTTTAGCCAGCTGTGTGACCCTGGAAAAGTGGTCAGCCTTCTCTGGGTCTGTTCTTTTTGTTTGTTTCCAGACAAGGTCTTGCTCTGTCACCCAGGCTGAAATGTGGTGGTGTCATCACGGCTCACTACAGCTTTGACCTCCTGGACTCAAGTGATCCTCCTGCCTCAGCCTCTGGAGGAACTGGAACTACAGGCGTGCACCACCATGCTTGGCTATTTTTAACATTTTTTTTGTAGAAAGCAGGAGGGTCTCCCTGTGTTGCTCAGGCTGGTCTCGAACTCCTGGGCTCAAGTGATCCTCCTACCTCACCTTTTCAAAGTACTGGGATTATAGTTGTGAGCATCTGCACTTGTGGGCCTGTTTCTTCCTCCAACAGCCTAATCCATCACAAAGTGCCATCCTGTTACCACATACCTCCTACATGCCAGACCCTTGGCGGGTCTGCAGACACCCATTTTACTGATGAAAAAACTGAGGTCAGAACTGGAATTTGTACCCAGGAGGCTGATTACCAAGCCTTCATCCTGTCCCAAACAGCCTCAGAAAATATTCTCAAAAGTGCTCTGGCTGGGTGCAGTGGCTGGCTCACGCCTGTAATCCCAGCACTTTGGGAGGCTGAGGCGGTGTATCACCAGAGATCAGGAGTTCAAGACCAGCCTGGCCAACATGGCGAAACCTTGTCTCTACTAAAAAAGTACAAAAATTAGCGGGGTGTGGTGGTGGGCGCCTATAATCCCAGCTACTCAGGAGGCTGAGGCAGGAGAGTCGCTTAAACCCGGGAGGTGGAGGTTGCGGTGAGCCGAGATCACGCCACTGCACTCTAATCTAGCCTGGGCGACAGAGCGAGACTCTGTTTTAAAAAAAACAAAAAACAAAAAACAACAACAAAAAAACACCCTCTGGATGAAGTGGCCGGAAGTGGTTATTTAAAAATTTAATGTTAGTTAAATGTTAACTATGACTGAAATTAAGTTGAAGCCCCAGGAATTTCAGAAGCAAAAGCAGGGTCACACACACCTCTGGCCCATTTTGCAGTTTGCCTTCACAGCCGGCACAGTGGGAAGCCAGCTCTGAAATATGTGGGGTGAAGTCGGGGTGCTCAAGTACAGCCGGAGGTCTCCTCTCCCTGCACCTGCAGAGACGGTTACCTCTGGGAACTGCTGGCTGCTTTTCTGGGAGTTGTTTTTGGCAATGAAACCACACTTGAACTCCAGACCTCCCCGCTGGAAGACTTTGGACAGGGTCAGGGTGGGACCTTTGCATTTCCAGATGGGATTTTCTGCTGCAAACAAGGTCAGGAACATGGCCCTGGATGATGCAGACGTGAGTGCTGTTTGCTTCCCCTTAAACTTAACGTCATGAGCCTTGTCCTTCCTTAGAAGCAGCATCTAGGACAGAAAATACGATAAAAGCCTTGGCCCACCTGCCTGGAGCGCCCGTCACAGGCTCCTGGCTTAAAGTGTGTCCCACCTTACAATGAGAAGATGGTGACCTCTCGGAGGTTCAGGCTCAGTAGGTTTAAGTCTTCAGGTAGCACCAGCGACTAGGCCACTCCTGTGGGGGACTGCCATTGCCAGAGTTTGAAGCAGTTGCTTTCTCCTGCTATTCCAAAAATAGGACAACTGCGACCTTTAGCTTATAAATCCAGCCAAAGCAACAGTTGCACACACAACTGGGATGGCCACTCAGCTCTCTTCCTCTACTGCTCTGGCCCAGCGTCCCCTGCTGGTACCAGGCCCTGCTCCCTAGATGCAGGGATTGACCCAAACCCTGCCAATCAAAGAGCCTCAGCTCCAGCAACAGCAATTGGTCCAGCAGGGAGAGCACGTGAGCAGAGTCAGGCTTATCAGAGTCCTGCCTGGCCCATCCCAAACACAGCTGGCCATGGGCCAGGAGCTCCCTCTGAACTGGGAGCTTCTATTCAGGTCAAGAGGCTGTGAGAAGGTGAATTCAGAGTGGACTGTGATGTTGGTTACAGCTGAGAGAGTGGAGCAGGTGTGTGTGTGTATGTGTGTGTGTGTGAGAAAGAGAGAGAGAGAGAGGTGGCAGTGCAGTTTTTAGGTGCCTGGTTCCATTCCGTGAAAGTCCAGTTCCACTTTCCCTGTTTAGGTCATGTGGAGCCCATAAATGGCTCCCTTTTGGAGTTGAGTTTCTGTACTTTCAGCTGAAAGAGATTGCAGCAGGTTCAAAATGAGTCCACAAATCCTTTTGACAATTTCTCCCTCAAAATTTGGAACCTGGCCAGGGCATTGGCTCGCACCTGTAAACCCAGCACTTTGGGAGGCCAAAGCAGGAGGATCTCTTGAGCTCAGGAGTTCAAGACCATCCTGGACAACATCATGAGGCCCCATCTCTAGAAACAATTAAAAAACAAAATTAGTCAAGTGTGGTGGCATGCACCTGTAGTCCCAGTACTCTGGAGACCGAGGCAGGAGGACCACTTGAGCCTGTCTGGGAGGTTGAGGCTTCAGTGAGCCGTGATTGTACCACTGCACAGCCTGGGTGACAGAGGGAAACCATGTCTCCGCACTCAAAAACGGAAGAAAAATAAACCCAATTCCCTACCCCTTGAGTACAGGCTGGACTTAGTGCATGGAAGTGATGGCGCACGACTTCCAAGACTAGGTCATAAAAGACGTTGTGGCTTCCGTCTTGCTCTCCTGAATCACATGCTCTGGGGAAGCCAGCTGCCATGTCATGAGGACACCCAAGCAGCCCTGTGGCGGTCCAGGTGGTGAGGATCTGAGGCGTTCTGACACTACATCACTCTCCATGTGAGTGCACCAGTATGAAAACAGATCCTGCAGCTGCACGTAAGCCCCAGGCACCATCTTCATGGCCCCCTCATTAGAGACCCCAGCAGAAACCTCTAGCTAAAGCACTCCCAAATTTGTGACTCAGAAACGAATATAATAAATGCGTGTTGTTTTAAGTGGCTAAGCTCTAGGGTAATTTGCTATGCAGCAACAGATAAGTAATACAGAGTTCAAACCAAGCCGATGCCATCAAGTCTCAGTAACAGAGGTGAGTGGCTGACGAGGCTCACCAGACAAGGCAGATGCGGAGATTTCATGAGCCGTTTTCCAGAGTCCAGTTTTTTGGGTTGGGGTTTTCAGTTGTTTCTGAGTTCTCTTGGCAAAGGTGTTTGTCAGTGTCTGGGATAAAAGCACATTCTTCAGACGGGAGTCTTTCCTTTGATGGTCCCTGATTCCTGATTGTGAGTCTGTGGCTGCAGCTCATTCACGCTGGAAAGGAAGGAAGGAGCAGGGTGTAAGACAGCAGGTGCTGGGCTTGGCTTCAGGTCCCAACTCTGCCCTGGACCTTGAGCTAGATGCCTAAATGAGATAATGCATCTGAAACATTTATCACAGTGTCTGGAACACAGTAGGTGCTCAATAAATGGCTGAAAACATATTTTGTAAAAAACCAGCTTCAGCTGGGCATGGTGGCTCACACCTGTAATCCCAGCACTTTGGGAGGCCGAGACGGGTGGATCATTTGAGGTCAGGAATTTGAGACCAACTGGCCAACACGGCGAAACCCTGTCTCTACTAAAAATACAAAAATTAGCTTGGCATAGTGGCTCACGTCTGTAGTCCCAGATACTCAGACACGGGTGTGAGCTACCTTGCCCAGTCCCCAATTTTTTTTATTTTTATTTTTGAGATGGAGTCTTGCTTTGTCTACTAGGCTGGAGTCCCGGTGCGGTGGCTCACGCCTGTAATCCCAGCCCTTTAGGAGGCTGAGGCGGGTGGATCACCTGAGGTCAGGAGTTCAAGACCAGCCTGGCCAACATGGTGAAACCCCATCTCTACTAAAAATACCAAAAACTTAGCCAGCTGTGGTGGCGGGTGCCTGTAATCTCAGCTACTGGAGAGGTTGAGGCAGAGAATTGTTTGAACCTGGGAGGCAGAAGTTGCAGTGAGCCAAGATCATGCCACTGAACTCCAGACTGGGCAACAGAGCGAAACTCTGTCTCAAAAAGAAAGAAAAGAAAAGAAAAGTAAATGGGGACATGTAGGTTGAGGGATGCAAAGGAGCACATCTGTAGGATGAATAAGTTCAGTGATCTCATGCACAGCATGAGGACTATGGTTAGTAATAGTATATGGTACACAGAATTCTTGGTGAGTAGATTAGAGCTGCTCTTGCCACAAGGGGGAAAATATGGGTAACAGTGAGATGAGGGATACGTTCATTTGTCCCACTAGAGTAACCATTTACTATATACATGTATCTTATAACATCATGTCGTATACCTCAATTATATATTAAAATTTATTCTTTTGGCCAGGCACAGTGGCTCACGCCTGTAATCCCAGCACTCTGTGAGGCCAAGGAGGGTGGGTCGAGAGGTCAGGAGATTGAGACCATCCTGGCTAACACGGTGAAACCCCGTCTCTACTAAAAATACAAAAAATTAGCCAGGCGTGGTGGCAGGCACCAGTAGTCCCAGCTACTTGAGAGGCTGAGGCAGGAGAATGGTGTGAACCCGGAAGGCGGAGCTTGCAGTGAGCAGAGATTGTGCCACTGCACTCCAGCCTGGGTGACAGAGCGAGATTCTGTCTCAAACAACAACAACAACAACTATATATATATATTGAGATGAAGTTTCACTCTTGTTGCCCAGCCTGGAGTCCAGTGGCACGATCTCGGCTCACTACAATCGGCTCGTGAGCCACCGTGCCCAGCCTATGTGTCCCCATTTTCTCACCATACCCAGCCCCAACCCTGGTAGTGTTGGGGGTAGTGTTAGGCCCCAAACACTGTTTGATTCTCTATCTCTCTACCGTTGACTTTTTAAAAAAGATTCCACATATAAGTGAGATCATGAAATATCTGTTTTTCTGTGTCTGGCTTGTTTCACTTAGCACAATGTTCTCTAGGCCCATCCATATTGTGGAAATAGCAGGAGCTCATACTATTTATTTATTTATTTGTTTGTTTATTTATATTTATTCTGAGACAGAGTCTCGCTCTGTTGCCCAGGCTGGAGTACAGTGACGTGATCTTGGCTCACTGCAAACTCTGCCTGTCGGGTTCAAGCGATTCTCCTGCCTCAGCCTCCTGAGTAGCTGGGACTACAGGCGCCTGCCACCATGCCCAACTAATTTTTGTACTTTTAGTAGAGGCGGAGTTTCACCACGTTGACCAGGCTGGTCTTAAACTCCTGACCTCAGGTGATCCATCCACCTTGGCCTCCCAAAGTGCTGGGATTACAGGCGTGAGTCACTGTGCTCAGCTGGAGCACATTCTTTCAAAAGGCTGAATAATATTCCATTGTGTATATGTACCAGTCTCCTTATCCATTCATCCACTGGGCTCCCAGGTGGTTTCCATGTCTTGTCTACTGTGAACAATGCTGCAATAAACATGGGAGCTCGGTTTCTGAGCGTGCTTATAAAGGTCTTTTGGTGATGCATATGCTCTTTCCCTTGAGCTTTGTATTAGTTTCCCTCAGAGAAATGGACCCAATGGGATGTGTGTGGAGAGAAAGAGAGGGAGAGGCAGAGACAGAGAGAGGGAGAGGCAGAGACAGAGACAGGGAGAGGCAGAGACAGAGACAGGGAGAGGCAGAGACAGAGACAGGGAGAGGCAGAGACAGAGAGAGGCTCCAAGGAATTGACTTATGTGCTTGGTGGAGGCTGGGTATGTTCAAAAAAGTCCAGTGCTACAGAATAGGCTGGCAGGCTGGAGACCCCGGGAAGAGGTGATGCTGTGGCTCGAGGCTGAGAGCCGTCTCTGCAGAATTCCTTCCTGTTCAGAGAACCTCAGTCGTCTCTCTGAAGGCCCTCAGCTGATTAGATGAGGCCCGCCCCCATTATGGAGGGTCATCTGCTTCACTCAAAATCTACTGATTTGTCAATCTCATCTAAAAAATGCCTTCAAAGAAACATCTAGAATAATGTTTGGCCAAATATTTGGTGTTGGGGCCTGACCAGGTTAACACATAAAATCACCCATGACTAGTATATACCTTGGAAGTTTTACAGCTGATAGTTTTTCAGTGTGGCTAAACAGTTTAACAGTCCCTCCCATTTGCAGTATGAAGAAGTTCCATTTGCTCTCACTCCTGTTGACACTTGGAATTGTTATTGTTGTTGTTGTGGTTGTTTTGTTTTGATTTTTGTTTTGAAACGGAGTCTCTCTCTGTCGCCCAGGCTGGAGTGCAGTGGTGTGATCTCTGTTCACTCCACCTCCCAGGTTCAAGCAATTCTCTGCCTCAGCTTTCTGGTAGCTGGGATTACAGGTGCCCACCACCACGCCCAGCTAAGTTTTGTATTTTTAGTAGAGACAGGGTTTCACCATCTTGGCCAGGGTGGTCTTGAACTCCTGACCTCGTGATCCACCCGCCTCGGCCTCCCAAAGTGCTGGGATCACAGGCGTGAGCCACTGTGCCTAGGCTGACAATTGGAATTGTTAATGTCCTGTGTGTGGTGCTATTTCACTGTGGCTTTAATATACATTTCTGGCCGGGTATGGTGGCTCATGCCTGTAATCCCAGCACTTTGGAAGGCTGAGGCAGGCAGATCACCTAAGGTCAGGAGTTGGAGACCAGCCTGGCCAACATGGTGAAACCTTGTCTATACTAAAAATACACAAATTAGCCGAGCATAGTGGCACATGCCTGTAATCCCAGCTACCTGGGAGGCTGAGGCAGGAGAATCACTTGAACTCTGGAGGTGGAGATTGCAGCAAGCAGAGATCACACCACTGCACTCTGGCCTTGGCAACAGAGTGAAACTCCATCTCAAAAAAAAAAAAAAAAATTGCATTTCCCTAACAACTAATGACACCGAGCATGTTTTCACCTTTGTATATGCTTAAAGGGTATATAATAATGGCACACAAATTGTCTTAAGGCTACTTTTTTTTAATATTAGGGACTTGACTATGAAATATGGACACAGATAGGCTAGTAATTTATTGTCCCTTTGAAGTGTGTGTTTTTTTTTTTTTTTTTTTTTGGTAGAGATGGGGTCTTTCCATGTTGCCCAAGCTGGTCTCGAACTCCTGGGCTCAAGTGATCCACCTGCCTTGGCCTTCCAAAGTGCTGGGATTACAGGCGTGAGCCACCACACCTGGCCCCCTTCAAAGTCTTTTTTTTTTTTTGAGACAGGGTCTCACTCTGTCACCCAGGCTGGAGTGCAGTGGTGCTATCTCGGCTCACTGCAACCTCTGCCTCCTGGTTCAAGTGATTCTCCTGCCTCAGCCTCCCAAGTAGCTGGGACTACAGGTGTGTGCCACCACACCTGGCTCTTTTTTTTTGGATTTTTAGTAGAGACAGGATTTCATCATGGTGGCCAGACTGGTCTCAGAAACTCCTGACCTCAAATGATCTGCCCGCCTCGGCCTCCCAAAATGCTGGGATTACAGGCATGAGCCACTGCGCCCAGCTCAAAGCCTTTACATATTTGCTCGACATGTATTTAGTTTGGCTGTGTTTCTTTATTTTAAAAGGCCGCTTTTTATTTAAAGAAAAACAAAAGATTGTTTTCAGAAATAGATTCACCTTCCGGGGCTAAAAAGTCCTAAGTCCTAACCATTTCCTACTTCTCTGTCATACTTGTTGTCGCTTCAGGTTGTATATTAATCAGATACAAATTCCACTGAGGTTACAAAGTCCCGCAATAGCAGCAGCTAAAACAAGCTAGCAGTATGTTTTCACTCAGCAACACGTCCGGTGTCCTCTGCGCAGAGCAATGGGCACTCCGTGGTGTTAGGGACCCAGGCTCCCCGCTGCTCTCTCTGCCATGCCAAGGATGCCTTCCCTGTCACCTCCATGTTCCAGCCCCGCAGGATGGGGGTGTTCTCTGAACAACACCTTTTGAAGAGGCATCTTCTAGGTTTGCAATGTAGATAAGTCACTTGTTGGCAACACGCAGCATACCCCATGCAGCACAGGGTTTCTAATTTGCAACTGGCCGTGACTTCTAGTGAATGTGCAGCACAGAAACACTCAACGGAGACTCCACTGTTAGCACGAAGCTGTTTTTTCTCCCTCTTGAGTATTTCAGTGGGGTGGGGCCAATTTATATTTAACCAGTTATTTCAGGAATCAAGGAGGGCGGGGAGGCACACTGACTGCTCCATTACTGGTTCATTCCGGGGAAGTCTGGGCCCAGCTCCAGCTTGCTGAGGCCACGCTACGGGGTCCACAGTGTCAATTGTCCCTGACTCTAACCAGCGTCTCCCAGAGCCTGCAAATGTGCCACACTCAGCAGCAGGGGCGGGGCTCACTCTTCATACTCACTCTTCGACTTGTATTGGGCTGATTTTGATTGAAAGCAACAGAAACCCAACTCAAAGGCGAATGTGCCGATTCAGTTAACTGGAAGATAAGGGAGGCTTCTGCTTTACGCACGTTGGATCCAGGAGCTCCATCAAATTCATCATCATTTCTCACTCTTCCTCCCCATCAAACATTCCTTTTCTCCCTCTCTCTCTCTGTCTCCCTTTTTTTTTTTTTTTTTTTTTTTTTTGAGACAGAGTCTCACTCTGTCGTCCAGGCTGGAGTACAGTGGTGCGATCTCGGCTCACTGCAACCTCCATCTCCCAGGTTCGAGCAATTCTTGTGCCTGAGCCTCCCGAGCGGTTGGGATTACAGGTGCCCGGCATCACGCCCGGCTAATTTTTGAATTTTTAGTAGGGACGGGGTTTCACTGTGTTGGCCAGGCTGGTGTCGAACTTCTGACCTCAAATAATCTGTCCGCCTCGGTCTCCCAAAGTGTTGGGATTACAGGCCTGAGCCACTGCATCCGGCCAGCACTATTTTTCTCTACACTGCTTACTTCTCTGTGGCTTCGTTCTCAGGCAGCCTGTTCCTGCAGGGTGGCAAATATGGCCAAGTCACTTTAAGGCTTTCTTGGATGCAAACGGAGAGCAACTCTTTCCTGACAGCATGAGTTCTGGGGTTGCCTTTCATCGGCCTGGCTCCCTGGGTCCTGCCCCTCCCTGAATAATTACTTTGGCTAGGAGAATGCAGTTCCTATCCCCTTGGCAGAAGTAGTCTCTTTCAGTTCAATCACATGGATTTGGTTCCTCCCAAGAAAGAGAATTACCAAAGGAAGGGGCAAAGGCTGCTTAGCTGACAAAGATGGCCTCTGTGCCTTCTTTGCTGTGCCCAGACGATGCCTTCGGCCAGCTTTTTCCTGTACTGCTCATTATAAAAACAATATGTAATGAAGTGGAGAAAACTTATTTCTCAAAAATTCCTGGCCAGGCACTGTGGCTCACGCCTATAATTTCAGCGCTTTGGGAAGCTGAGGTGGGAGGATCGCTTGAGGCCAGGAGTTTGAGACCGCCCTGGGCAACACACTGAGATCCCATCTCCATTTAAAATATGTATATAAAAAAAAAATCCTAAGGGAAGACTGGAGATAGGCTGGTGGGTGGTTTGGACAGAGAGGGGCCATCTCTATGCCTGGCGCCTGGATGTCCTATTGACAGCTTTTCCTGGGGCCAGGCAGGCAGGGGTGGAGGGCACCAGCAGGAGGAGATGGAGGGCTGGGCTATGCCAGGTGCTGCCTCCTCTCCATGCCCCACCCTGATCCTCCATCACGGGCTGATACCCTGCAATGCCCAGGAGGACTGGAGTGAGAAAGTGGGTTCTCCATGATGGAGATTGAAGAGGGGAGAAAGCTACAGGCTTGGTTTGCTCTGCGACAGAGGAGGGAAGTGGCCTTGAGCTGCCGAGGCCTGGGAATTGGGATTCAGACTGAACTCTAAGTAAATCTGCAATGGGCAGGAGGCCTAAGGGATCATTTATTTTCTGAAAATCAAAGATGCAGGCCAGGCGCGGTGGCTCACACCTGTAATCCCAGCATTTTGGGAGACCGAGGCGGGTGGATCACGAGGTCAGGAGATCGAGACCATCCTGGCTAACATGGTGAAACCCCGTCTCTACTAAAAATACAAAAAACGAGCCAGCCATCGTGGCGGGTGCCTGTAGTCCCAGCTACTTGGGAGGCTGAGGCAGGAGAATAGCGTGAACCTGGAAGGCGGAGCTTGCAGTGAGCCGAGATCATGCCACTGCATTCCAGCCTGGGTGACAGTGAGACTCTGTCTCAAAAGAAAAAAAAAAAAAGAAAAAGAAAATCAAAGATGCACTGGGGTGTTTTCCAATACCAGCAATCACTTCTCTGACTCTCCAAATACCAGCTTAGTGTTTGAGAAAAGAAAAATCCCTCGGAGCAGTCTGACCTACGTGAGGTGCACGAATGAATCAGGCCGGGAGAGACACTGATGTGGACTTCAGGAGCACACCCCCGGCCGGGAGGTAATCATTTAAAGCATTTGACTGACGAGCTGCCTCACCCATTATCTTCATGCTCGTGGAATTTGTGGTACAAAGCATGACGTATAGCCAATCAACAGCTTCTGTTAGTTTACTGATATAGGGTCTCACTATGTTGCCCAGGCTGGCCCCAAACTCCTGGCCTCAAGTGATCCTCCCACCTCAGCCTCCCGAGTAGCTTGGAATAAATCCTATTATTTTAATGTAAATTCCTGGTAAAGGGGCCGGGCCATGGTGGCTCATGCCTATAATCCCAGCACTTTGGGAGGCCGAGGCAGGTGGATCACTTGAGTCCAGGAATTCAAGATCAGCCTGGCCAACATGGCAAAACCCATCTCTACAAAAAATGCAAAAATTAGCCAGGCGTGGTGCTGTACACCTTAGTCCCAGCTACTGGGGAGGCTGAGGTGGGAGGATTGTTTGAACCTGGGAGGTGAAGGTTGCAGCAAGCCGATATAATGCTACTGCACTTCAGCCTGGGCAATAGAGTGAAACCGCCTCTAAAAAAAAAAAAAAAAATTCTTGTAAACAACTTAGGGATTGCCTCTTTTCTTTTTCCTTAAAAACCAGCTTCTAACTGCTGCTAATCAGAGTGTACATTTAGGGCAACTTGAGTCTGTGCTCCCAGGCAGCCATCCTCAGGCTTTAGACTCTATACTTAATAATATTTTTCAGTATCTTGTTTTTGTTATTGTTGTTGTTGTTGTTGTTTTGTTTGTTTGTTTTCAGACAGAGTCTTACTCGGATGCCCAGGTTGGAGTACAATAGTGCAATCTTGGCTCACTGCAACCTCTGCCTCCCGGATTCAAGCGATTCTCCTGCCTCAACCTCCCAAGTAACTGGGATTATAGGCACATGCCACTATCCTGGCTAATTTTTGTATTTTTAGTAGAGACAGGGTTTCATCATGTTGGCCAGGCTGGCCTCGAACTCCTGACCTCGTGATCCGCCCGCCTCAGCCTCCTAAAGTGCTGGTATTACAGGTGTGAGCCACCACGCCTGGCCCTATTTGTCTGGTCCTAAAACCAGCTTTTTCCAGTTGTGCATGCAGATGAACTCATGTAGGCATTTCAAAGTTCTCCATTTTTGGCCATTATAAGCTGGGTCACCACAAGTTATGCACGACCAGTTTTCTAAATATTTTCATGAGGAGGTGCCACAGTGTTAAACACAAATCCAGCCAATGTTTTCAATGTGGATCTTTACTTCAGGGGGAACAGTCAGTTTTAGACCATCAAACCGAGCCTCAGAACCTGGCCAGTTTAGAAGATTACAGATTTGACACTGAAGCCACAAAGATTTTACTTTCTCTTTTTGGAGAGAAACTATTTTCTCCCTGATCAAACTTTGAAATGAGAAAAAAAGGTTGCGAAGTCTAATGAGTAAGACAAACAAAATCTTCACCTCAGAGAAAACTGAAAATCATGA
The DNA here is from genome assembly GCF_002776525.5 of Piliocolobus tephrosceles. Lineage (NCBI taxonomy): Eukaryota > Metazoa > Chordata > Mammalia > Primates > Cercopithecidae > Piliocolobus > Piliocolobus tephrosceles. The sequence continues at coordinate 6,557,478 of NC_045446.1, read as the reverse complement.
ATATGTGATCAGCAGTCTCTAGAGAATAATAGATGAAACTCCCACCTCTCAGTAGAGTTTCAACTCCAACCCCCACTGAGCAAAGAATATGTGTAGCATATTCAGAAGCAAGTCTGAATTCACAACCAAGCCTGGGAGAAATTCCACCCTAATCAGAAATTAGGCCTTATCAGAAATCCTTGCTGGCTTCGGCAAGGTAGGGTGGGGAAGTTGTTCATGCTGGTACCAAGGCTCTGGTTGCTGGTGAAGTGGTGGGATCACTGGAGGCTCCCTTCAGGTTCCATCTGGGGTGCCAAAATGTGGACTTTAAGTAACAAGATTCAGGCCGTGTGTGGTGGCTCACACCTGTAATCCCAGCACTTTGGGAGGCCGAAGTGGGTGGATCACAAGGTCAGGAGATGGAGACCATCCTGGCCAACAAGGTGAAACCCCGTCTTTACTAAAATACACAAAAAAATTAGCCGGGCCTGGTGGCACATGCCTGTAGTCCCAGCTACTTGGGAGGGGAGGCAGGGGAATCGCTTGAACCTGGGAGGCAGAAGCTGCAGTGAGTGGAGCTTGTGCCACTACATGCCAGCCTGGTGACAAAGCGAGGCTCCGTCTCAAAAAACAAAAAAAAGAGACTTAAAATTTTAGTTAATACATGTAAGTAACAATACTAAATATAAGAGAAACAATTCAATCTACAGAGTGTATACAGAAAGTAAGACATATTTTTGGTTGGAAGGCTGAGGCAGGAGGATTGCTTGAGCCCAGGAGTTTCAGGTGCAGTGAGTTATGATCATGTCACTGCACTCCAGCTGAGGTGACAGAGTGAGAACTGGTCTAGAAAAAAAAAAAAAAAATGTGTTTTTGGTAAATAAGTTGAAAAGAGGGAATAAGTTTTAGTTTTTCTTTTGCATGAGAAAACTTTGTGTGGTTAAACTTGTAGGGTCCAGACTCACAGGGTTGGTGGGTTTTTTCCCCTGTGTGCGGAGACAAGAGATTGTAGAAATAAAGGCACAATACAAAGAGATAAAAGAAAAGACAGCTGGGCCCGGGGGACCACTACCACCAAGACGCGGAGACCGGTAGTGGCCCCGAATGCCAGGCTGTGCTGATATTTATTTGATACAAGACAAAGGGGCAGGGTAAGGAGTGTGAGTCATCTCCAATGATAGGTAAGGTCACGTGGGTCATGTGTCCACTGGACAGGGGACCCTTCCCTGCCTGGCACCCGAGGCAGAGAGAAAGGGGGGGGGGGAGAGAGAGAGAGAGAGAGACAGTTTATGCCATTATTTCTGCATATTAGAAACTTTTAGTACTTTCACTCGTTTGCTACTGTTATCTACAAGGCAGAGCCAGGTGTACAGGATGGAACATGAAGGCAAACTAGGAGCGTGACCGCTGAAGCACAGCATCACAGGGAGACGGTTTGGCCTCCTGACTGATGTCAGGCCCTCCACAATAGGTGGAGGAGTAGAGTCTTCTCTGAACTCCTCCAGGGAAAGGGAGACTCCTTTTCCCGTTCTGCTAAGTAGCGGGTGCTTTTCCCTGGCACTGATGCTACCGCTAGACCACGGTCCACGTGGCAATGGGCATCTTCCCAGATGCTGACGTTACTGCTAGACCAAGGAACCCTCTGGTGTCCCTGCCCGGGCATAACAGAAGGCTCACACTTGTCTTCTGGTCACTTCTCACTATGTCCCCTCAGCTCCTATCTCTGTATGGCCTGGTTTTTCCTAGGTTATGATTGTAGAGCAAAGATTATTATAATATTAAAGAGTAATTGCTACAAATTAATGATTAATGATATTCATATATAATCATGTCTATGATCTATATCTAGTATAGCTATTCTTATTTTATATATTTTATTACACTGGAACAGCTCGTGCCCTCAGTCTCTTGCCTTGGCACCTGGGTGGCTTGCCGCCCACATAAACTGACAAGGGGGAAAATAGGTCAGGCATGGTGGCTCACGCCTGTAATTCCAGCACTTTGGGAGGCCAAGGCAGGTGGGTCACTTGAGGTCAGGAGTTTGAGACCAGCCTGGCAAAAATAGTGAAATCCTGTCTCCACTAAAAATACAAAAATTAGCTAGGCGTGGTGGCACACGCCTGTAATCCCAGCTACTCAGGAGGGTGAGGCATGAGAATTGCTTGAACCCAGGAGGTGGAGGTTACAGTGAGCCAAGATTGTGCCACTGCACTCCAGCCTGGGAGACAGAGTGAGACTCCATCTCAAACAGAAAAACCAAAAACTGACAAGGGGAAAAGTAAAGTAAATTTTTGTTCTAAGTTTGAATGCCAACATAAAAAAGGAAGTATAGGATAAAACTGAAGGCTTAAGCAAGTCGTAGAAGATTGATGGAAGATTAATCTCGTGAGAGAAATTTTGTGTGTGATCAAGTTGGTTAAAATTAGCAGGGAATTATTTATAACTTGTTTTAAAAAGTGAGCATTAATATCAAAAGCACTGATGCAAGGCCAGAGGCTGAGCCTGTGTGGGAATAACAGGTTTTTCCCCTGCAGTGATCTGCTTTTTAATAGAAAATCCTAAGAGGTAATGAAAGATTTATGGAAATCTTACTTTGTGTGGTCAAAGCTAACTGAGATTTGTTGAATTTGTTTATAATATTTTATTAAAATTAGCTTTCATATTGATAATACATAAATATAAGGTAAAATTTGGGTTTCTCCTTTGAACAAGAATTTAGTGTTGTGTTAATAAGAGATAGTAGGCCAGGCGCAGTGGCTCACGCCTGTAATCCCAGCACTTGGGAAGGCTGAGGCTGGTGGATCACGAGATCAGGAGTTCGAGACCAGCCTGACCAACATGGTGAAATCCCACCTCTACTAAAAATACAAAAATTAGCCAGGCATGGTGGCGGTCACCTGTAATCCCAGCTACTCGGGAGGCTGAAGCAGGAGAATCGCTTGAACCTGGGAGGTGGAGCTTGCAGTGAGCCAGGATCATGCCACTGCAGTCCATCCTGGGTGACAGAGCAAGAGTCCATCTCGAATAAATAAATAAATAAATAAATAAATAAATAAATAAATAAATAAGAGATAGAAAAAGATTTATTTTTTAAATAAATTCCCAAAAAAAAAAAAAAAAAAAGAGTGGGAGAGTTTGCCTCAGGCTGTCTTTAGTGGGTATTTCAATTGTTTAGGAAACTGAGTCTCCTCTCTAATCCAAGAGTAAAGGTTTTTACTTTTTGAAATCTTTGAGTTATAATTTTGGCTAAATTAATAACTTTATAAAAGTTTTTTCTTAGAGGCCGGGTGTGGTGGCTCACGCCTGTAATCCCAGCACTTTGGGAGGCTAAGGTGGGTGTATCAGTTGAGGTCAGGAGTTCGAGACCAGCCTGACCAAAATGGTGAAACCTGGTCTCTACGAAAATTAGCTGGGAGTGCTGGTGCATGCCTGTAATCCCAGCTACTCAGGAAACTGAGGCAGGAGAATCACTTGAACCTGGGAGGTGCAGGTTGCAGTGAGCTGAGATTGCGCCATTGCACTCCAACCTGGTGACAGAGTGAGATGCCATCTCAAAAAAAAAAAAAATTTGTTAGAGATGGGTGCTCACTTTGTCACCAGGCTGGAGTGCAGTGGCATGATCATAGCTCACTGCAGCCTCAAGCTCCTGGGCTCAAGGGATCCTCCTCCCTCAGCTTCCTGAGTAGCTAATAATATTAGCCTGGGCAACATAGTGTGGCCCTGTCTCTATTTAAAAAAAAATTAAATATTAGCAAGGCTGGCTAATATTTGACATTTTTGTTTTTATAGAATCAGAGTCACACTATGTTGCCCAGGCTGGTCTCAAACTCCTAGGCTCAAGTGATCCTTCTGCCTTGGCCTCCCAAAGTCCTAGAATTACAGGCATGAGCTACTGTACCTGGCCTAAATTAATGACTTTTATTTTATATTAACCTGTATCCTATTTTGATCATGTGTTTTAAACCTTACTTATTTTAATATCAAGTGTTTTGAACCTTTAATATTTGTCATACTTCCCAAAATTAAATTTCAAATTTTAAAAAATATTTGACATGCTTCCCAAAATTAAATTTCAAAAAAAAATTTTTTTTTTTTTTTTGAGACAGTGTCTCGCTCTGTTGCCCAGGCTGGAGTGCAGTGGCGTGATCTCAGCTCACTGCTACCTCTGCCTCCCAGGTTCAAATTCTTCTGCCTCAGCCTCTCAAGTAGCTGGGACTACATGCCTGGCTAATTTTTGTATTTTTGGTAGAGGTGAGGTTTCATCATGTTGACCAGGCTGGTCTCAAACTCCTGACCTCAAGTGATCCACCCGCCTCAGCCTCCCAAGTTGCTGGGATTACAGGTGTGAGCCACCACACATAGACACCTAAATTAAATTTCAAATTAAAAAAAATTTTTGACATATTTCCCAAAATCAAATTTCAAATTTTAAAATTAAGTGTTTTTGATCTTATCTATCTTGGACACAAGAAATAGGAATCCCTGGAAGTCCGAGAGAGAAATATTGGGCTTATTTGGTATGTTAAAATCATATACGGAGCACTGTCAAATAAGAAATGGTGTTTAACTTTCTTTTTTTTTGAGATGGAGTCTCGTTCTGTTGCCCAGACTGGAGTGCGGTGGCACAATCTCGGCTCAATGCAACCTCCACCTCCCAGGTTCAAGCAATTCTCCTGCCTCAGCCTTCTGAATAGCTGGATTACAGGGCAGGGCCATCACACTCGGCTAATTTTTGTAGTTTTAGTAGAGATGGGGTTTTGCCATTTAGTCAGGCTGGTCTTGAACACCTGACCTTGTGATCTGCCTGCTTTGGCCTCCCAAAGTGCTGGGATTACAGGCATGAGCCACCATGTCCAGCCAGTGTTTAACTTTCTTTGAGTTATATTTGTATAAATGTGTTATTAATGTGTTCCAAAATTGTATGAGATTTTTAAAATGACATGTCTTGGTATATGTTTTCAGTGATAATGTTGTTAAATTTTTGTATGTCACAGAAATAACCAAGTTTCCTTGTCAGTTGCATCTTTAACCACGGCTAGTCTAAGTTTTTTGCCATCCACAGACAATTACTGTTTTTGTTTTTGTTTTTGTTTTTTTTTTTTTTTTTGAGGCGGAGTCTTGCTCTGTCGCCCAGGCTGGAGTGCAGTGGCCGGATCTCAGCTCACTGCAAGCTCCGCCTCCCGGGTTTACGCCATTCTCCTGCCTCAGCCTCCCGAGTAGCTGGGACTACAGGCGCCCACCACCTCGCCCGGCTAGTTTTTTGTATTTTTTAGTAGAGACGGGGTTTCACCGTGTTAGCCAGGATGGTCTCGATCTCCTGACCTCGTGATCCGCCCGTCTCGGCCTCCCAAAGTGCTGGGATTACAGGCTTGAGCCACCGCGCCCAGCCAAGACTATGTTTTCTTTTGTAACTGGGCACATTGAAGACACTGGTAATTTTACCAAGGCTTTGACTACAATGGCATATTTTCAGATATGACCAGACTGTTTTGAGGAGTTGAGGTTGACTGTATAGAGCCAGTAAAAAGCCCTTGGAAAGATTGGTCTGGTACCTGGTTTTTATGGCTCCCTTACAAGCTTCCTAACCTTGTGGTGTGGGCGGCAAGCTACGCAGGTGCGGAGGCAAGAGACCGAAACCACAAGCTGTTCCCGTATAATAAAGAAAACAATTAGGGCCGGGCGCGGTGGCTCAAGCCTGTAATCCCAGCACTTTGGGAGGCCGAGACGGGCGGATCACGAGGTCAGGAGATCGAGACCATCCTGACTAATGTGGTGAAACTCCGTCTCTACTAAAAAAATACAAAAAACTAGCCGGGTGAGGTGGCGGGCGCCTGTAGTCCCAGCTACTCAGGAGGCTGAGGCAGCAGAAAGGCGTAAACCCGGGAGGCGGAGCTTGCAGTGAGCTGAGATCCGGTCACCGCACTCCAGCCTGGGCAACAGAGCGAGACTCCGTCTCAAAAAAAAAAAAAAAAAAAGAAAGAAAGAAAACAACTAGAATAAGAATAGTTATATTAGAAATAGAATATAGACATGATTGTATATGAATATTATCAATCATTAGTTTGTAGCATTACTCTTTATTTAATTATTATATTAATCTCTGTTCTACAATTATTACCTGTTCTATACTTATTACCTATGGAAAACCAGGCCATACAGAATTAGGAGCTGAAGGGACACGGTGCGAAGTGACCGGAAGGCAAGAGTGTGAGCCCTCTATCAAGCCTGGACAAGGGCCACTAGAGGGCTCCTTGGTCTAGTGGTAACGCCAGTCAGTGCCTGGGAAGGCACCCATTACTTAGCAGACCTCGGTCTAGCTGTAGTGCCAGTGCCTGGGAAGGCGCCCATTACTTAGCAGACCGGGAAGGGGAGTCTCCCTTTCCCCAGGGAAGTTAGAGAACGCTCTGCTTCACCACCTCTTGTGGAAGGCCTGACATCAGCCAGGCCGCCCGCAGCTATCCGGAGGCCTAAATGTCTCCCTGTGATGCTGTGCTTCAGTGGTCACACTCCTGGTCCACTTTCATATTCCGCTCTGTGCACCTGGCCCTGCCTTCTAGATAGCAGTAGCAGAATTAGTGAAAGTATTAAAGTCTTTGATCTTTCTGAGAAATGCATAGAAGAAATAATGACATAAGCTGTCCCCCCTCTCTCTCTGCCTCAGCTACCAAATAGGTGAGGGCCTCCTGCCTGGTGGACACGTGACTCGCGTGACCTTACCTATCATTGGACATGACTCACGCTTCTTACCCTGCCCCCTTGTCTTGTATACAATAAACAGCAGTGCGGTCAGGCATTCGGAGCTACTACTGGTCTTCGCGTCTTGGTGGTAGTGGTCCCTCAGGCCCAGCTCTCTTTTCTTCTATCTTCTTGTCTTGTGCCTTTATTTCTTTCTTTTCTTTTTTTTTTTGAGACGGAGTCTCGCTCTGTCGCCCAAGCTGGAGTGCAGTGGCCAGATCTCAGCTCACTGCAAGCTCCGTCCCCCCGGTTTACGCCATTCTCCTGCCTCAGCCTCCCGAGTAGCTGGGACTACAGGCGCCCGCCACCTCGCCCGGCTAGTTTTTTGTATTTTTTAGTAGAGACGGGGTTTCACCGTATTAGCCAGGATGGTCTCGATCTCCTGACCTCGTGATCCGCCCATCTCAGCCTCCCAAAGTGCTGGGATTACAGGCTTGAGCCACCGCGCCCGGCTTGTGTCTTTATTTCTACAATCTCTCGACTCCGCATATGAAGAGAAAAACCCATAGGCCCTGTGGGACTGAACCCTACATTGTGGTAAGGAAAGAATGTCACTGTCTGACAGGCCCAGAAACCTCAAGATATTTGGGACCTTGAGAAGAGAGGAATTCACCCAATTCATACAGGTACTACAGGCACAGGCTGATCATGAATCCTTGGCTTGGCTTCAAAGCCTGGGGAGGTTTTCAAAAGTCCAACCTGAGATTCTTTATGAAAAAGCTCCAGCAAAGCCAATTAAAAAGAGCCTATATGGCCACTCACTATTCTTATTGCACTTTTTGCAAATAATCAGGCCAAGTATAATACTAAAACTTATTTAGCAAGAAAATCAGTCCTACTAAGATTTCTATTTGATAGAAATGCAGAACTGGAGAGAATTAATCTTTCAAAAGTAAACTGTGGCATACCTGTTATTAGATTCCAGCCCTGACCATTATTTTTCAGATTTTATTGTTTTCCTATAATTTTGACTAAATCTTGATTTATTTCCTGGCCACAAGTCTCTAAAGAAGGACTGGGTTTTAATTTCCTTCATGATGTTTTTAGTTGAGTCCCTGATGGAATAGGGTTTTTTTTGTTTTGTTTTTCGTTTTTGTCATTCTGACAAACTCTGGTTGTGATTCTTTTTTTGTTTTTTATTTGAGATGGAATTTCGCTCTATCACCCAGGCTGGAGTGCAGTGGTATGATCTCAGCTCACTGCAACCTCTGCTTCCCTGGTTCAAGCGCTTCTCCTGCCTCAGCCTCCTGAGTAGCTGGGACTACAGGTGCCCACCACCACACCTGGCTAATTTTTGTACTTTTAGTAGTGATGGGGTTTCACCACGTTGGCCAGACTGGTCTTGAATTCCTGACCTCAGGTGATCTGTCTGCCTCAGCCTCCCAAAGTGCTGGGATTACAGACATGAGCCACCGCGTCTGGCCAGTTGTGATTCTTATGTACACTTATATTTGGGCTATCGGTCTCTTGTTGTTTTACTCCTTTTTTTTTTTTTTTTTCTTTTTGAGACAGGGTCTGGCTCTGTCACCCAGGCTGGAGTGCAGTGGTGTGATCTTGGCTCACTGTAGCCTCTGCCTCCTGAGCTCAAGGGATCCTCCTACCTCAGCCTCCCGAGTAGCTGAAACTACAAGCACACATCATCACTCCCAACTAATTTTTGTACTTTTTTGTAAAGACAGGATTTTGCCATGTTGCCCAGGCTGGTCTCGAAATCCTGAGCTCAAACAATCCATCCACCTTGGCCTCCCTAAGTCCTGGGATTATAGGTGTGAGCCAGGGGTTGATGTTATTATTACTACTTTTTTTTTTAACTCGTAGGGCCAGGTGGTGGTGCCAAGGTTGTCTGGCTATTTATCTTACTTTTGTTTCTTTCTCTCTTTCCTCCTGTCTTGTGAACTAGGCAAGGTGGGCGGAGGAGGGCAGCAGGAGTAGTAGTGGTCTCCTTCCTTATACCCCTCTTTGCGAATTTTCACTAATTAGTGGGAGTTCTCACTTTTATTTTTACTTTCCGAGTCTCTCTGCGAGACGGAGTGTTAGCGTTTTATGTAGTATACTTGTGCTGAAGTTTTCTGATGAACCATGGTAGCTACAAAACCTTTTATCATTTGAAGGAATAAGTGTAATACACAGGGGAGCAGCAAGCAACTTTCTATTATCAGTAATATACTTGCAATGAGGGTTTTTTGTTTGTTTGTTTTTGTTTTTGAGACGGAGTCTTGCTCTGTCGCCTGGGCTGGAGTGCAGTGGCCGGATCTCAGCTCACTGCAAGCTCCGCCTCCCGGATTCAGGCCATTCTCCTGCCTCAGCCTCCGGAGTAACTGGGACTACAGGCGCCCACCACCTCGCCCGGCTAGTTTTTTGTATTTTTAGGAGAGACGAGGTTTCACCATGTTAGCCAGGATGGTCTCGATCTCCTGACCTCGTGATCCGCCTGTCTCAGCCTCCCAAAGTGCTGGGATTACAGGCTTGAGCCACCACGCCCGGCCATAATGAGGGTTTTAAATTTTTATAGCTGGAAAATATTTTCTAAATGAAGACCTAGGATTAAACCTGTGTTAAACCTGTACAGGCACATGTATCAACTTTGTCATGTCCTAAGCAGGTTAGTTTTTTACTAGGTCTGAAAACCTTTTTCCTAGCGAGTAACACAGTATTTTTTAGTAACAGAAGTTTTTAAGAGCCAGAAGCTTGAACTTGTGGCGTCTGTTTGGTGAAAGAGTTAAAGTAGTCTTGAGGCGTTAACTCTTTTGCTTCTCAAGGCCATTGGTCTCTTATGTCAGCCTAAACGTTACATGAAGAAACATCTAGGCTGCCAGCAATGTTTTCAGCCAACTGAGCAAATAGGTTTGTTCTGTTTTTGCTAAAGGAAAAGGTTCTGGTAACTTCTGGTTTGTATGTTTAAAGACTGACTGCAAGACTCGGAATTGTTGCTGGGCTGGATGAGTCTTGGGTTTCCTAAGTAGTATATGTGCAGCGGGGACACGTTATATAGCTGTTACTTCTAGCGTGGTGATGGGGGGTAACAACAACAAAACAATGTACAGCATATTCATCTCCAGCAAGGAAAAAGAGGTCCTTACCTGGGAAAAAGGTTGAATACAGCGACAGAACAATAGGAAAACAGTACTACAGGAAAACTATTAGTCATAAGATTTTTAACTATATTCACTTGCTTGACAAGTTCTCAAGCTTCGGCCATGTGTAGACTAGTCAGCTGCTGGTGTGTGACTAGAACAGGGCTTGTTGTCTCCTCTAGCTTCAGTCATGCATAGACTGGTCAGCCTCCAGAGTGACCACAGCAGGGCTGTCGTCCTCAGCAGCAGCTTGGTCTTGTCTCAAGATCAGCCGGGTTGGACGGTCTGTGTCCTGCTGGCTGGTCCACTTGTCCTGAGCTGCCGGTGTTATCTGACTGTGGTGGATCCAAGACACAACACCTGCAACTTTAACCGCAGTGGGACTGGACAAGGTTACAGTATAGGGCCCATCCTATATGGGTCCTAGAAAAATTAGATTTTACTTTAAACAGAGTCACTAGATTTAAAGGGGTTGTCAGGCTTATAGGCATTTTCATTTATTTAATTATGAACACTTTGTATGGCTATTTTTAAAGCCTACATTTGCTTTCTTAAGGTTAATTTCTTTAGTTTCTGGAGGTCACCCTTAATTTGACCTATGATTTGGGGGTGGCTGACCGAACACAATCTTATAGGGCAAATACCTAGTTTGTTTGGTGGGGGTGCACCTGACTCGGAGGAGGACTGTAGGCAAAAATCTGATTTTGTCTTAAATGAGCAAACAAGCACTAGCACGTACCAATAGTCTCCAGCACGGGACAGTTCTGTAAAGTCTATAAGCAAGTTTTCACAAGGTATGGCTCTTTTTACTGTTTAAGTTTCTTAGAGGAGGGGTTCTTCTCCCCCCCCCCCCCCCCCCCCCCCCCCCCTTGTAACTCTATTTAGTGGCTTAGCCTTCAGTGAGAAATTGGAATCCAGATACGGCAGAATCTTGCTGCTTTTAACTTCTAATGTGACCATGGGCTCCTGGGAGCCTAATGAGAAGGTGCCGGGTCTGCCCTAGTCTTTACATTCTTCAGCTCCTGTTAGTCTGCTCAGATCAGTATTTGGTTCCTCCAAGGTGCGGCAGCCCTTGGCCCATGGCCGCTTTGTCTGGTGACATTGGCCATTTCTTTTATTGCCTTTTGAACATTTACCTTTCTAGTGTCCTTTCTTTTTGCGTCTCGCACATTAATCTCTCTCTAGCCTTCTCCGGCTCTTGAATCCTTGCCTAACTTGACTTCTTTCACATGTACATCCATGTCCACATCCTCTCACGTTGCTAATTTTTTTTTTTTTTTTTTACACTTACTCTTAGTCTTTTTCTTTTGCTCTTTCCCAGTTTTGTTCCTTGGTTACAGTTAACATACACCTTGGTGGCCACTTTTATAGACTAGGTAGTATTCATACCTGCAGCTTCTGCTTGATGTTACCCTGGGCTTGCTTTACAAATGAAGTAATCATTATATACTGATTTTCTTTTCTTTTTTTTTTTGAGACGGAGTCTCGCTGTGTTGCCCGGGCTGGAGTGCAGTGGCCAGATCTCAGTTCACTGCAAGCTCCGCCTCCCGGGTTTACGCCATTCTCCTGCCTCAGCCTCCCGAGTAGCTGGGACTACAGGCGCCCGCCACCTCACCCGGCTAGCTTTTTGTATTTTTTAGTAGAGACAGGGTTTCACCGTGTTAGCCAGGATGGTCTCGATCTCCTGACCTTGTGATCTGCCCGTCTCGGCCTCCCAAAGTGCTGGGATTACAGCGGCCTCAGGGTTAAATGGGGTGTAAAGCCAGAACGCTTTAAGAGTCTCTTATAAAACTGACTTAGGCTTTTGTCAGCTCCTTGAAGCATTCCTGAAATCTTTTTAAATATTACTTGCTTTTTTCTACCAACTCTTAGCCTCTGCAGAAGTGCTTCTCAGTACCTCTGCAAACGCTGAAGCTGAGTTGCATTCTCTGGGTCTTTTTTTTCCCTTTTTCCTAGAGTTTAACAGGCTCTTTTCTTTATATAATGCTCCATGCACTTGGAGGGTTAAACAGGCATACCGAGAGTCAGTGTAAATGTTTACAGTCTTACCTTCGCTGAGTTCTAAGGCCCGAATTAAAGCAATGAGCTCAGCTTAACGACAGTGTCCAGGGTGACCGCCGCATATTCTGCACATCTCTCTCCTTGTGGGTTGATGAAGCTGTTCCCGTCCACGTATAGCTCCCAGTCTACTGATGCCCAAGGCTGGTCCCGGAGGTCAGGTCTGCCAGAGTAAACTGGAGTCCAACACCTCTACACAGTCATGCTCGACAGGGCTCTAGCTGCCGAGAGCAAGGTGGCGGGTTCACGGTGTTTCCAGTTTAGTAGATCAATGGTTGAAAAGGGCTGATAGATGAAAGTCTGTTGCCCCCGCGGATGTGGGCCTGGTCATTCTAACAGACAGGTCCTCGCGTCTCCCTGAGAGGCATTTACATAGCTCGAGCAAGAACAGCTCTGAGACGGCCCACTTGACTATCTTGACTTCCTTCCTTGGTCTCTCGAGATTCCGATCCTCCTCTTCGAGGTGAGACCTGGGGCGTGTTAGCTCCTGAATCTTGTTTCTGAGGGGGCTGTTGACCTCAATAAAGCGGGGTAGGCTGGGACATATGGAGAAAGAATTTCTATTATCTCTGGCGGCTCCTGCAAAACTGGCTTCTCTTGCTGTTTCTGGGACTCCCTTTTTTAACTCTGTGTCTGCTGGTGAAGCTGCTCTTACTTTTACTTTTGGCTTTTTTGCAATAAGCTGTTAAACAGGGCTAAATTTATGCTGGTTTTGTCTATATTATATTTAACCATGAGTCAATATAAAGGAACTTGATCTAGGTACACTGGCTGTCCTCCAACCCCTGTCACCACCTTAAACACATGGCCAATTGCTCCTTGTCTATAGTTCCTTCAATGGACCATCCAACACCAAAAGAAGGCAGTTCTAATTCACACAGAGATCTTAACCTCTAAGGGGTTAACTCTATAATCTCCTGCAAAACCTTTCTTAAGGTTCTGTAACATGCATTTTCATAGAGTAAGTTTTGATGATTTGATGACTTTCCTTTTTTCTTTTTGAAATTTTTCTTTTTGAAATGTTTTAACACAGTTCCTAGCGGAGTGGGCTTACTTTGTGTCTGACCTATTTTTCTCTTGAGACAAAACAACATTCATGTTACAAGAAGGAAAGGGTAAAAGGTCACTCACTCATCTAATTCACACTAAATCAAAATCAAAGCTAAAACCAAAGTGTTGTTAAAGACACACCTGTTCATCAAGCAATTTAAGCCAAGTCAAAATCAGAACCAAAACCAAAGTGCCAATAAAGGCATGACTGTTCATCAAGCAATTCAAGTCAAGTCAAAATCAACACTAAAACCAAAGTATCAAGCAATTAATTCAAGTCAAGTCAAAAACAAAAACCAAAGTGCCGGTAACAGGTACGCCGTGGGTGATCAGGCCACGCTTCCACTCAGATGGAGTGAGCAAGTTCCAAAGACCAGTCTTAACAAGTTTCAAATGTCCGGACTTAAAATGCCAGTTCCTTCCTGGTGTTCAGCCACTGTGTTGATCCTCCACGGGGCCTGCTGTGCACTGCTCTGACGAGGCATCCCACCAGGGCAATTGCCTTCCCGGGAGTGCTATCAGGATCTGCATCGCTCAAGCTGGCCAGAGTCCCCCGCAGGGATGCTCTACAGGGCAGGCATAAGCTGCCTAAGGGGCTGCCTCTACCGTCTGTTAATTACCTCGCTTCCCGGTCAGGGAACCAAGAAATGTAGCAGGCCGAGCTGCAGACAAAACTCCTCAGACACCGGGTTAAAGAAGGAAGAGGTTTTTTATTCGGCCAGGAGCATTGGCAGACTCGCGTCTTAAGAGCCGAGCTCCCCGAAAAAGAAATACTCGGCCTTTTTAAAGGCTTACAACTTTAAGGGGTCTACATGAAAGGGTCGTGATAAATCGAGCAAGCGTGGGAAACGTGACTGGGGCCTACATGCATCGGCTAACAGAACAAAAAGTTTTACAATGCTTTTTTCATACAGTGTCTGGAATTTACAGATAACACAAGTAGTTTAGGTCAGGGGCTGATGTTATTATTATTACTTTTTTTAACTCCTAGGGCCAGGTGGTGGTGCCAAGGTTGTCTGGCTATTTATCTTACTTTTTCTTTTTCCCTTTCCTCCTGTCTTGTGAACTAGGCAAGGTCGGGGGAGGAGGGTAGCAGGAGTAGTAGTGGTCTCCTTCCTTACCAGCCCTGAGATGGGCGTCCTCAACTCCTTTCAGGGAAGCACGAGCCCATGCCTGCAGCCCATCCACCCCTGTGCCTGGGCTCAGTGAGGCCACTGGGGCACCTTCCCCTTGGATAAGAGTTCAGAACTATGAAGATTAAGCTGGACCAGATCTGCTCATCCTCACGATACATTTCAGGAGCATCTCAATGGCTCCCACGCTGGCCTGGAACCCTCCTGTGCTGCCAGGATATCAGGGAGGCGCTGGGCACTGCAAGGGGAAGATGGCATTGCTATGGAGCCACTCTTGGTGAAGGTTGAATGCGTGACATTGGAAGTCTAGCTTTTCCTGAGGCTAGGGTCTGGACCTTGGTCTAGATCAGGGGTCAGCAAATTTTTCTTAAAAATGCAGATAGAAAATATCTTAAGCTGGCTGGGCACAGTGGCTCATGACTGTAATCCCAGCACTTCGGGAAGCCGAGGCAGGTGGATCACGAGGTCAGGAGATCAAGACCATCCTGGCTAACACGGTGAAACCCCGTCTCTACTAAAAATACAAAAAATTAGCCGGGCATGGTGGCGGGCGCCTGTAGTCCCAGCTGCTGGGGAGGCTGGGGCAGGAGAATGGCGTGAACCCAGGAGACAGAGATTGCAGTGAGCCAAGACCGCGCCACTGCACTCCAGCCTGGGCGACAGAGCAAGACGCCGTCTCAAAAAAAAAAAAAAAGAAAGAAAATCTCTTAGCTTTGAGGACCACATAGTCTCTGTTGCAATCGCTCATTTGGGCCATTGTAGCACAAAAACAAACATAGATAACACACACATGAGTGAGCATGGCTGGGGTCCAAGAAAACTTTATTTACAAAAGCAGGTGATGAACCAAGGCCTGCAGTGTCCCAACCCTTGATTTAGGTGGTGAACCATCATGAGCTTTCAGTTCCCTCTCTGGTAGGAATATGGGAGAAACTACAAAGAGAAACAGAGATTTCAGGAAAACAGTAAAATTAAACAAATAAAGTGAGATGTAGCCCCTCCTGCAGGCTGCAGGCTGTTGTGAACCTGTGTGTGTCTGGGTGTACACGGATGTGAGTAGATGTGGGTGGAGATGTGTGTGTGGGTGGAGGCTAAGCGTAGCTGGAGGTGGCCATGGTATGATGCCAGAAGGAAGGAGTTTGCATTCAGTTCCTTTCTTACTACTCTCTCAAGTTGTTGAGGGGATGTCACTGCTGAACACTGACCCTGGTGCAGGCTAAACTGAAGTTAGCCTCTGCTACCCTCTGCTGGGTGAGGCACTGGGGAGAACAGTGGAACTGACTGGGGCGGGCTTTCTCACTCCCTCCCACACTTCCCCTGGAAACACCAAACACCAGCACATTAGAATGTGGGGAGCCACCTCCCCCAGCGCTGCTTCCCAAGGTTGGGAAGGGGAAGGTCTGACCTCAAGCTCTGTTTGAAGAGTGATAGCAAAGGGAAGAGGTTGGCTGTGGTCTGGTGGCGCTTATCTCCTTCCTTAGCTTTGAAACCACAGGCTGGCATATTACCCGAGAGAATGACCAGTCCCACCAGGGGAAGGGCACAAGCTCACCGGCTCCAGGGGAGACATCTCAGGGGGCAAGGACATCACTGCAGTGATGCTGAATGAGTGGAGCACACAGACGGAGAATACACACAAGAGAAATGCATGAGGACATGAGAAAAGGCACTGGCAATAGGAAGTTACAAAAAACAACAAAAAGAAAGAGTAGATATAAAAAAAAATTGAAGAAAGTCAATGACAGATGGGATGAATCATACGAGGTATGAGACTTAAGGATGAAGAGTGACTTAAGGATGATGAGTGACGAGATCAGCTGGGGAACTCTCCCAGGAAAGATAAACCAGAAGAAATACAAATGACAGTGAAGTGGCCAGGTGCAGTGGCTCACGCCTATAATCCCAGCACTTTGGGAGCCCGAGGCAGGCGGATCACTTGAGGTCAGGAGTTTGAGACCAGCCTGGCCAACATAGTGAAACCCTGTCTCTACTAAAAAGATGAAAATTAGGTGGCCATGGTGGTGGGAGCCTGTGATCCCAGCTACTCAGGAGGCTGAGGCAGGAGAATTGCTTGAACCCGGGAGGCAGAGATTGCAGTGAGCTGAGATGGTGCCACTGTACTCCAGCCTGGGCAGTAGAGCAACACCCTGTCTAAAAAAAAAAAAAAGAAAAAAAAAAAAGGCAGTAAAGTGATAGGAGATAGATTAGAAGGGCTATTATCTAGATAGTGCAAGTCGAAGAGGAAGAAGAAGCAGCAGCAGCAGCAGAAGCGGTGGCGGCAGAGGCAGCAGCAGTGGAGGAGGAAGAGGAAGAGGACGAGGAGGAGGAGGAAGATGGAGAAGAGGGAATCTCATAATAAACAATGGAGATACATTTCTCAAAACTGAACAAAGATGACCAACCTCAGACTGAAGGGCCAAGAGGCCAAATCAGAGAGAGAGCTTGGCAAGCCAGGAAGAGCACCAAACCTAGACAATTAGAGTGAAATTAAAGAAAACCCAAGGTGACAAAAATTATAAAATATTCCTTGTGATCACAGTTCATTGGTGAAAATTAAATAATAATAATTAAAAAGAAGGACAGCCTGGGCAACATGGTGAAACCCCGTCTCTATAAAAAACACAAAAATTAGCTGGGTGTGGTGGCACACGCATGTAGTTCCAGCTACTTGGGAGGCTGAGGCAGGAGGATCACCTGAGCCTGGAAAGTTGAGGCTGCAGTGAGCCATGATCCCACCACTGCACTCCAGCCTGAGTGACACAGCAAGGTCCTGTCTCAAAAAACAAAAACAGGAAAAGAAAAAAGAAAAGAAAATAGGCTGGGCATGGTGATTCACACTTACAATCTCAGCACTTTGGGAGGGCCAAGACAGGAGAATTGCTTGAGCCCAGGAGTTCAAGATTAGCCTGGGTAACATAGTGAGACCCTGTCTCTCTTTTCTAAAAAAATTAAAAATGAAAAAACAAAAAAAGAGAAAATAATTTTTAAAAAGCTTCCGGAAAGAACAGATGACTCACAGAATAACAAGATTCCATGTGACATCAGACTTCTCAACAGACACAGTTGATGCAGGTAGATTAGAGACGATGTCTCGCTGTGTTGCCCGGGGTGGTCTCAAACTTCTGGGCTCAAGCAGTCCTCCTGCCTCAGCCTCTTGAGCAGCTGGGATTACAGGCATGAGCCACCTTGTCTGGGTTTTAACAGCATTTTTTTAAATGTTGGACTTTCTCAAGAAATTTGATACATTTACTATCACCTTTTTGTAGGTGAATAAAGATCCAAAAATAACTAAAAGAAAAAGTCAAAAAAAGAAAAGGAAAAAGAAGCTGGAGGGTGTGCTTTTCCCGACCAGATTTATAACACCATAGTGATTTACAAAAGAAAAAAATGTGGTACAGGCACCAGAGCAAATAGACCATGAATACAATGGCACAGAAAACCAACAGGCAGACCCAGTTACCTACAGCAACTCAACACAGGAGGCCGGGCGCGGTGGCTCACACCTATAATCCCAGCACTTTGGGAGGCCGAGGCAGGTGGATCATTTGAATCCAGGAGTTTGAGACCATCCTGGGCAACATGACAAAACCCTGTCTCTACAAAAAAAAAAAAAAAAAAAAAAAAAAAAAAAGGCTGGGTGCAGTGGCTCACGGGGGTAATTGCAGCACTTTGGGAGGCCGAGGTGATTGGATCACCTGAGGTCAAGAGTTCAGGACCAACCTGACCAACACACTGAAACCCTGTCTCTAATAACAATACAAAAATTAGCTGGGTGTGCTGGCACATGCCTGTAGTCCCAGTTACTTGGGAGGCTGAGGCAGGAGAATTGGCGGAACCCAGGAGGTGAGGGTTGCAATGAGCTGAGGTCATACCATTGCACTCAAGCCTGGGTGACAGAGTGAGACTCCATCTCAAAACAAACAAACAACAGAAATTCACCTGGGCGTGGTGGCATGCTGGGCCTGTAGTCTTGGCTACTCAGGGCGGGGCAGGGAGTGATGAGGTGGAAGGATCGCTTGTACCCAGGAGGTTGAGGCTGCAGTGAGCTGTCCTTGTGCCACTGCACTCCAGCCTGGGTGACAGAGTGAGACCCTGTCTCAAAAGACACACAAACAAAACAAAAACACGTAAGTCAGATCAGATTGTTCTGTAGATGGTGCTGGAGAAAATGGCTCTTTACTTAGAGAAAAATAAAAGTGGCAACAGCACATGCTAGAGTGGCCTCTAAATATGAAGAAAAAAATGTGAAGGTAAGAGACACAGTTACTAGAAGACAACATAGGAGAATATTGTTGTGACCCAGGGCAGTCAAAAAACACTTTGAAGGCCGGGGGCTGTGGCTCGCGCCTGTAGTGCCAATACTTTGGGACGCTGAGGCAGGAGGATCACTTGAGACCAAGAGTTTGAGAACAACCAGGGCAACATACAGCTCTTAAAAAAGAAAAAGACTTTAAAGGAAATTTCTTTATTTTCACTTTTATTTTAGTTTTGGGGGTACATGTGAAGGTTTGTTACATAAGTAAACTCGTGTCATGGGTGTTTGTTGTACAGAATATTTCATCACCCAGGTATTATGCCCAGTACCCAATAGTTCTCTTTTCTGCTCCTCTCCTTCCTCCCACCCTCCACCCTCGAGTAAACCACAGTGTCTGTTGTTTCCTTCTTTGTGACGTAAGTTCTCTTCATTTAGCTCCCACTTACAAGTGAGAACATGCAGTATTTGGTTTTCTGTTCCTGCATTAGTTTGCTAAGGATAATAGCCTCTAGCTCCGTCCGTGTTCCCACAAAAGACATGATCTTGGTTCTTTTTTATGGCTGCATTAAATGAAGTTTTAAAGGCACAAAACGTAAACACCAACCCCTTCCCCACCACAAAAATCCCTTGATGAATTTGATTCCACTTAAATTTAGGAGTTTTGTTTAATGAAAGACTCCTTGGACAAACTTGACAGTTGATGGAATAGGAGAAGCTGTCTGTCATATTGAAAGCCAACAAGAGATCAATATCTAGAATAAATGAAGATCTGCAAATCAACAGAAAGCAGGCATTAAAGCCAAAGAAAATAGCCTAAGGTGCAGCCACTAAAAGGAACGTGATCATGTCCTTTGCAGGGATATGGATGGAGCTGGAAGCCATTAGCCTCAGCAAGCTAACACAGGAACAGAAAACCAGTGAGACCACATGGTCTCACTTATAAGTGGCAGCTGAACAATGAGAACATATGGTCACATGGAGGGGATCAACACACACTGGTGCCTGTTGAGCGGGGTGCTGGGGAGGGAGAGTACCAGGAAGAATAGCTAAGGGATGCTGGGTTGAATACCTGGGTGATGGGATGATATGTGCAGCAAACCATCATGGCACACACTTACCTATGTAACACACCTGCACGTCCTGCACATGTACCCCAGAACTTTAAATAAAAGTTGAAGGAGCTCCAGGCGCGTTGGCTCACACCTGTAACCCCAGCACTTTGGGAGGCTAAGGCGGGCGAATCACCTGAGGTCAGGAGTTTGAGACCAGCCCAGCCAAGATGGTGAAACCCCGTCTCTACTAAAAATACAAAATCAGTCAGATGTGGCATGCACCAGCTAGTCGGGAGGCTGAGGCAGGAGAATTGATTGAATCCAGGAGGCAGAGGTTGCAGTGAGCCGAGATCGCGCCACTGCACTCCAGCCTGGGCGACAGAGTGAGACTACGTCTCAAAATAAATAAAATAAAATAAAATAAAATAAAATAAAATAAAATAAAATAAAAGCCATTTCCCCACCCCTAAGTGACCTCCACCCCCTCCCTCTCCCCTGCCCCGCGAATCGCGTGTACAAGCTCCGGGATCGCAGAGTTCTTAGGGAATCTCCCCCCGCGATGCCCCGACGCGCCAGTAGCTGTGCGCACTTCATTGCGGTCCTCTTCCTGCTGTCCGTTTACTCCCTGGCCCCCGCTGGGGACCTGGGGAAGAGGGAAAGGCTTCCCAGGCCAGCTGCGCTGCGACTCCGGGGGCTCCGAGGCGCCCCTCTGCAGCCGACGCCCGGGGTGCAGCGGCCGCCGGACCCTCCAGAGGCGCGGCCGGCGCCGTGACTCAGCACTGGGGCGGAGCTGGGCGGGACCACCCTTATAAGGCTCGGAGGCCGCAAGGCCTGCGCTGGAGTTTCGTCGCCGCCGCCGCGTGTGCCAGCAGTGAGTCCTCGCGGCCCGCGCCCCCGGGGGATGGGGCTCCGATCTCCCAGCATGGGGCCCAGGGCCAACCCACGGCATCAGGCTCGGGCTCCCGGCAGGGCCCCTCTCCCACCCCGAGACCCGGGACGGGGTCCCAGAGTACCCAGGAAGTCCCCAGTGCCGTTAGCGGCTCTCAGGGGTCCGCAGCGCCTCGGGCAGGGATGGGACCCCGGGAGGGCAGGCCGCGCGCACCGCGCCTTGGCGTCTTCCCCCGGGCTCCAGCAAACCTTTCTTTGTCCGCTGCAGTGCCGCCCTACACCGTGGTCTACTTCCCAGTTCGAGGTAGGAGCCTCTGGCAGGGAGGGGAGGCAGGGGCTAGGGCTGCAGCCCACTGTCCCTCGCCCACGCGGAGAGAACCGAACCCCGCCTTATCCCTCCGTCGTGTGACTTTTACCCCAGGCCTTCTTCCCTGTGCCCCGCCTCTCCCGCCATGCCTGCTCCCCTCCCCAGTGTTGTGTGAAAGCTTCGGAGGAATCTCTGTTCCCTGTTCCCTCCCTGCACTCCTGACCCCTCCTCCGGGTTGCTGCGAGGCGGGGTCTGCCCGGTCCCCACATCTCGTGCTTCTCCCTCCCCGCAGGCCGCTGCGCGGCCCTGCGCATGCTGCTGGCAGACCAGGGCCAGAGCTGGAAGGAGGAGGTGGTAACAATGGAGACCTGGCAAGAGGGCTCTCTCAAAGCCTCCTGCGTAAGTGACCATGCCCGGGCAAGGAAAGGGGTGCTGCGCCTTAGGGGGCTGTGACTAGGATCGGGGAACGGCCAAGCTCAGTGCCCCTCACTGAGCCATGCCTCCCCACACAGCTGTATGGGCAGCTCCCCAAGTTCCAGGACGGAGACCTCACCCTGTACCAGTCCAATACCTTCCTGCGTCACCTGGGCCGCACTCTTGGTGAGTCTTGAACCTCCAAGTCCAGGGCGGGAGTGGGCAAGCCTCTGCCCCCGGAGCCCTTTCATTTCAATCAGCTGCCCCGCAGCCCTCTGGAGTGGAGGAAACTGAGACCCACTGAGGTTACGTAGCTTGCCCAAGGTCAAGCCTGGGTGCCTGCAGTCCTTCCCCTGTGCCTGGCTGCCTCTCAGGTGCCAGTTGAGCTCTGAGCACCTCCTGTGTGGCAGTCTGCCATCCTTCCACGCACTTCCTCTTCCCCTTCTCCCAGGCTGGGGCTCACAGACAGCCCCGCGGTTGGCCCACCCCCGGTGACTATGTGTTGATCAGGCGCCCAGTCACACTACCTGCTCCCCCTTACCCAACCCCAGGGCTCTATGGGAAGGACCAGCGGGAGGCAGCCCTGGTGGACATGGTGAATGATGGCGTGGAGGACCTCCGCTGCAAATACCTCTCCCTCATCTACACCAACTATGTGAGCATCTGCACCAGGGCTGGGCACTGGGGGCTGAACAAGAAAGGAGCTGCTTTTGCCCTCACCCCCCTACCCCTCACGTGGCTCGGGCTGACCCCTTCTTGGGTCAGGGTGCAGGGGCTGGGTCAGCTCTGGGCCAGGGGCAAGACACAACCTGCACCCTCATTGCCCGGGACATGAACCAGTCAGGTAATGGGTTGTGGGGGAGAGTGCAAGCACAGAGACCTCCAGCAGCTGGTGGTTTCTCATCTCCTGGGGTGGCGAGGGCTTCCTGGAGTAGCCAGAGGCGGAGGAGGATCTGTCACCAGTTTCTGGATGGAGGTGCTGGCACTTTTAGCTAAGCAAAGTATGCAGACACAGAGCACATCTGGGGACCTGGGACCAGTTTAGCAGAGGTAGAGTGTGTATGTGTGTGCGTGCGTGTGTGTGTGTGTGTGTGTACACTTCCTTGTGTGTCGGGGGTGGGTAAAGAGATAGAGATGCGGGGAGCAGGCCCAGGTCCTGAAGGCCTTGAATCCACTGGTTTGGAGTCTCCTAAGGGCCATGGGGGCCATGGAGAAGTCTGAACAGGGCTGTGTCTGAATGTGAGGTCTGGAAGGATCCTCCAGAGAAGCCAGCTCTGAAGCTTTTGCAATCATCTGGTGAGAAATCCAGCAAGGATGGACAGGCAGAATGGAATAGAGATGAACTGGCAGCTGAAATGGACAGGATTTGGTACTAGCCTGGTTGTGGGGAGCGAGCAGGGGAGAATCTGAGACTCTGGTTTCTGGCCTGGGGCAGACAGAAAGGGGGCGTCTCAGGGGCTGGGAGGGATGAGAGTAGTAGGATGATACATGGTGGTGTCTGGCAGGAGGCGGGCAAGGATGGCTATGTGAAGGCATTGCCCGGGCAACTGAAGCCTTTTGAGACCCTGCTGTCCCAGAACCAGGGAGGCAAGACCTTCATTGTGGGAGACCAGGTGAGCATCTGGCCCCATCCTGTTCCTTCCTCGCCACCGTCTGCTTACAGATGGACACAGGTGTGAGCCATTTGTTCAAGCAAAGTGGGGCAGACCTAGGGGATGGGATTAGGCCCTCTGCCCCCAGTTTCCCCAGCCTGCTCCCGCTGGCTGAGTCCCCGGCCCCCCGTCCTGCAGATCTCCTTCGCTGACTACAACCTGCTGGACTTGCTGCTGATCCATGAGGTCCTGGCCCCCGGCTGCCTGGATGCGTTCCCCCTGCTCTCGGCCTATGTGGCGCGCCTCAGTGCCCGGCCCAAGCTCAAGGCTTTCCTGGCCTCCCCTGAGCACGCGAACCTCCCCATCAATGGCAACGGGAAACAGTGAGGGCTGGGGGCACTCTGAGCGGGAGGCAGGGGCTGCTTGCCTCCCTTTCTCCAGGACCAATACAATTTCTAAGAAAGCTGCTGTGAGCACTGTCTTTCCTGGGAAGGGGTTCTCGGCTCTCAGCCTCGAGGTCGGGGGGAGGGCAGAGCAGAGGGCTAGAAAACGGCTGCTCTAGCATAGTCAGTGGCTTCCTGGAGCCCTCAGCCTGGCTGTGTTTACTGAACCTCACAAACTGGAATTGGAAAAAAAAAAAAGAGAGAGAGAAACAAAGAGAAATAACCACGGTCACCGTCCTGGAGCATCACACTGTGCAGAGAAGGAGAAACGTCGCATAGAAACATGCTTTCTAGGCCCAGCAGATGCCTGTCAGAGGGACAGACTCCAGGAAGGAGGGCAATGAGGGGTTCTAGGAAGGAGAGATGTGAGGAGTTCCCCGTCCTGGGACTTTGGAGGATTAGCTGAGTAGCTCCAAGCAGCCCAAGTTGATGGGAGGGTCATTCTGCTTGGATGGGGGCTCTCCTGGCTTCCTGCTGAATTGTGAGTTTTGATGTGTCCTAGGCAAGCAATGACATTAGGATTATTAGCATTCTCCAGAGAAACAAAGCCAGTAAGATACTGTAGGGCAGGCAAAATTTTATCTCTGTCCTTTTAGGGTTTTTTGGCTGGGCCTGAGAACTAAAGACTTGAGCAGGAGAAAAGCATTGAAATTTATCTAGCCGGGCGCAATGGCTCAAGCCTGTAATCCCAGCACTTTGGGAGGCCGAGACAGGCAGATCACGAGGTCAGGAGATCGAGACCATCCTGGCTAACACGGTGAAACCCCGTCTCTACTAAAAAATACAAAAAACTAGCCAGGCGACGTGGCGGGCGCCTGTAGTCCCAGCTACTCGGGAGGCTGAGGCAGGAGAATGGCGTAAACGCAGGAGGCGGGGCTTGCAGTGAGCTGAGATCCGGCCACTGCACTCCAGCCTGGGCGGCAGAGCGAGACTCCGTCTCAAAAGAAAGAAAGAAAGAAAGAAATTTATCTAGGCTGGGCATTGTGGCTCATGCCTGTAATCCCAGCACTTTGGGAAGCTGAGGTAGATGGATCACTTGAGGTCAGGAGTTGGTCAAACCTCATCTCTACTAAAAATACAAAAAAAATAGCAAAGTGTGGTGGCGGGCGCCTGTAGTCCCAGCTACTTGGGAGGCTGAGGTAGGAGAATGGCATGAACCCGGGAGGTGGAGCTTACAGTGAGCCGAGATCGTGCCACTGCACTGTTTTTTATTTGTTTTGTTTAGTTTAGTTTTTTTGAGATGGAGTCTTGCTCTGTCGCCCAGGCTGGAGTGCAGTGGTGTGATCTCGGTTCACTGCAGCCTCAACCTTCCAGGCTCAAGGGATCCTCCCATCTTAGCCTCCTGAGTAGCTGGGACCATAAGCACACACCACCCTGCCAGGCTAGTTTTTTATTTTTTGTAGAGATAGGGATTCAAGCTGTCCTGAATATATGTTCTGATTATCAGCAGATACAAAGGTTTTTTGTTTTGTTTAGTTTTTTTGGTTGGTTATTTATTTATTTATTTATTTTTGAGATGGAGTCTCACTGTGTTGCCCAGGCTGGAGTGCAATGGTGTAATCTCGGCTCACTGCAACCTCTGCCTCCCGGGTTCAAACAATTCTCCTGCCTCAGCCTCCTGAGTAGCTGGGACTACAGGTGCCCGCTATCATGCCCGGCTAATTTTTGTATTTTCAGTAGAGATGGGGTTTCACCATATTGACCAGGCTGGTCTCGAACTCCTGACCTTGCGATCTGCCCACCTTGGCCTCCCAAAATGCTGGGATTACAGGTATGAGCCACCACACCTGGCCACAAAGGGGGTTTTAAAGAAACAAAGAATGGGTGGTTTCTTAGTTAAAAATTAACTATTGATTGGATATACATTGTTCTTCCTATCACAAATTTCAGGACTCAAACTCCTGGGCTCAAGCTATGCCCCTACTTTGGCCTCCCAAACTGCTGGGATTACAAGTGTGAGCCATTGCACCCAGCCACAAATAACTTTTTGAAAGCCATTCCTAAAGTGTTTTCATGGCCCATACTAACTGGTCAATCATCCAGACCTGCAGACGAAAGATGAATCTGTTACTAATTTCAAAGCCCGCTTGGAAGCTCTTTTCTTAGGACCTTCCAGTCAATCCAACCAGCCATACCCATCCTCTTTGTAAACGGACTCTTGCCTGAGACTAATGGGATTAAATCTCCCCTGAGATTAGTGAGAGAAAAAAGACAGGGAGGGAAGCTACCAGTTTCGCTAAGTGAGCAGAACACTTCAAAAGGACTTTAGAACAAGATAGGAAACAAAAGGCCAAATTAATGGCCTTGCAACCCCAGGGCAACCAAAAACCTAGAATGATCTTTGCACTTGTCCTAATAAGCAACTGGCAAACCAGCAGTTTGTTTGTTTGTTTTTGTTT
Organism: Piliocolobus tephrosceles; assembly: GCF_002776525.5. Lineage (NCBI taxonomy): Eukaryota > Metazoa > Chordata > Mammalia > Primates > Cercopithecidae > Piliocolobus > Piliocolobus tephrosceles. The sequence continues at coordinate 6,532,099 of NC_045446.1, read as the reverse complement.
TTGTTTTTCAATCTGTTTCAGTCTTTGTATTGTCACCCTAAAGAAATAAACTGAAGGTCAGACATGGTGGCTCACGCCTGTAATCCCAGCACTTTGAGCACTTTGGGAAGCCGAGGTGGGCTGATCACTTGAGGTTAGGAGCTAGAGACCAGTCTGGCCAACATGGTGAAACCCCGTCTCTATTAAAAATACAAAAATTACCCAGGCGTGGTGGCAGGTGCCTGTAATCCCAGCTACTTGGGAGGCTGAGGCAGGGGAATTGCTTGAACCTGGGAGGCAGAGGTTGCAGTGAGCCAAGGTCGCACCATTGCACTCCAGCCTGGGCGACAAGAGCGAGACTTCATCTCAAAAAAGAGAATTTAGTGAAGGCTCAAGGCCAAATTGATTAGAAACATAGAGGAACAAAGCAATGGGAACTCAGTTGAGCCATCTGCTTACAAAGGAGCCATGACATGTGAGAGCATTTCTAAGCATCTAGCTATCATGATTTTATTTTTTGTTGTTGACTTAAGACATCTAGAAATGTGGCCGGGCGCGGTGGCTCAAGCCTGTAATCCCAGCACTTTGGGAGGCCGAGACAGGCGGATCAAGAGGTCAGGAGATCGAGACCATCCTGGCTAACACTGTGAAACCCCGTCTCTACTAAAAATACAAAAAACTAGCCGGGCGAGGTGGCGGGCGCCTGTAGTCCCAGCTACTCGGGAGGCTGAGGCAGGAGAATGGCGTAAACCCGGGAGGCGGAGCTTACAGTGAGCTGAGATCCGGCCACTGCACTCCAGCCTGGGCAACAGAGCGAGACTCCGTCTCAAAAAAAAAAAAAAAAAAAAAAAGACATCTAGAAATGCAAAGCATAATCAATTTAAGAATAAAAAGTACTGGCCAGGCACGGTGGCTCATGCCTGTAATCCCAGCACTTTGGGAGGCCAAGGTGGGTGGATCACCTGAGGTTAGGAGTTCGAGACCAGCTTGGCCAACATGGTGAAACCTGCCTCTACTGAAAATACAAAAATTAGCCAGGTGTGGTGGCGCATGCCTGTAATCCCGGCTACTCAGGAGGCTGAGGCAGGAGAATCACTTGAACCCAGAGGCGGAGGTTGCAGTGAGTTGAGATGGCGCCACTGCACTCCAGCCTGGGTGACAAGAGTGAAACTATCAAAAAAAAAAAAAAAAAAAAAAGAACAAAAAATATGATGCAAATAAAGACAATTATTAACAAAACAAGTTGAAATCCAGATCTGAAAAGTGTTCTTATTTGTGAAGGTAACAAATCAAATAGATCATGTAACGGGTTTGGCTTTTTGACAGCTTGTAGCCATTTATCCTCTTGAGTGATCCTTCCAAACTGAGTTTCCACTTCTCATCCAGGTTTGAAGAACAAGGTGGGCTGGGCGCGGTGACTCACGCCTGTAATCCCAGCACTTTGGGAGGCCAAGGCAGGTGGATCACGAGGTCAGGTGATCGAGACCATCCTGGCTAACATGGTGAAACCGTCTCTAATAAAAACACAAAAAATTAGCTGGGTGTGGTGGCAGGAGCCTGTTGTCCCAGCTACTCGGGAAGCTGAGGCAGGAGAATGGTGTGAACCCAGGAGGCGGAGCTTGCAGTGAGCCGAGATCGCACCACTGTACTCCAGCCTGGATGACAGAGTGAGACACTGTCTCAGAAAAAAAAAGAAAAGAAAAAGAACAAGGTGACTGGTTGTGGTTAGCTTTGGCGCGAGATCTCTGGTGATGAAAGATGTCCACTCAGGTGGGGCTGCATTTTTAAAGTGAAAAAGAAATGTGAATCCATGAGTCAATGCCTCTGATGTTAGCTGCACAAGGATTGGTTAACAATACATGACATGATCCCTTTCAACATGGTTGGGGAGTACTTTATTTGATGATGTTTCCAATAAACAAAATCTCCAGGTTGGAAGCTGTGATCTTTGATGTCTGTCTCCAGGGAGATTGCTTTTTAAAAGAATTCTTCATTAATTAAAAAAAATTTTTTTTTTTAAGTGAGAAGCTTTATAAGGTCCTGGCAATCATGAAGTATAGCATTTTTAAGAAGAGCTGGCTCATAGACTCCTGCATTCAGGAACATGGACCTTCCTGTTATTTCAAAAAAAGAAAGCTGATGTTGTTGTACTGGAGTACAATGTGAATTAAGCAATAACAATGGAAGAGTCTTAAGTCAGAGAAGGTTCAAGTTTCTATAAGCTTGGCCGGGCATGGTGGCTCATGCCTGTAATCCCAGTACTTTGGGAGGCTGAGGCAGACGGATCACCTGAGGCCAGGAGTTCGAGATCAGCCTGGCCAACATGGCGAAACCCGTCTCTACTAAAAAGTACAAAAATTAGCTGGGCGTGGTGGCGGGCGCCTGTAATCCCAGCTACTCAGAAGGCTGAGGCAGGAGAATTGCTTGAACCTGGGAAGCGGAGCTTGCAGTGAGCCGAGATTGTGCCACTGCACTCCAGCCTGGGCGACAGAGCAAGACTCCGTCTCAAAAATAATAATAATAATAATAATTATTATTATTATTATTATGTATTATGCCTTAAAGGAAGTTTTAGAACATTCCAGGGATTAAGAGGGGGTGGAGAGAGGGAGAGAAATAGTACAGACAACAGTCTTTCATTATGAGGCAATAAAACGAAAAATAACAAAACCAGGAAACCAAATCTCCCTAACACCTGTACATTTATAAATCTTTCTTAAAATGACTCCTGTCAAAGAAGAAATCAAAACCCAAATTGCACAACATGTAGCAAGTGATGATAAAGATGCACTATATGTCAGAACCATTGGTCTACTTGACTGGATTGCTATGGCTTTAGAATCAGTCTTGCTATCTGCCAGGGCAAAACCCACCACCCACCCCATCTCCTTCTTCAAAACTGTCTTGGCTGTTCTTGGGCCTTTGTTGTTCTGTATACATTTTGGTGTCAGCTTTCCCACTTACGTGAAAAGCCCTGGTGGGATTTTGATGGGAATTTGCATGAATTTGTAGATTAATTTGAAAAGATGTGACACGTTTATGATATTAAGTCATCTATCTGGTGAAAGCCCTGTGAACCAGCCTGGCTCCCCCATCTTCCCAGCAGCTGAGGGGCTGACTGGAGGGGACTGTGGGTGCACAATAAAGGAAGGAAGCCATAAATACTGGCCATGGCCTCATGATCTGCTGCAGCCACAGAGGTCCCCTTCAATGTCCTTTGTGGCTTTGGGTTTTGCATCGTGGGAGGAAATTGTCTTTGCAAGGTGCAAAGTGGCCCCAGGAGGAAGAAAATGTAATAGAAGACAACGGCTCGACCTGTTTTGGATCATAAAAACTCAACAGTCTTTTTCTTTTTGCTGATTTATAAGATGAGGCCTGGCGTTTCTAAAACCTGAACCCTTGAGGAATGGGGAAGACGAGTTTCACATTTCTAACAGCTTAGAAGGGGCGTTGAAGGGGCGTGTAAGCTCTTCCTGGTGTCTGTCATCCCAAATAGCCATCAAGGACTATGAGGAGCGAAAAAGAAGAGACTAGAGCTTTTGTGTTAAGGGACAAAGAGGGTATAGGCAAGACTTCAGGTGACAACAGGGGGATGGGCAAAGGACCAATGCAGAAACAATCGTTACCTAGACCTGATCTTCTGGGTTTCCGGATGTGAGTTTGCTGCAGGGAGGCGCCAGCAGGACTGGACCCAGGGGACTGATACTGGTACCTGGGGTCTGTGCATGCCCAAGACCTCCCTGGTCCTCCCTGATGGAAACTGCAGACCATGCCCAATGTGTCAGGATGGTATATGCCGAAGAGGGACCCTGAGATCTTGGCTGAGTGATGGAGAGTGGCCACACCAGGACGGCAGTGCGGAGGGTATTCCACGGCCCCCGAGCTGGGCCAGCAGGGAGAGAGGCCTGGGTCAGATGCGTCATTCATTGTGCTGCTTGCCTTCAATACGTTCACCTCGTCCTTTGCATGCCCCGCTGGCCGTGATTGATCGACTTTACTCTTTCCAGTTTAAATTCATGGAAAAAAAGATTTCCAGATCAAGACAGGATGCAACCTGAAACCCACTATGTCTTTCTCAAACACATCAAGACCAGAGAAGAAAGACTGGAAAAACCTTTTTTTTTTTTTTTTTAAGACGGAGTCTTGCTCTGTCACCCAGGCTGGAGTGCAATGGCATGATCTCGGCCCACTGCAACCTCCGCCTCCCAGGTTCAAGCAATTCTCCTGCCTCAGCCTCCCGAGTAGTTGGGATTACAGGCATCTGCCACCACGCCCGGTTAATTTTTTGTATTTTTAGTAGAGATGGGGTTTCACTGTGTTAGCCAGGATGGTCTCAAATTCCTGGCCTCAAGTGATCCACCCGCCTCGGCCTCCCAAAGTGTTGGGATTACAGGCGTGAGCCACCGCACATGGCCTGTATTTCCTATTTAGCATTCTTTCCCTGTATTTCTTCTTTACTCTGTTTTCCTGTCTTCAGTTGAATTGAGTTTTTTTGTTCTAGTCTCTTCTCCCCATACTATTGGAAGTTACAAATTTTACTTTTATCTTTAGTGGTCACTCTTAAATTTTTAGATCATACCTAAATTTCATGTCCAAGCAAAAGCTAATTAATATCTTTATCCCCCTTCCTGAATATGAAGCGAAAACAAAAACAGAGTATATGTCCAGGCACAGTGGCTCATGCCTGTAATCCCAACACTTTGGGAGGCCAAGGTGAGCGGATCACCTGAGATCAGGAGTTCGAGACCAGCCTGGCCAACATGGAAAACCCCTGTGTCTACTAAAAAAAAAAAAAAAAAAAATTAGCTGGGCGTGGTGGCACATGAGTGAGCTGAGAGGTCACGAGTTTGAGAAAAAGTAACAATTTGGCCAGGTTCGGTGGCTTACGCCTGTTATCCCAGCACTTTGGGAGGCCAAGGCGGATGGATCACTTGAGGCCAAGAATTCAACACCAGCCTGGCTAACATGGCAAAACCCCATTTCTACTAAAAACACAAAAATTAGCCGGATGTGGTGGTGCACACCTGTAATCCCAGCTACTAAGGAGGTTGAGGCACGAGAATCACTTGAACCCAAGTAGTGGAGGTTGCAATGAGCCAAGATCGCACCACTGCACTCCAGCCTGTGTGATAGAGCAAAACTCTGTCTCAAAAAACTAAAAAAAAATCAAATCAAATACAAAAATTAACAATTCATCAAGAAAACTTTATTTATAAGTGATCAAAATTGGCTCAAGAAAATAGATAAATAACCATAAAAGAAATGGAGGCCAGGCATGGTGGCTCACGCCTGTAATCCCAACACTTTGGGAGGCTGAGGCGGGTGGATCATGAGGCAAGGAGATCGAGACCATCCTGGCTAACACGGTGAAACCCCATCTCTACCAAAAATACAAAATATTAGCTGGGTGTGGTGGCACCTGCCTGTAGTCCCAGCTACTCAGGAGGCTGAGGCAGGAGCATTGCTTGAACCTGGGAGGCGGAGGTTGCAGTGAGCCGAGACTGTGCCACTGCACTCAGTCTGGGCGACAGAGCGAGACTCCATCTCAAAAAAAAAAAAAAGAAGAAGAAGAAGAAGAAGAAAAAGAAATGGAAATAGTGTTTCGATCACCCCCAAGCAGAGGTCCCAGCTCCAGATAGCTTTACAATAAGTTATAGACATGCTTCAGGAAATAGATAATTTGTAACCTGAGCAAACTCTTCCAATATGTGGGAAAAGATGGGAAGTGGCCTACCTCATTTTAAGGGGCTAGCATAATCTTGAACAAAACTGAACAATATGCCCCAGAGAAAGTAAAACTAGAGGCTACTCTCTCTTGTGAGCACTGGTGTAAAAACTGAGTAAAATGTTAGCAAAACAAATGCAGCAGGATGGTGAAATCATATTACATCATGACCAATTGGTGTTTATACCCAGAATAAGAAAAAATAAGAATAGCAAGAACTTACACAGAGATGAAAACATGTAAGCGTCACACCACCACCTTGAAACAGAGAGGTCAAGGAACTTGCTCCATGACACGCAGCTGATTCAGTGGAAGAATCCAAAATTAAGTCCACAGAAGCCTCCTTCTGTGTTCTCAGACACTGCGCTCTGCCGCCCCGTTAGGTCAACAGATCAGAAAAATGATGGATGTGATTAACCACAGATGAAAGAAGAAAAGCAACATCATCTCAGATGCAGAAAAAGCCTTCCATGAAACTCAGCACACCTTCATGATAGAACTGTGTTCTCAAAGGGAGTTTTCTTTTATTTTTTCTTTTGTTTTACTTTATTTTTATTTTTTTCAAAGGGAGTTTTCATAACATAATCACGGTCTCTGCCAAAAGCCTCAGCAAACCTCTTACTTACTGGTTCCTATGAAGATTGTCACACACACTAATTGTTTAAAGGTAAATAGGCCAGAGTTCTCAGCATGTTTTACCTTCATGCCCAATAGGAGGAGAGGCCCGTTTCCAAGATGCCTCAGAGCAACCAGGCAAGCCACCCCCAGATCAGTTAGGGCAAATGGAATTTATAGCCCTGAACTGCAATTGCCCACAACTCAGTTTTGTTTTTTAAGAGGAGTCTTGCTCTGTCACCAGCCTGGGGTGCAGTGGCTCCATCTCGGCTCACTGCAACCTCCGACTCCCTGGTTCAAGTGATTCCTGCTTCAGCCTCCCGAGTAGCTGGGATTACAGGCACGCACCACCACACCCGGCTCATTTTTGTATTTTTAGTAGAGACGGGGTTTCCCCCATGTTGGCCAGGATGGTCTCAATCTCCTGACCTCGTGATCCACCCGCCTCGGCCTCTCAAAGTGCTGGGATTACAGGCATGAGCCACTGCGCCCAGCCTACAAACCCAGTTTTTAAGCAAGCCATTTGGAAGCTAAAGGTACTTTCTTAAGAATGCAGTGGGTGTCATGAAAGAAACCTCTGGGCGACGGGGGGAGAAGACATATAGCAGAAGAGGACAATAAAAGATGTCAGAGGTCAGGTATGGTGGCTCATGCCTGTAATTCCAACACTTTGGGAGGCCAAGGCAGGTGGATCACCTGAGGTCAGGTATTCAAGACCAGCCTGACTAATATGGTGAAACCCTGTCTCTACTAAAAATACAAAATTAGCCGGATGTGGTGGCATGCACCTATAATCCCAGCTACTTGGGAAGGTGAAAAAAAAAAAAAAATATGTCAGAGAAGAGAATAAACCAGAGACTGGTGGATGTTTCCAGCCGCCAGCTTTATCTAATAAGGTTTAAAGTGTTATTGTTGAGAATTTCTTGTCCCTTTGCACCTGGATTGACAGTTCTTTTCTGCAGTCACTCTGTCTTTATTTTATTTTTCACAAGTAGCTACTACTAGTTAGAGGGAATATAATCAGAAACACACTCACAGGAATTCTGTTTCTGAGCATCCAGTGAAAAACTTCTGGCCTAAGGCATTTGATATGAGAAGATATTAAAAAAAATTTTTTTAAGTAGAACTGAGGACCTTAATATTGTCAACAAAAAGAGTCAAACTCTGTACAATATTTGAAGAGACTTTTTTTTTTTTTTGACAGAGTTTTGCTCTGTTGTCCAGGCTGGAGTGCAATGGCATGATCTCGGCTCACTGCAACCTCTGCCTCCAGGTTCAAACAATTCTCCTGCCTCAGCCTCCCCAGTAGCTGAGATTACAGCCATGCACCACCACGCCTGGCTAATTTTTTGTATTTTTAGTAGAGACGGGGTTTCACGATGTTGGCCAGGCTGGTCTTGAACTCCTGACCTCAGGAGATCTGCCTGCCTCAGCTTCCCAAAGTGCTGGGATTATAGGCATGAGCCGCTGTGCCCGGCCAATATTTATTCTAAGTTGAATGTGAGTGAGTGGTGGTCTGTGACACAGCCCTCAGGAGATCCTGAGACCATGTGCCCAAGGTGGTTGGGCCACAACTTAATATCATACATTTTAGGGAGACATAAGACATCAATCAATACATGTAAGATTCCAAACATAGGAAGCAGGTTGGGGGCTGCTTCCAGGTACTAGGTGGATTCAAAGATTTTTCTGATTGGCAATCAGTTGAAAGAGTGATCAAAAGAAAGGAATGTCTAGGTTACAAAGGGGTTGTGGGGACCAAAGGTTTAGCATGTAGATAAAGCCTCTAGGTAGCAGGCTTCAGAGAGAATAGATCATCAATGTTCCTTGTCAGACGTAAGAGTCTGTTCTATCAGTAATTCCGAAAGAGAGGAGGGTGTAATGAGGCATGTCCAGCTCCCTTTTTCATTGTGGCCTGAACTAGCTTTTCAGGTTAACTTTGGAAAGCCCTTGCCGAGAGGAGGGGTCCACTCGGATGGGTGAGGGGTTAGAATTTTCCTTTTGGTTTATAATATCAAACCTTTACACATTCCCATTAAAGTCACACCCCAGATAAGGAAGCTTGCTATCACCACTATTCAGCTTTATCCTGAAGTTTTTAGTTGGTGCAATAATGAAAGGAAACGAGACACCAGATATTAGAAAGGAAGAGACACCGTCCTTACTATTTCTCAACAGTGGCTTACGCCTGTAATTCCAGCACTTTGGGAGGCCAACGCAGGTGGATCACCTGAGGTCAGGAATTCGAGACCAGCCTGATGAGACTCTGATCACCAGCAGAGAAAACAGAAAAGCAAGCCGGGCGCAGTGACTCAGGCTTATAGTCTCAGCACTTTGGGAGGCTGAGGTGGGAGAATCAGCTGAGCCTGGGAGGGCAAGGCTGTGGTGAGCTGTGATCATGCCACTGCACTCCAACCTATGTGATGGAGTGAGACCCTGTCTCAAAAAACAACAGCTACAACAAGAACAAAACAAGAAAAGCTTGACTGGGTACAATTTTATTTATTTTATTTTTTACTTCCCACACTACGCTGATGTAGCCTTTTAAAAATCATTTATTGGCCGGGCGCAGTGGCTCACGCCTGTAATCCCAGCACTTTGGGAGGCCGAGGCGGATGGATCATGAGGTCAGGAGATCGAGACCACCCTGGCTAACACGGTGAAACCCCGTCTCTACTAAAAATACAAAAAAAATTAGCCGGGTGTGGTGGCGGGCGCCTGTAGTCCCAGCTACTCGGGCAAGCCGAGATCGTGCCACTGCACTCCAGCCTGGGCGACAGAGCGAGACTCCACCTCCACTCCCCTCCTCCCCAAAAATAAATAAATAATAAATAAATAAAATAATTTTTTTTTTGTTTTGATTTTGAGACAGGGTCTCGCTGTCTCATACAAGCTGGAGCGCAGTGGTGCTGTCATGGCTTACTGCAGTCTCACCTTCCCAGGCTCAAACCATCTTCACGCCTTAGCATCCCAAGGAGCTGGGATTATAGGTGTGCACCACCACAGCTGGCTAAGTTTTCACTTTTTTTTTTTTTTTTTTTTTTTGTAGAGATGGGATCTCACTCTGTTGCCAGGGCTGGTCTTGTACTCCTGGGTTCAAGCAATCCTCCTGCCTCAGCCTCCCAAAGTGCTAGGGTTACAGGCGTGAGCTGCCACACCTGGCCTGGATAAACTTTTGCAATAGCAGAGTCCATTAAGTGATCTAGATACAATATCAAAAAGGCAAATCGATAGTATTCCATTCACAAGCAACAACCAATTAGAAATGTAATCAGAAAAGGGATTACAAAAACATAAAACCACAAAAATATCACAGAAAATTCCTGCACTAAAAAAGTACAGAATTAAAAAATAATTCTAAATCTTTAGGGAAGGAGCTAAAAGATCTGAAACAATGGGAGTGATCATTCCCTGGGTGGGAAGATGCATGATTGTAAAGACATGGTTCTTCTCTGAATTCATTTAGAATTCTGTGCACGGAGTTAAACACACTTGGGACATTTGCTGTGTGTCAGGCATGGCAAACAAGCACCTCATTCACCTTCTCCGTAACTCTAACAATCACTCCTTTAGGGTGTATGTTATCCTCACTTTCCACTTGAGGAAACTGAGGCAGGGGTCCTAAAATCTCACTGGTAGGAAGTGACAGAAGCAGGATTTTGAATCCAAGCCCTTAACCTTGAAGCTTTGATGTCACTTGCAGATAATCATGTTTCTAAATCTATTTGTGCCAGCGTGGACTAATCTCAAAAACATTGTGTTGAATGAAAAAAGCAAGGTGTAGACTCATTACGTCGAAATACTAGGCTGGGTGCAGCAGCTCATGCCTGTATTCCCAGTACTTTGGGAGGCAAAGACCAGAGGATCACTTAAGCCCAGGAGTTCGAGACCAGCCTGGGCAACATAGAGAGTCCTTGTATATACAAATTTTTAAAAAACTAACCCAGTATGGTGACGCACATCTTTGGCTCCAGCTACTCAGGAGGGTGAGGCAGGAGGATCACTTGAGGCTGGGGGGTCAAGGCTGCAGTGAGCCATGATCTTGCCACTGCACTCCAGCCTAGGTGACAGAGTGAGACCCGTCTCAGACCAAACGTACAAAATGCCATTACTGCAAATAAAAATCACCAAACACTCATATTTTCTGTGGGTAAATATATGGACAAGTAAAGTAATTTTTTGAAAGGATTGGAAGATTATATCAGATTCAACAGCATTTGGCTCCAAGATGGCAGGAGGGGACTCTATAGTTTTTTGGTAAAGGTCTAAACTTTTAAGAACCAGTATTTTAATATGCTACTGTGAAGTGTTTTAAAATCACCTAGAAAACCGGCCAGGCACAGTGGCTCATGCCTATAATCCCAGCACTTTGGGAGTTTGAGACCAGCCTGGTCAACATGGTGAAATCCTGTCTCTACTAAAAATACAAAAATTAGCCTGTGTGGTGGTGTGCACCTGTAATCCCAGCTACTTGGGAGGCTGAGGCAGGAGAATCGCTTGAACCCAGGAGGTGGAAGTTACAGCAAGCGGATTGTACCACTGCACTCTGGCCTGGGTGGCAAGAGCGAGACTCCATCTCAATAAATAAATATTTTTTTAAAAATCACGTAGAAACAGTAATGGGTATTGTCAGGATGGTCATAATATGTTATTACTTTCTTCTTGCTTTTTTGGTATTCAATTTCAAATGCAGGAAAAAAATTGATGTTTTTCATTTTCCAAATATAATATTTGATTACAATATTGAGTAAGTCCTTCCCTTGAGAAGCTCTGTGCTGGGGGTTGGGGAAGATCTGATCATGCCTTCCTCACACTGGGCCTGACAATAGATGCTCAAAATAGTTGCATGGGGTTGTTGTAGGACTAGCAGGTTTGTATGCCCATATGTATGCAGTAACAGACCATAATTGGTAATCACTGAGACAGCAGGGTTTGCAGCAGAGAAAGAGTTTAATGATTGCAGGGCACCAAGTTTGGAGATGGGAAGAGACCTTCAAATCCATCTCCCCAAGGAGTTTTGGGCTGGGTTTTTTAAGGAGATTGTGGAGGGCAAAGGGCTGGATATTTGGGATTGTTGATTATCCGAGCAAGGAGCATGAAATAATTGGGATTGGAAACCGCATACTTAGGTGAGCCAGCTCCTCATGGGGACCAGCTGAGTCAGTAGTTTTATCAGCATGCAGGACCTGGAGGAATATTTCAAAAGGAAAATTTAACATTTCATGTTCAAGTTGTTATTTATACAGCAGTTAAGGGCAGCTATAATCTAGGGTCTTTGTGACTCCAGGACAACAGGCACCCAACAGCCACGAGGAAGCAGGTTAGAGAGCAGCTGACCTCATGATGAATGCTGAGTGTGCTGAAGGCTTGGTTTATTTTCATCTTTCCCCCCTACTTCTTCCCTAATTGGTTTTATAAAGTTTATAGGGATGGTTGTAGGGTGGTTGCAGAAAGCTTCCTGGGGGAGGTGATGTCCAAAAGGCTCCTAGGAGGAGTAGGGCCAAGTAGGGAGGAAGACAGATCCTCTGGTGCAGATTCAGCTTGTATAGGCAAAACCAAAGGAGCTGGAACTGGGGAGGTCGACAGGTAGCAGCCACAAAGGACCTTGAATGCCAGGCCAACGGGTCTTGAGCTTTGTTCTGAGGGCAGTGGGGAACCACAAAAACTCTCAGGCAGGAAAGGGGCAAAACGGGTCTGAGATTTATAATAATCCCAGTGTTCCATGTTTGCAGAGAAGGGGCTGGAGAAGCCAAAATGTAAGCGTGGGAGACCCCAAGGACACATTGTTAATTTCAGGTGAGAGATGACAGGGCCACAGCCATCTCTCACTGTGCTGGGAATGTTTGGAAGGTAAAGTTGACCAGAGAGACACAGTGGATGTGGGGTTGGTGGAACAGGAACAAGCCCTTGATACCCTGTGGCTTGTGGCCTGGAGGCTGGTGGGGGAGGCTGATACACAGAGTGACACAGGATGGGATGGGTGCTGAGGAGGTGAGAGCCAGGACCTGAGACGCTGCAGAGGAGGCTCCTGGGAGACGACATCGGAGTGGATGTCCTTCGTCACTTGAGGAGCCTGGCAAGCAGGTGCTCCAGTGGGTGGGGACCAGTGGGGGATTTGTCATTAGGAGACCTCAGGCCGAGTTCTGGCAGTTGTGTCATCCTAGGCGGGCTACTCAGCCATGCTGACACTCTGCTTCTGAAAACAGGGTTCATCATTCCTGAGGCTGGAGTTTTGGAGGATGAAGGAGGTAACACATGGCAAGTGCTTGGCACAGAGCCTGCCACTGAATGAACAGAGGATCCTGCCCCTCACTCTCCATTTCCCATCCCCCCATGCCCAGCATCTCCTGTCCCCAGCATCCCCAACCTGCCTCTCCCTCAGCCTGTATTCCTTTGACCCAGTTAGAGAGAGATGAGGAAGGAATCCAGCCCCTGGCTCCAACCTGCCCCCCTTCTTCTGCCCCAAAGGGAGGGATCCGAGGACTCAGGTCTGAGCCCGGATTAGCTGTGTAATCCCCAGCTTTGCCTAGGCAACCTCTTTCCTTGCCCAAGAGAGGGGGCCTGGGGCTGGCAGCCAGGACTCCTGGGCTCTGGGCCTGATACTACCCTACCGGTCTGGGAAACCTCAGACAGGGGAGAGATGCTCTTGGTGCCTCTCTTGGGAACGTCACTGACGTCCACAGTGACTGTCACATGCGCGTCAGTGGTTCTATGGGTTTTTCTGTGCGGGGCACTGTGGGAGGGAAGAAAGGCCTAGATTCCAGTCCAGCTCCACCACTCAGCAGCTTCATGCCCACAGACAAAGGAGAAAATCCCCCTGAGCCTCAGTTTTTTCATGGACAACATGGAGTGAACACCTTGTGGGGCTGCTGTGGGGTATGTGAGAAAAATAGCTGCAAAGGAGTTTTGTGAATAGCACATTTTAGAGAGATCAGAAAGGATGATTACAGCACAGAAGAGCAGAGATGGTTCCTCCCATGAGGACTGGAAAACAGCTGGGGAGAACAGGCCAGAGAGGTCACTCTCATCATGACGACCAGAGCAGAGGGTTCCAGGAAACTGAAAAAGATGAGTTCATCAGGCTTCCAAGTCCTCCTGGGAAGGCAAAGGACAGAGGGACCTCCCCAGGTCAGGGGAAAACCGAGGGAGGGGGACAGCGACACAAACGCCCTAAAGTCTAATGACGGCAGGAAGGGGTCTTGGGGGACGGGGGTGGGGTTCACAGCAGTGGCCTGGGCGTGATGACCCTGGCGAAGGACGGGGTTGCAAACCCCTTAAGTCCTGGACCAGTGGCTGATTCCAAAGGCAGCAGGGACCCATGCCAGGATTTTGGGCAGAAGCACAAAGTGCCGGACTCTCCTGAAAAGGGCTGAGAGAACTCAGTGGTGTAGGGACCAGCCCCACAGGGTCGGTGGGTTTTTCTCTCCGTGTGCGGAGACGAGATGTTGTAGAAATGAAGACACAAGGCAAAGAGATGAAAGAAAAGACAGCTGGGCCCGGGGACCACTACCGCCAAGATGCGGAGACTGGCAGTGGCCCCGAATGCCAGGCTGCGCTGATATTTATTGGATACAAGACAAAGGGGCAGGGTAAGGAGCGTGAGCCATCTCCAAGGATAGGTGAGGTCACGTGGGTCACGTGTCCACTGGACAGGGGACCTTCCCTGCCTGGCAGCCAAGGCAGAGAGAGAGAGAGAGAGACAGCTTACGTCATTATTTCTGCATATTAGAGGCTTTTAGTACTTTCATTGATTTTGCTACTGCTAGCTAAAAGGCAGAGCCAGGTGTGCAGGATGGAACATGAAGGCGGACTAGGAGTGCGACCGCTGAAGCACAGCATCACAGGGAGACGGTTAGGCCTCCGGATAACTGCGGGCGGCCTGACTGATGTCAAGCCCTCCACAAGAGGTGGAGGAGTGGAGTCTTCTCTAAACTCTCCCCGGGGAAAGGGAGACTCCTTTTCCTGGTCGGTCTCCCTTTCCCGTTCTGCTAACTAGCGGGTGTTTTTCCTTGGCACTGACACTACTTCTAGACCACGGTCCACTTGGCAACGGGCGTCTTCCCAGACGCTGGCGTTACTGCTAGACCAAAGAGACCTCTAGTGGCCCTGTCTGGGCGTGACAGAGGGCTCACACTCTTGTCTTCTGGTCACTTCTATGTTCCTTCAGCTCCTATCTCTGGATGGCCTGGTTTTTTCTAGGTTATGATTGTAGAGCGAAGATTATTATAATATTGGAATAAAGAGTAATTACTACAAACTAATGATTAATGATATTCATACATAATCATATCTATGATCTGTATCTAGTATAACGATTCTTATTTTATATATTTTATTATACTGGAACAGCTCGTGTCCTCGGTCTCTTACTTCGGCACCTGGGTGGCTTGCCGCCCACACAGCTGCGCCAGCAAGAGGATGTGCCATGCACTGACCATCTGCATCCTCTGTGCCTCACCCCAGCCTAGGACTCTGTGAGAGGCCCTCCGGGGAGACCTCTGCGAACAACCCTCTGACTTGGAGTCTGCAGTCCTCCCCAAGCACACGGACGCCCGGGGTGGGGAAGTCCACAGTCTGGCAGGGCTCAGACTGGGCAGAATAACTGCAACGTAGTCATGAGGATCGGGCTGTGGCCTGCCTGACTTTTCCCTCCTCCCATGATACACCGATGCATACAGCAGGTGCACACTAAACGTCAAATCTATATAAAGTGGAACACACCAGGACCCAGCAGAAGGCGACATGCAAGTTTTGTTTACTTGTGGCATGAAAGGCTGGGAGCCAGCGGGCGTAGTCCACGAAGTGAAGCGGGCTAAGCAAGGAGCGAAAGACCGGTGAGGAAGGACACCGCCACTAATTACCAGCCCGGCGGAGAGAGGAAGGCGGGCCCTAGGCCGGGGGGACCACATCTCCCAGAAGCCCCGGCGCCAAGGCATTGGCCTCTCCGCCCTCCCCCGAGGAGGCGGGGCCGCGGGCGAAGCGGAAGGGGCGCAGCGATGCCAGTGCGCGGCGCCGGCGTCGGGAGCGTGACGTCTTTCCTGTGCGCCACCTAGCGTTTCTATCGCGCCAGTTCCTCAGCCTGAGTGCTGTGAAGGTGACAGCCTGAGGTGACCCAGCTGGCGCCCCGCGATGCTGGTAGCACGGCGGCTGCTCGGCGGGTCGCTCCCCTCGCGGGTATCTGTGCGTTTCAGCGGCGACACGGTGAGGCCCGGCCTGGCTAGGGCCAGGGGTTTTCGGGGCCCGGTGTCGCGGCCGCGCCTGTGCACGAGCAGTCCCTGGGGTCTGTAGTGGCCGCTGGAGAGCCCTTCTCCCCAGGCCAGGAGGGAAGACTCCCGCTCCGGCCTGGTTGAAGTAGGGGAACGGGTCCTATCGCGGGGCCGACTCCCTTGGCCCGCCGCCTTGCTGGCTTCCCTTGTTTCACAGTCCTCGGCCTGGCGGAAGTTTTGCAGGTTATGAAGCGCCCTTGTTTTCATTCCTGCTTTGTTACAGCGTTGTAGGGCGTGAAGGGGTCATTGCCCCATTTAGGGATGCGCACCTCCTGATTTCCTGTCCACTGCTCTGCACCCTGAAGTGGCTGAAAAGTGCTCTTACACGGATGGGAATCCCATCGCCCTTGGCTGGGGCGCTCTCCACTGGGTCGTGGGGCTCCTCATTTTCATCCTAAGTGAGCCGCTCCATCATGTGTGTGTTAGGGAGGCATTTCTTTCCCATCAGTAAACACATTTCGCCTCTTCGGCCGAGTTAGGAATATAAAAGGCCCCTGGCCTACCCAAAGCCAGGCCAGGAAAGGGCCGTGCCACCACGCTTGGCTTGTGGGGCGGTGTGGTGCCGTGATGCGGGTGTGGGCTTTGGCTACCGACAGACCTGGGCTCAAATTCGACCTGCTGCTTTTGACTGTGAGACGTTCCATAAGTTCCTTTTGCTCCGAGCCTCAGTTTTCTCCCCTGTGAAATAGAGAAAATCGTTCCTATCAGAGTTACTATGAGGATTAAATGGGATTTTGAATGTAAAGTGCTTCCATCCAGTATCTGCTAAACAAAATGCTTACTAATGGCTGGGCGCGGTGGCTCATGCCTGTAATCCCAGTACTTTGGGAGGCTGAGGCGGGCGGATCGCTTGAGGTCAGGAGACCAGCCTGGCCAATATGGTGAGACCCCATCTCTACTAAAAGTGCAAAAATTACCCGGGCGTGGTGTTGAATGCCTGTGATCCCAGCTATCCGGAGGCTGAGGCACAAGAATCACTTGAACTTGGGAGGTGGAGGTTGCAGTGAGCTGAGATTATGCCACTGCACTCCAGCCTGGGCAACAGAGCAAGAGTCTATCTCAAAAAACAAAAAAAAGTTACTAAGTGGCAGTGGTAGCTGTGATGCTTGGATGCTCCCCTAGCCCTAGCCCAGCCCCTCCTAAATAGGGAGACCCAAGATTCTGTAGCTTCTGGCCCAATCCCTCATGACCCCAGAGGGCTGCTGGGCCTCCTGACCCTCTGTCTCCCCAGACAGCACCCAAGAAAACCTCATTTGGCTCGCTGAAGGATGAAGACCGGATCTTCACCAACCTGTATGGCCGCCATGACTGGAGGTGAGACAGTGCCCTTCGTGTGTTGGGTCCGGGAGCAAGGCGTCCCCTTCACTGCCTGCCCTACTCTGTCCAGGCTGAAAGGTGCCCTGAGTCGAGGTGACTGGTACAAGACAAAGGAGATCCTGCTGAAGGGGCCTGATTGGATCCTGGGTGAGATCAAGACATCGGGTTTGCGGGGCCGCGGAGGCGCTGGCTTCCCCACTGGCCTCAAGTGGAGCTTCATGAATAAGCCCTCAGATGGCAGGTGTGTGTTGGGGAGTGGGGCAGATGTGGCTGTGGGAGAGACCTTAGGGGTGACTGGGGCTTCCCTGGGCCTTTGGGCTCTTTAGTTAGAAACTTAGCATGAACGAGGTGGGCACATGTTCCCGGGCCTTAAATGGATGGGACTTACTCTGTGGACTTCCACAGGGGAGACTTACCTAGCAGAATCAACACATGATTTTGACTCAGGCAGACTTTGTTCACATTCTAGCTCTGCCTCCTAATCATAGAGCTTTGGGCAATTTCTCGGCCTTTGTGAACCTTAGCTGCTTTTTTGTAAATAGGTACAGTGATACCATGCAAGGATTAAAGAGATAATGTTCACACAGCTTTTGGCCTGTACGCTGGTTGGCACATAAAGCAAATGATAAATGTCACCTGCTTTACCTCCTTTTGGTGGTAGAGCTTAAAGGAATGCTCTTTGTCACCAAGAGCAGAATCTGGCTGTCAGGGGCAGACACAAGGAGAGATGTTTGGATGAGCTGAATGAAGACCTTTCTTGTGGTTATAGCTGCCCAAAGATAGAATAGGCAGTGAGCTCCCTGTCATTTGGTGGTGAGCAAGCAGAGCCCCTGGGACATGTTGGGAGGGCAGTGAAGGATTGTCTGTTTGAGGAGACATCTTTGAGGCCTCCCTGGGTGGAGTGGGGTGGCATGGAGTTGAAGACCCAGTCCTGGTGGCGCTGTAGCCTGTCTGACCTGTGGGCCTCTGCAGGCCCAAGTATCTGGTGGTGAACGCAGACGAGGGGGAGCCAGGCACCTGCAAGGACCGGGAGATCATACGCCATGATCCTCACAAGCTGGTGGAAGGCTGCCTGGTGGGGGGCCGGGCCATGGGCGCCCGTGCCGCCTATATCTACATCCGAGGGGAATTCTACAATGAGGCCTCCAATCTGCAGGTGGGCAGGGAGAGACGTGGGCAGATGAGAAGGTGCTCAGTGTGCACTTATACACCCCTCACCCAGCACAGTTGTTCTGAGGTGTTAGCACCTGGTCTCTCAATGGTTGAACTGGGGGAGTGGTGGCCAGTCTTGCATGCATCCCTAATGAGACTTGGCTCCCAAAGCCACCTTCCAGGGCTCCTAATGCTGCTGGTATAATTTTTTTTTTTTTTTTTTGCTTCAAAAATAATAGTATTTATTATAACAACAAGTAGCAAGAAGAACCTAAGTGGAACTATGTGTTTAGCGAGACAGCTGAATAATTATGAATATAAACAATTCCTATTTGGAGAAAATACATTATGTTCATTGCTTGGAACTATGAATAATACTTATATCTGTAGGAAACATAGAAAAATAAAATAGGTTAAGACAATAAGGATATAG
>NC_045446.1:6496817-6508612 GCF_002776525.5 Piliocolobus tephrosceles | reverse complement strand
CCTCCCAAAGTGCTGGGATTACAGGCTTGAGCCACCGCATCTGGCCCATTTTTATTTTAATTTTATAAAGACTTTTATTTTTCCTTACAAACTGGGGTAGTTAGGAGACCTGATAATAGCTACTTCACTTTTATTTTCCTGGCAACAAAGCAGCTTACTTATGTGTTCCTTCTTGCATATCTGTTCCAGATTATAGTCAAGTTTTCCAATTCGTTTTACTAAGTTAGCAAAATTTTTTATACCAGGAGCATTAGGAGCCTCACCGTAGGAGGCCTTCAAGGGCTTCATGACTCCTGAAGTTATAGGCTGACTCCTGGGCTGGGGGTCGGCTGGGAAACTCACACCTTTGTCCTGCAGGTGGCCATCCGAGAAGCCTATGAGGCAGGTCTGATTGGCAAGAATGCCTGTGGCTCTGGCTATGATTTTGACGTGTTTGTGGTGCGCGGGGCTGGAGCCTACATCTGTGGAGAGGAGACAGCACTCATCGAGTCCATCGAGGGCAAGCAGGGCAAGCCCCGCCTGAAGCCCCCCTTCCCTGCAGACGTGGGTAAGGCCTGGCATAACCCTGGGTCAGACTGTGTCCTGTGACACCCGAGATCTGGCTAGGTTCCCTTTGAATTGTTCTTACGGATTTCTGAGTGCCTTCCTGGCTGGGGCCAGATAAAGAGTACGCTGGCAACAATACACAGGCTCCCCCAGGGCTGCCCGCAGTCCCTCCTCCTGCCTCGGTCCCCCCGCACCCGTGCTGCTCTGTGGCTTCACCTTCACAGTGCCTGTTCTCAGGCTGAGGGCATGGTGGTGAACAAGGCAATGAGGCATCTCTGGAGTTTGGGGTCCAGCAGGGATAAGAATGATAAGGGGATATTAGAGCAGGGGTTCTGCCATGGGAGCAGGACCCTGGGACACACCTCCCTGCCAGGAAACTTGCCCCACCCCCTAGCAGCCACCAGTTGTCTTCCCATTTCCCTGAAGGAGTGTTTGGCTGCCCCACAACTGTGGCCAACGTGGAGACAGTGGCAGTGTCCCCCACCATCTGCCGCCGTGGGGGCACCTGGTTTGCTGGCTTTGGCAGAGAGCGCAACTCAGGCACCAAACTGTTCAACATCTCTGGCCACGTCAACCACCCTTGCACTGTGGAGGAGGAGATGTCTGTGCCCTTGAAAGAACTGATTGAGAAGCATGCTGGTAAGGCCTGGGGCCAGCCAGGATGTAGGTGGGCAGGTGTCCATGAAGAGAGCCTGGGTGGGAGGGCTCAGGAGACGGGGCTGGGTCTAGGGGCTGACTAGGCCTGGGGTCAGGACTAGGCAGGTGTGCCGGCCCCAGCCCTGACCATGCATCCCTTTGGGGACTGACTTGGGGCCCCAGGGGGTGTCACGGGCGGCTGGGACAACCTCCTTGCCGTGATTCCTGGCGGCTCGTCTACCCCACTGATCCCCAAGTCTGTGTGTGAGACGGTGCTGATGGACTTCGACGCGCTGGTGCAGGCACAGACAGGCTTGGGCACAGCTGCGGTGATCGTCATGGACCGCTCGGTAAGGGTTCACACACCAGCCCCGGTCCCTGCCCTCCTGGTTGCTGTCTTCCTCCCTGGGCCTCCCAGAAAACCCTCTTGCCAGCACTCAGGTCTCAGTTCCTGCAGCCTGAGATAAAGCAAGGTGGAAGAGGAGGGAGGAAGGCCGCTCTGAGGAGAATACCCCGGAGTCTGGGCAGTACAGGGGGCCCAGGGAGGCTGGAGGAGGCCAGAATGCTGGGTGGGCTGGGAAGAGCTTCTGGAACTGGGGGAGGGGCTGTCACTAGGGGGTTGAGGCCCAGGCTTCTGTCTGGCTGTGGGTGCCTGCTCATTGCCCCTTGTCACCCAGACAGACATCGTGAAAGCCATCGCCCGCCTCATTGAGTTCTATAAGCACGAGAGCTGTGGCCAGTGCACCCCATGCCGCGAGGGTGAGCAGCGGGCCGGCTGGGGGTTTGCTTGCCGTGGCTTCACTTAACCTCCACCCCATCATGTGGCCTGCACCCCTCAAGCACCATCCCATATCCTGGCTGGGGAGATCATCAGGCCCTCTCTTGTGGCTGTGGCTGCAGGTGTGGACTGGATGAATAAGGTGATGGCTCGTTTCGTGAGGGGGGACGCCCGGCCGGCCGAGATTGACTCCCTGTGGGAGATCAGCAAGCAGATAGAAGGCCACACCATTTGTGCTCTGGGTGACGGGGCCGCCTGGCCTGTGCAGGTATTCACTGCCCTTCTGCGTAGCGCGGAGGGTGGGTGGCATCAAGGGCCCAGGGTGTTGGGGGATTTTTGGACTCTGTTTCACACAGTCCCCCCACCAACCCCAGGGTCTGATCCGCCACTTTCGGCCGGAGCTTGAGGAACGGATGCAGCGGTTTGCCCAGCAGCATCAGGCCCGGCAGGCTGCCTCTTAGCCCACACCCTGGCCTGCTGTCCTGTGTCTGTCCGTCTGGAATGCTGGACAATAAAGCGAGTGCTGCCCACCCTCCCGCTGCAGCTGCTGTGACTGTGCTCTTTACCCTTTACCCAGCACAGGATCCTCAAGGGTGGGAGGGGAGAACAGGGCCCAGTCTGGCCCATGGCCAGAGAAGGACAGGGTCTCGTCTGACTTGAAAGAGATGTTTATTTTGGCTCTATGATTTGGGGTGGGGTGAATGTGAAAGCGGGGAGAGAGGAAACACCTCTCTGACTTGGCACTGGGGGGCATGATGGGTGAGGCAGCCCCAACCTCCATCATTTTTGTGGGGATGCTTCAAGCAGCTCTAGTGGAGAGGTGGTAGACAGGGCCCATGGGCTAGTCGCTGAGCTGGACAGGCTTGCTGTCCAGCGGGTGCCACAGCTCCAGGCGGTGGTCACTGTGGCCCAGGCACTCAAGCCAGCGCCGCAGGCGCTCCCCACTGGCATGGCTGCCCAGCTGCACCCCGCCTGCCATGGGGGATGGGTCAGGAACCGCCAGGAGCCTACTGGGCCCCTACCCCAGCTCCTCATGTTCCCACTCACCCATGAAGTCATCAGCTGTGCCCAGGTCATAGTCCCACACGGACACTAGCAGCGTCTTCTGGGCCACTCCCGCCGTGGGCCTGAGTAGAAGAATTCCTGCAGGGAGAAAGGCAGAGAGGCGGGAAGGAGGCAGCCTTGGCTCTCCCAAAGCTTAAGAAGCAGGCCTCAGCAGGGAAGTGGCTCAGCATGTCAAGGCCAGGGTTGGCTGGGACCTGCCTGGTCCTGGCTCACCTCATTGAACTCGGGGTTCAGGGTCTTCCTGCGAACACTGGTCTTGAATTTAGATTTCTTCCCTGCATTTGGATGCAGGAAACTGATCGAGGAGGATTGGCAGGTTAGGTGTGGCCCTGGAGAGGTGAGGAGCCACCGTCTTGTCCTCACCTTCCACCTGCCCACCCCATTCACTCACAGGCGCACAAAGGGGTCCGAGTAACCACTGGCATCCATGGGGGCCAGGTGGGCGCAGCGCAGCACACCCACCAGCAAGCCACCCCGCTGAGAGCTGTAGCACAGTGACAGCAGGACACGCCCACGTTTCTCCCAGGCCACCTCTGTCTCCACCTCCTCCTGCAGGTGTAGGCTGAGGTCAGCCCCCATCCAGCCCAAAGCCCACCCCCTTTAGCCTCCGCGCTCTGGGCAGGGAAGCTCAACCTGGCCCCAAAGAAATCGGGGGCAATAACTTCATTTCCCAATACAGCCACTCGCACAGTGCTGTGGAAGCGGTCCTATGGGTCAGCTGTACCCTCTAGGGCCTGACCAAAGGCGAGGCTTGCTGACCACATGACCAGTCAGATACGTCTGTCATGGAGCGGAAGGGAACTGGCTGACATGCCAGTAGCTCCTTAAGTGGTCTCCCATCCGGTGCCCGTAGCCATCCCTGTAGGCAAGTGGCTCTGAGAGGATGTTCACTTCCCAAGGAGAAGCAGATCTCTTCAAAACCCCACCCTCTTCACCCCTTACTTCCCTGGGGACCAGATTCCGAGTGTCCTTTGCCACACTCTGAGCCCTGGTGCTTCTGAACAGGCTCAGGGAGGAAGCCCCAGGAGGATGCGCTGCTCTCACCCGCAGGGTGGGTTTCCATTTGCAGAAAGCCCCGCCACCTTGTTCACAGGCGGCTCTCAGGAATGTGGGAGTGCTCTGTGAGCACCCACCATGCTCCGGGCGCTGTTGTGCTTGGGATCTGGGGCAGAGGGTACACAGGGCTGGCGCTGGGAGAAGTGGCCTGTCCGTGCCACCTTGGTAGGCCTCAGCCACTTGGGCTTAGCTAATCAACAGCTGCAGCAACTTGTGGTTCAACCAGAGGGCAGGGCACCCAGCACTTTGGGGAGGAGCTGGTAGGGGGCCCTGTTGTCAGCATCCCAGCTGCCTCCCCCACTGACCACAGGGGTTCTAGCTAGGTCTTTGGTCTCCAGTGGCATCAAAGAAGCCCCTGCAGTCACCCTCACTGCCTCCGGACGAGGGCCTGTCTAGGACAGCCTGCCCCAGGAGTGGTCCCCACACTCCCCTCAGGGCCAGACCCCAGCCAGGGAGCCCCGCCCGTCTGTCTTCCACCTTGCCCAGCCTCCCATCTCAGGCCATGGACAAATGTCGCCAGTTGCAGCCTCTGCCTCAAGGCAGGTGTCTGCCTGGCTGCGCCCCCACAGGCTCCGCCTGTCCCAGTGCCCCACAGCTCCTCTGGGCTGCCCTGGTGAGGGAGTCACCCTCACTTTGCCACTGGGGACCTGGCTGTCCCCTGGGACCATGAGGGCTCATAGGGCCTGTGAGAGCTGGCCTCAGGTTCCTCCAGGCCTCCTACGCCCCTGCCACCAGGCTTGCCCCCTCATCCCTGCTCAGCCCAGCTGTCCTACCCACCTCATAGAGGGACATGCCGCGGGCTGTGTCCAGGCTCTTGGGCCTCTTGGCCTGAAAGGGAAGAGAGCCCGGTCATCCTGGCCAGATGCTGCCCAGGTCCCCCTCCCTATTCCTCCCCTCTAGCTCCCATCACAAGGTTCCTGGCCCCTGCAGCCCCACCCTGTGCTCCAGCCCCACTCACCAGCCTCCGCTTCTCCAGATAGATGTCGAAGCTCCTGGCTCGGTTTGGCACCAGCTTCCTCAGGGGCACCTGCAGCTCCCCTAGGGGAGGCGCCCGCCGCCGTCGCCACAGCCATGGGTCCTCACACACACACAGCCTGGTGGCCGCCCAGGTCAGACCTGGCCAGGCCAGCCCCATCCCTCTGCTCCACCCCCAGGTAGCCCAGGCCAGATCCTCACCTAAGGGTCTTGCATGCAGCATCCTGGCGGGTGAAGCCGTGATAGGTGAGTGTCTCCTCCCAGACAGGTACCCTCGTGCCCCGAACGGTGCGTGTCCGAAGCTGGCTGGCCTGGGGCCCAAGCAGGGTGGGTCAGGGCCTCCTAGGGTTAAGACCATCCTCCAACCCCCTACCCTGCCTCCCTGGTAGGACCCCCCACTATTTGCACATCCCAGCAACTGGGACCCAGGCCTTGGGGGGTGGGGAGGAGCCAAGCAGAGCCAGGCTGGATGTTCCACCAGAGGACAGCAGTGGGGGCCTGGGGCTTGCCCTCACCTTGCTGGTCCCTGGCAGTAGATTGGCTTTGACATAGGTGTCCACGGAGCCTGAGGCCAACGGCTTGAGGCCCTGGGAACAGACAGTGGGTATGAGACAGGCCTGTGGCCCAGCCCTCTGTCCCAGGGACGCCCACCCCCATCCTCACCTTGGCACGATGAGCCGTGCAGTGCAGGGCACTGTTGTCCGCATCAAAAAGAAGTGTGAACTCCAGGGTGCCCAGGGCAGCTAAAGGCAGGTGGCAGGCAGGGTCACCTCCTACCTCAGCTCAATCTGCCCCCACCCATGGCACATGCCTCCTGCCTTGCCCCTCCACAGCCAGATGGCAGGGACACCCCAATGCCCCTCCTGGCTGGACTGAGCTCAGGGTGTCCCCTCCTCCTGCCCCTACTCACTGCTGTCGTCTGAGTCTCTCTCTGGCTCTGGGTTGGGCTGTGGCTGGGGTGCAGAGTGGATGGTGGACACCGCTGCGGGGTGCAGGTCCGGAGGGTGCAAGGCAGGCTCTGTGAAAGGGTAAAAGTGTGGGAAGTAGTGGGAGATGAGGCGGATGGGCCGGATGGGGCCCGGGCTCACATCGATGGCCATGTGCTCCTGCATGCTCACCCGGGGAGGCCGCCCACCTGCTGCCGCTGTGCCCACCATGGGGACCCCGACAGGGGGCGGGGACTCAGAGAAATGCCTGAGGACTGGGGCTGGGGGGAACACACCCGGCCTCGGAGATGGGGTGAAGAAGCATCGCTGATACCATGCAGGGGACCTGAGGACAGAGCGCAGGGTTGGGGGAGGGGCCAGGAGAGTCCCCAGCCTGGAGGGTCGTGGCAGGCTTTGGAGGGGACTGGGTGTCTCGGGAGTCAGTCCAGCTCCCAGTCCTTACCGCTTTGGGAGCTACTTCATCCAGTGTGAGTCGCTGCTGCTGGCAATGGGTGTGCACTCTCGGGGGTAGAGCCCGTGACTGCTGTGTCCCCAGTGAGCGAGGGTGACCCAGAGCTGAGAACCCTCCCAGAGCTCCTTCCTAGCGCTGGGGCTCAGCTTCCCTCCTTCCTCTGCCCTCTTCACACTTTGTCAAAGGGAGTTATTTTTACCACCATCATGTGGCCCTGCTCCCAGGTGAGGAGGCTGGAGGCCCTGGAGGTGACAGAGGGCTGTGGAGGTGATAAGTGGTTAGTGGGAAGGAGGGAGGCATAGGAGGAGGGGAGAGGGTGCATGGGAAAGTGGGAGGGGAGAGAGGTCTGGGGAGGAGAGGAGGGGAGCCACAGGAAGGGACCTCTGTGATTGAGCCCTGCGGGGGTGGCCAGTTTACACTCTGAAACATGAACCAGATCATCCCGCCTCCACCCCTGCTTGGAATAGAATCCGAACCCTTTGATGAGGCACGACCCCTTTTCACCTCACCAAGGAGTGTCCCCTTGGCATCTCACAGTGAGGGCCCACTCCCCTCCCAAACTGGGCCACTCCTACTCACCTTTGGTTTCTGGGTCACCCGCTGCAGGGGATCTTGGCTGGTTTTAACCATCCGGCATTCCCTCTCCTCTCTTCTCCCCAGTTACTCTTTTAATTTTTAATCAACATAACCGTAGATATTTATGGGGTACAATATGATGTTCTGATGTGATATGTGTAGAAATGTGATTTCTACAATATGCATTGTAGAAAGATTCAGTCAAGCTAATGAAAAAAGAACACTTAAAATGTACTCTTTAAGCAATTGTGAAATAGACAAGGTGCTATTGTTAGGGATGTTTGCCATGCTGTGCAACAGGGCCCTCAGCTTACCCTTCCTGCCTGGAACTTTGTACCCGAAGAGCAATGTCTCCCCTCTCCCCATCCCTAGTCCCCCACTCTCCAGCTCCTGGTGACCACCATTCTCTCTGCTTCTAGGAGTTCAACTTTTTCAGATTTCACATAAAAATCAGACCATATAGTATTTGTCTTTCTGTGCCTAGCTTATTTCACTTAGCATATCGTCCTCTGGGTTCATCCATGTTGTCACAAATGATAGAATGTCCATCTCTGTTAAGGCAGAACAGTGTAGACACGCCATCCTATCCATCTGATGCTGGGCAGTCGGGTTGCTGCCGTGTCTTAGCTGTTGTGAATGGCACTGCACTGAACATGGAGGCAGACACCTCTTCAGCATGCTGACTTCAATTCCCGTGGATACTACCCACAAGTAGGGTTGCTGGATCACATGGTACCTCTATTTTTGGTGTTCTAAGGGACTGCCGTATGATTTTCCAAAATGGTTGCGCTCATTTCCCTTCCCACCGACAGCAGGTAAGGCTTCCCTTTCCTCCACATCCTCACGAGCATCTGTTATCTCCTATGGTTTGGTAGTAGCCTTTCTAACAGGTGTGAGGTGGTATCTCATTGAGATGTTAACTTGTATTTTCCTGCACGAGTAGCGATGTTGAACATTTTTTCATGTGTCTTTTGAGAAATGTATGTTCAGCTCCTTTGCCCATGTTTAAATTGGGATATTTGTTTCTTGTTATTGAGTTCCTTGTTTCTTTTGGATATTAGCCCCCTTATCAGGTGTTTGGTTTACAAAGATTTTCTCCCATCCTGTAGCCTCTCTCCTCACTTTGTTGTTTCTTTTGCTGTGCAGAAGCTTTTTAGTTGGGTGCCATCCCATTTGTCTATTTTTGCTTTTGATGCCTTTGCTTTTGGGGTCCTATCCAAGAAATCATTGCCCAGACCAAAAACTTTCCCCATATGTTTCCTTCAAGTAGTGTTACCATTGCAGGTTTAGTTCCCTCCCCACCCCCCGCCTTTAAGATAGGATCTCACTCTGTTGCCCAGGCTGGAGTGCAGTGGCACAATCTCAGTTCACTGCAGCCTCTGCCTCCTGGGCTCAAGCGATCCTCCCATCTCAGCTTCTTGAGTAGCTGGGACTACAGGCGTGCACCACCATGCCTGGCTAATTTTTTTGTATTTCTGTACAGACAGGGTTTCACTACATATGGCCAGGCCAGTCTTGAACTCCTGAAGTCACGGTGGCCCGCCTTGGCCAACCAAAGTGCTGGGATTACAGGCATGACCCACGGAGTCCAGTTCGCTTCAGGTTTTATAGCCCATTTTGAGTTGATTTTTGTATAAGGTGTGAACCTGAGTTGTTCTTTGGGAACCACTGCTTCTCAGTCCAGGGAGTTCACCCTCCTACCCAGGCAAGCATCCCAGACTCTATCTATCAATATATTGTAAATCCAACTGGCTGTGTGACAGGCTCAGGGAAGGACATGTGACTCAAGACAGGCCAGTGAGGTGCACTTCTGGGTTAGACTGGCCGGGCAGAGTGCCCATGTTTTCTGTTGATGGATGCTGCTGCCCTCTCCTCAACCTCTCACACTCTGCACTAGAGACAACCTCCCCAGGGCTGAGGCCAGCACAGTGCAAAGCACAGCAAGAAGAGAGCCCCTGAGCCCCTGGATCCAGCCGTCCTGCCACGGCAAGTTCAGACCACCCACTCCCTCAACTCTTTCACAGAACCCTGGTCTACCTCGTTGACATCTTATGTAATTCCACTATTATCTGTGATTAATTAATGTGGAATCACATGATTATCTGTGTGACCTGGTCTGAGGTCTCCCATAGACTGAGCACCCCCTCTGGAGGGCAGGCCGGCATCTGACTGGTCCACAGCTGTGGCCCCCACACAGCAGCTGGCACACACAGGGGCTCTGTATGTTAGACCCCTACAGTAACACCCAGGGGCATGCGTGCACCTTACTCCTCTCTGGGATCCCGGAGCCCAGCACAGGGTCAGCCAGGCACAGCAGAGAGAACAGGAGGTGCAGGCTGAGACACGGGTAGTGTAGTGCCTAAGAGTCTGGGCTGTGGAGTCTGACAGCCCTAGTTCCAATCCCAGCCTGGGGCCCTTAGGCAAGGTGTCTATCCCCCCTGAAAGCAGTCTCACCAGCCAGAGACAGTGTTGGCCCCGCCTTATGGGCTGTTGTGAGGGTGAGATGAATTGACTTCGAGTACTTGGCACCCAGGAAGTGTCCACTGCTGTGGGGAATGGCGTGACTGGAAGGAGGAGCCCCAACCAGCAGCCTGGAGTGGTCTGCCCAATGTCAAGGCCCCAGTACAGGAGAAGCAGGAGCTCTAGAGCTGTCAAAGGCCTTTATTCAGTCCTGAAGTGGAGCTGGCCTGGCAGGGTGAAACCAGGGGCTGCTGAGGGTGGGCCAGGCCCTCAGCCCCTGGGTAGCTCAGGCCGGCCAGGCGGGGCTGGTAGGTACCAGGTGCCAGCAGCTGCAGGGCAAACTCAGTGATGACAGCTGTGAGGCCCCAGACCCGGTGTGGTCCATGCAGGAAGACAGGTAGTGTGTAGCGGAAGTGGCCACGCTGGCAGAAGTGGGTATAGCCCTGATTCTGCGTCTGCAGCAGGTGGGCTAGGGGCAGTGCAAACACCTCATCCACCTGCAGGCAGGAGGCAGAGAGGGTAGGCAGAGAACTGGAACAGTCCAACCCCCTCACATCCCCCAGCTCACCTCCTCCGAGTTGGGCCTGAGGCTCTGGGGATCCAGTGGGCCCACACCAGCAAGCACTGGCACCACGGTGGCCTTTTGCTGGGGAAGAGGGCAGGCGGTCAGGGAAGCATGGATTCAGTTGGGTTTGAAGGCTGGGGAGGGCAGTGTGAGAGGAAGACCCCCTTTGCCATGCACAGGCCTTAGGTAGTCATGTTCAGGTCCACCTGCCTGTGTCCTCCAGCCGTGCCAACTGACTCAGGTCTCCTCACGTGCACTAGACCTGTTCCCTCTGCTTAGGACTATCTCCCACTTGGCATTCAAGCCCAGGTTCAATCCCTACCTACCCCATGAAGCTTCCCTGGCCCTAATCCACCAAGCTGAGCAGAGCTGGCCCACCCCATCGCCCTGGGCCACCTCTACTCAGGACACCAGAACTTCCCCAATCTCTTCCCAAGGGGTTGTGTGGGGTGGCGCATGTGACCAGGCAGGTTAGGGGCACCCCTCCACACTTTGTGCCTGTGGGTGTCCATGACCACTCTCCTGGTCCGTGGGGGCCTAGCTCCAGGGCAGGCACAGAGTGAGTGAATGAGGGGGCGGTGGCCTCAGCCAAGTGGCTTACCGGATCATACACAGGCCGCAGCAGGCCCCACACGTGCTCCTCGGGCACTGCCAGGCCCAGTTCCTCCTGGGTTTCCCGCAAGGCCGTGTGCACCACGTCTTGGTCAGCCGGGTCGCACTTGCCGCCTGGGAAACTAAACAGACACAGGGAGTCTGGTCCGTGGACTCTTAGGGCCATGGAGAGGTCGGGGTGTCGGCAGTGCGGGAGGCCAGTGGGCCACCAAAGCATCGCCTGCCTCTGCCCCTAGTTTGCTGGGAGGCCCCAGGCAAACCACACGACCTCTGGAGGCCAGTTTATCTCCCTGAGCAATGGCGATAAGGAAGAGAAGCCCGGGGCAGCGCAGGATAAGAGGGTCTGCAGCAGGAGCAAGAAGATCCTGGGGCTCAGATACCCAAATTCGGCCTATGGTGGCCCCAGTAGCACTGACATTGTCCTCGGGGACTATGTCCTCAAATCCCGCCGGGCGAGGCCCGAACCTCTCCGTAGTCGCCGGCAGGGGGCGGCGTCCGCCTTCTTAGCGGGAAACAGCTCAGAGGGGTGTCCCTGGCTGAGGCGGGCGCGCAGGGACGAGCACGAGGGGTCTACGCGGTGAGGGCGTGGCGCCCGGGCAGGTGCACTGGAGCCAAGGCACACGGATCGTTGATCCCTCGCCGCAGCCCGTGGGGCGCCGCAGCCCGCCTCCCCAGACCCATTTTACGGAGGCGGAAACCGGGGCTCGAAGGGGCTAAGGTCCCTGCCAGCAGCGGCCTCCGGCAAAGGGCAAGGAGTTCCTGGCCGCTGTACCTGACGTCGCCCTTGTGCCTCCCGGTCAGGCGGCTGGACCGCAGCGTATACAGCAGAGCCGGGACCCCGCGCACCGAGCAGAGCGGCACGAGCACCGCGGCCGACGCGGGCCGTGCGCGGAGTCGGGCCGTGGCTCCCGCCAGCAGCCGGCGGCAGCGCAGCTCGCCCTCGGCCGACAGGCAGTCGGGCAGCATGCTGAGTCCTGCGCGGCCGTGACGCGGCCGGCGCGGGGTCGAGCGAGGGAAGAGGCGGGGAGGGGCGGGGCAGGGGGGGGCGGGGCGATGAGCCCGGGTCCCTCCGGAAGCTGAGAGGGAGAAGGAGCCACCCGCCCGACGCGTACAGCCCGGGGGGCTGCG
>NC_045446.1:6453367-6491817 GCF_002776525.5 Piliocolobus tephrosceles | reverse complement strand
CGGTGGGACTGGGTCTGTTCGGGGGCGGGGCCTGTTTGAAGGCGGGGCCTCGGTGGGACGGGGTCTGTTAGGGGACGGGGCCTTGTAGGCAATCGAGGCTGGGGCGGCCTGGGGGCGGGGCCTGGACCGGAGCTTTTGCTAAGAAGGACTAGGGGGAGCGAGGGGGCGGCTCGAGGTGGGGGGCGTGGCCGGAAAGGCGTGTCCAGGCGGACGGTGCTTCCAGCAGGGCTGGGCCGGGGCCTGGGGCGTGGCCGCTGGGAGGGAGGTGGACGCGGAGCTGGAGGACCTGCGGGGTGTGTCCTCCGAGATCCTGGAACCGCGCGAACCATGAAGCTCCCGGCGACCGTCCTCGGTCCGGTTGGGTCCTGGCGTTGGGGTGTCTGATGAGGCCTCGCCGGCCCCCTCTGGTCCATCCCTCCCCTGGGGGCTCCAGGATATGCGGAGCCGGGATTCCACGGGGACGCCCCTCTAGGACCCCGAGGTCGATCGGTGCACGAGAGGAGCGTCCGGCCTAGCCCTCCCTCTGGTGCTCCTTCCCGGTGCCGCTGAGTGGCGTGCGCCGCTCCCAGTCTTGTCTTCCCCTCAGGCTCCTTCGGACTCCAGCCCCAGACCTTTGACCTCCTTGTGCCAGCATCCAGAGCTCTTCTCTCCGCCTTGAGTCTGGACCGGATTCCCAAATCCCTCCCCCGTCCCTTCCTCGGCTCCTGTGATCACTGACCACCGTGGTTACGCACCCTTCCACCAGACCCTGGGCTTGGGGACCAGATGACTCCAGCCTTGCACACAGTATTTAAACGTGGGGTGGCAGGTGTCCGCCATGCCCTGCTGTGTGACTTTGAGCAGGTCCCGTGCCTCTCTGAGCGCCAGATTCGATCCTCATCTGGGCAAGTGCAGCCCTGCCACTGGGCTGGAGCCACCACTTTTAATATCACTGTGGGCTCCCAGGGATGTGGACGGCACTGAGCAGAGCTTCGGGATGCCTACACAGGGCTGATGTGGGGACTGTGATGGGTCTGGGAGTTCCTGAGGGCCCCGCCCTGACCACGAGGACGGAAGTGCTCTGACCACTCATGCCAAATAGTTTAATGTTTGGGAGAAGAGGGAGGTAAGGCAGGGTTTTCGGGAGTTACCCCCAAAGCCAGAGGGCACAGTATTCAGGCTGCTGGGGTTGGGAGGTAGAAGGCCTGGTTCCAAGCTTGCCATGGTCCCAGCCTTGCTGTGACCCTGGGCGGGTAGTCTCTTTCTCTAGACTTTCACCTACTCTGCTGTCCTTAAGACAAAGGTGGGGCTGGACGGGGTGGGGCAGAGGCTGATTCCGACACCAGGCGTAAGGTCCAGGGTAGCAGGGCTTCCCCACAGGCTTCTGCCATCACTGGGAGTCCTGGCCAGGCCCCAGGCACACCACAGTGGGGGACAGGAGCCCCAGCCCAGCTGGGAGAGGCAGGCCTCCTTGATCCCTATCAGCCCGGATGTTGGGGAGGGGGTATGGTGCTGGTCGGGTCCTTGGGATCCCTAGGTGGCTTGAGGCTCCAGAGTACAGGCTCTGATAGGTGACAGGCCTGTAGGTGGCTGGGGCCAGCAGGGCCTCAGGTGGGGGCAGCAACTGATGATGGAGCCGAGCAGGGGTCCTGGAGGTAGAAGCTGAAGCTTTGTTGGGGTCTGAGGGAGGAAATGGTCTGAGTGGACTCTGGGCCTCCCGTCGTATCCTCAGCCCTCATCCCAGGCCTGCCCTGGTCCCTTCCTGCTCCTCCTTCCCGAGTTACCTACCTCTCAGCCTTTGCCCTTGCTTTCCCTCTGTCTGGAATTTCTTCTTCACCTTCTCCCTCTGTCCAAACGCTTCCCAGTCCTCCAAAGCCCAGCTTGGGAGCCACCTCCTGCAGGAAGCCCGCCTGGCACCCCCTGCCTGTGCTCTCTGTTCTGAGCCCCATATTGTCTTAGGACATGTCTGCTTCCCCCTCTGTGTCCACACGGGGGCCCTGTGGGTTTGCTGAGCTGGTGAAGCCCCTTCCTGGAGGTCCTGTCCCTTTGCTTCCCGCCCACCCTGTGCACCTTAGTCCCACTATGTCTGCTCTGCGGGCCTGGAGCCTTACCTTTCTTCCTCTCTGTGGCGCCCTTCAGCAAACAGGGACTGAGGCTGCTGTGACTCCGGGCTGGGACACTGAGCAGGGGCTGTGGGGCCACAGGCCTGAAGATGGAGCAAGCAGGAATTGGGGGAGGGGATCAAGGGGAGGAACCCAGGCCAGGGATCATGGCCAGATTCAGATGATGGGGCCCCAGGATGGGTCAGAGGGTGTGACCCTGAAACAAGGGTCAGGAACTGAGGCCTTAGGATATGCCTGGGGTTGGGAGTGAGGGGCTCGGGTCAGGGTCAGACAGTACCAGGAGTCCAGGTCACTCTCTCTAAAGCCCTTGGCAAAAGGGTTGCTGGCGATTTTCAGCTGGGTGATCTGCAGGGGACAAAGTGCAGTTGTGGGGCTGGCCCTGAGCCAGGCTCAGCCACCTTGTCCTCCTGGGAACCCTCGGTCGGGAGGCCCTGGCACCCGGGCCCCTTGGCCCAGGAACCCTGAGCTGATAGGAGTGCGGGCAGGGCCTTGACTGACAGCAGATGCTCAGGATAAGTGGGGAGGGCAGTAGTCTGTGCCAGTGAGGGCTGCAAGCCTCAGGGCTCAGTCTCCACCCCTGTGAAATGGGCCTGCAGCGGGTGCTCCTGAGCTGGTTCACCCACCCTGTGGTTCTGATAGGCCGTCACGGCTGTGAACTGGGTCTCCGTGAAGATGAAAGATTTGAAGTTCTCCTGGGCGTAGCGCTCACTGTCCTTGCGTGGGTCCACGAAGACCACGTGGAAACGGGGCTGGTAGCGGTGCATGGAGTTGAGAATGATCTGTGGAAGGGACAGAGCAGGGGTACACTGGTGAGGCAGGCCGCAGCGGACCCCCTGAGGCTGGAGTCCTTCCCTCCAAGCTGGAGGCCTGCCCCGGGCCTACTGTCCTGTTCCTTTCATGGTGGCGCAGGGTCTGAGCTGGAAAGGCTGTGGTTCTGTGTTAAAGGCCCCTTGTGTTTGAGGATCCTTGCCTCCGCGTCCTCTCACACCCCACATCGCAGCTGCCACCTGCCACTGTCACATTCACCAGTTTCCTTGGTTGCCTCCTGGCCTGTCCTCTGTCTCTGCCTTACCCCTCTGTTTCTTCTCCACACAGCTGCCCAGGAAGCCACATCACATAGCCCCCTGCTCCTAACCTTCCAGCGACTTCCACCCTACACGGTAAAAGCCAGAGCCCCCAGCAGTCAGCCCCGGCCCCTCAGGCACTCGCCTCTTTGGCTTCCCCTCCTGGCTCCACTCCGGCCCCGTGGGTGCCTCTTGCAGTTCTGCCGGCCCAGGATTCTCCGGCCTCAGGGCCTTTGCACCTGCTGTCCCCTCTGACGGGCACGGGCCCCTCCGTCCCCACCTCCTTCTGGTCTTCAGCTCCTGCACCCCCTGAGAGCAGCAGCACCCTTTCTCCGCCCCCTTCCATAGCTCCGCTTTCTCTTTGGCATTTGTCCTTATTTGGGATGCTGGACACAGTGTCTTCTGGACCCTGCCCCTGCCCCAGGAAGTGACCTCTGTGAGGGCAGGGATTGTTGGCTGTTTGACCAAGTGTCAACGATGCTGTGTCCACACATACAGCGGCCCGGCCTAGGCTGGGCGTTCCATACATTGTCCTCCCTCTCCTTGCGGGAGGGAGGACATTCCCCCGCCCCCACCCCCTTTTCCACCTGCCTGGACAGCCCTCCCTGCTGTGCCACTCCCAGCCAGGTGAGCTCACCACCCCCACTCCCCACCCAGCTTTGGCCATCAGCAGCAGGCCTAGGTGATGGTCACCAAGGCCATTGGGCACCAAGGGCCCCACCAGCCCTGACCCCAGGCCCTTCTGTCCCCACCATGGCCCGGGCCTCACGTGGCCATTGTCATCCAGCAGGTTGTTGGTCAGCTTGAGCTTGTCGAAGGACACGATCTGGCGCATCCACTGGGCGCCCTTGGCCGGCGAGTCAGGGTGGAAGTGCACGCGGCCGGGTGTGGCTGGGTCTGCCTTGCCCGCCACCAGCCAGGCCGAGCTGTGGAAGGCATACCTGGGGGGCACAGCGAGGTGGTGAGGGCTGCCCTAACCAGAGTCATACCTGAACAATACGGGCAGGTGAAGGGGCTGCTGCTGACTCCAGCGCTGCCCAGCCCACCTTGTGGACACCTGGCTAAGGAACCCAAGGCTCCGAGAAGCCTGTCGAGACCTGAGCTCCCTGTGGCTGCACCCGGCTGGTGGATGACAGGATAACCCCTGCTGCCCTGGGCTAGACCTCTCTGCCTGCCCAAGGCTAGCCCACTGCCCAAGGAAAGCTGCCTGCCCGAGGCTAGTCTGCTGCCCATGGAAGTCTGCCGGGTACCCTGAGCTGGGCTCCGTCCTGCCCTCAGGCTGTTGTTGCCTGTCTGTCGTCCTGCCCTTATGCTGGGCCTTCCTGACATTGCTTGGACAGGCCCCTGCCTCACTGGGAGTGCAGGAAAGGTCTAATTCCTGGTCTCGGCACCTGAGACCCGACCTGCGCCCCAGGCCGGTCCCCGCACCTGTATCTCTTGTCGTCCAGGGGGATGAAGTCCATGAGCAGGGCGTAGTCGGCCAGGGAGTCCATGCCCAGGATCTTCACCTGGAAGGGAGGGAACATCCTCCTGCAGGAGAGAGGTGCTCAGCAGCCGGATGCGGCTCCAGCCCTGGCCCCTGCCCCGCCCCGCCTCCGCTGCTCACACCTGCCTGCCTTGGTGACGATCATCTCGGTGCCCAGCTGGTTGAATTCCTCCCACAGAGGCTTCATCTCCAACTGAACCGTCACACTGGACACACGTGGGTTCTTGGGGCCCTGCCCATTGGGCTCGGCCACAGCTTGGGCCCCAGTAGAGCTGGTGCAAGGGCCTGATGGGAATGGCGACCCCAGCCGAGGCTCCCAGCCAGAGCTGGTTGTGGGTAGTGGGTGGGTCTCTGAGGGTGCAAGTATGCCGAAGCCAGCAGACAGGAAGGCTACAGAGAGAGGACGGACGCGTGGGCCTCATGCATCACCCGGCCAGCTCTCCTCCTTCAGGCTGCACCTATATGCCTCTTCCTCCAGGAAGCCCTCCCTGACTGCCAGGGCTGTGTTCTCACAGGATCCCCCACTTAGCATCACTCTGTGAAGTAAATGCTCACTTAAAGTCTTTTTTGCCAGCATGCTCCTTGAGGGTAGTGTCAGGGCCTGTCTTGCTCCCCAGAGAATGTTTGGGCCATCTTGTGTCTATGTGGCCTCAAGCAAATTGTTTCACCCCTGAAGCCTCAGTTGGAGGCTTCCACATCTGTTGGAAGGGTTTCTTTATACCTGCCTCACAAGGCTGATGTGAGGATTAGTGACCACACGAAGGGGCTGGTGCACAAGGGGCTCTTCACAAACAGCATCTGTTCTAGATGATATGTATGTGTGTGGGGGGAGGGGGCCGGGGTCTTCCCCAGCTCCGTGGGACCCTGCCTCCCGCTGCTGCTGAAGGAGAGCTGAGCCAAGAAGAGTCCCCCATTCAGCACCAATTAGCCATCCCTGACCCTGACAACCCGCCCAGAGCCTGCCTCCAGAAGCCCATCCTACCGTCTTTTTCTCTGGCCTCTGCACCCTTTTCTAAACATCTTGTCTTTTGATCTGCAATCCTGGCACAAGTCTTGGTCAAATGCTTTGCCACCCTTCACCCCTCCAATAAAAAAAAAAAAACTTAGCTAAATAAGATACCATTTTACATCCATTAAGGTGGCTATTAGAAAAGAAACCAGAAAATAAAAAGTGTTGGTAAGGAGATGGAAAAATTAGAACTTCTTTTTATTTATTTATGTATTTGTTTAAGGCAGGGTCTCACTCTATTGCCCAGGCTGGAGTGCAGTGATGGCTCAGTCAGCTCACTGCAGCCTCGACCTCCTGGCCTCAAGTGATCCTCCCATATCAACCTTACAGGTAGCTGGGACTATAGCCGCACACCACGATACACGGCTATTTTTAAATTTTTATTTATTTATTTATTTGTAGAAATAGGATCTCCCTATGTTGCCCAGGCTGGTCTTGAACTCCGAGCTCAAGTGATCCTCCCACCTCGGCCTCCTAAAGTGTTGGGATTACAGGCATGAGCCACTATGCCTGGCCTCAAGAAACTAGAACTCTTGTGCACTGCTGGTGAGAATGTAAAACGGTGCAGCTGCTGGGGAGAACAGTATGGTAGCTCCTCAAAAAATTAAAACTGGATTTACTAAAAAATATATATATATTTGTCTTTTTTCTTTTTGAGATGGAGTCTTGCTCTGTCACCCAGGCTGGAGTGCAGTGGCATGATCTCGGCTCACTGCAACCTCTGCCTCCCTGGTTCAAAAGATTCTCGTGCCTCAGCCTCCCGAGTAGCTGGGATTACAGGTGTGCACCATCATGCCTGGCTAGTTTTTGTATTTTTATTAGAGATGGGGTTTCACCATGTTGTCCAGGCTGGTCTCGAACTCCTGACCTCAGGTGATTTGCCCACCTCAGCCTCCCAAAGTACTGGGGTTACAGGCGTGAGCCACCATGCGCAGCCTAGAATTACCATATGATCCAGCAATTCGACTTCTGGGTCTATACCAGAAAGAATCGAAAGAAGGAACTCAAACAGATATTTGCACACCCGTGTTCGTATCAGCATGATTCACAAAGCCAAGAAACGGAAGCAACCCAGTGTCCATCGGAGAATGGATGGATGAACAAAGTGGGGTCCATCTGTGCAAGGGAATAGCATCCAGCCTGAACGGGGAAGAACATTCTGACACATGCTACAACATGGATGAGCCCTGAAGACACTGTTGTGTGAAATGAGCCAGACACCAAAGGACAAATACCATATGATTCTGCTCATAGGTGGTACCTGGTGAGGCCAAATTCATACAAACAGAAAGTAGAACGGTGGTTGCCAAGTGCTGGGAAGGAGGAAATGGAGAGTTGTTGTTTCATAAGGACAGAATATCAGTTCTGCAAGATGCAAAAAGTTCTAGAGATGGATGCGAATGATGGTTGCACAACAACGTTGTTAGAAATGCTTGTTTTCTGGTGCCGTAAAGAAATAGCACTTGAAAGGCCAGGTGTGGTGGCTCATGCCTGCAATCCCAGCACTCTGGGAGGTCGAGGCAGGTGGATCACAAGCTCAGGAGATCAAGACCATCCTGGCTAACACGCTGAAACCCCGTCTCTCCTAAAAATACAAAAAATTAGCCAGGTGTGGTGGCGGGCGCCTGTAGTCCCACCTACTTGGGAGGCTGAGGCAGGAGAATGGCATGAACCAAGGAGGCGGAGCTTGCAGTGAGCTGAGATCTGCCATTGTACTCCAGCCTGGGCAGTAGAGCGAGACTCCGTCTCAAAAAAAAAAAGAAAAAGAAAAAAAAAAGAAATAGCACTTGAACATAAATTTAATTTCCTCAGCAAGGTCATTTTTTTACTTTTTGCAGAAAGGGTACACTCGCCAGCAGTTTTGCCACGAGAGTGCACCGAACAAAGAGACAGGGTCATTTATAACCTGACGTGTGTCCGGTTCTCATTGGCTGGAATGGGACCTTGCATTCTGTATTTGTTCTGATTGCCTAGTAACTTAGAACTTTTAAAAGAAGCAAAGTCAGAGGAGAACAAAGAAGGAGGGAAAACTTGTAGCATGCCAGGGCAAATGTTTAGGCTAAATTGTGGAAGCTAAGAACATAAAGTATATCGATTTTTTTTTATTATGGCTAGCAGATATTTAAGAATGTTAGCATAGGTCTTTGAATACATTTTGTTTCGGAGAGAAGTTATTGTTTATTCCTAATTATATGGGAGGAAAGTCTTTGAAGAGGAACCTCTACTTGTACAATGTGAATGTAATTAATGTCACAAAACTGTGCATTTAAAAATGGTTAAGGTGGGCCGGGCGCGGTGGCTCGTGCCTGTAATCCCAGCACTTTGGGAGGCCGAGGCGGGCGGGTCACTTGAGGTTAGGAGTTTGAGACCAGCCTGGCCAACATGGCAAACCCCATCTCTACTTAAAATACAAAAATTAGCCAGGAGTGCTGGCGGGCGCCTGTAATCCCAGCTACTCAGGAGGCTGAGACACAAGAGTCACTTGAACCCAAGGGGGTGGAGGTTGCAGTGAGCCAAGATTGCACCACTGCACTCCAGCCTGGGTGACAGAGCGAGACTGTGTCTTAAAAACAAAACAAAAAAAAAAGGTTAAGATGGCAAATTTTGTTATGTATATTTTACAATTAAAATATTTTGAATGGAAAAAAAATCCTGAAAAACAGAACTATTATTTTATCGCAGCCCCATAAGGGACTGAGGAGCTGGAGGAGCCACGGAAGCCACAGTGGCTGGGAGTCCGGGGACAAGGTTTTATTCCCAGCTGTGTCCCCACCCGAGTGGCTTTGGGGCATTTACACGACTGTAAAACCGTGGGATGCCTGGAGCAGAGGGGGGATGCTAGGTGTTGCAGAGATGGATGGACTGGCAGACAGGCGGGTGACGGAGGCTCCCAGGGTGGCATAGCAGCTGCTGAGGTACCAGGTGGATGGCACCTGGCGAGGGTGAGCTCTTAGTAGGTGCCTGGGGAGAGTGTGGAGCCCAGGGCCATGGCCGCGTCCTCAGCAGCCCTGAGAGCTGCATGCAAAGCTCCTGGGATTTCTGCAGCCTCACAGAGGAGGGGGCGTCTTTGTGACAGCAATGGGTCACATCATGTTTGAGGACCCTGGGCAGGATGGATAGATGGACTGATGTCCCCCTGCCCCTGCGGCCAGTCCATCAGAAGGGTAACTGCTTGTCACCCGGCTGCCCTCTGGGGCGGGTACGTCATCCAGGCGATGCCAGTACCCCCTGCGTCCATGGCGATGGGTCCCAAAGGGAGGGGCTTATGACTTCACTGGGCCTGGAGGCTTTGCCGGTCGTCCCTGGCTCCCAAGTCCTCTACGGGCTCACCGGCTGCCCATCGCAGCCAATGTGCTGCCGCTTGACACTTTCAGGGACTCTGGGGAGGGAGCCTGTTCTCTGCTCGGTCCCTCTAGAAGCCAGCGCTCCTTAGGGCCCAGAGATGACAGCTTGCCCGAAGCATCCAGTGTCAAGTCTGGAAGGGAAGCTAAGCCTTCTTGTCCAGCCCCCAACTTTGATACTGAAGGAGCTGGGGCTCAGGGAGAGGCCTGAGGTCACATGTGCGCAGTGAGGCGCTCATCTCCCGGAACAGCCTGGTCCCTGGCCTCTCCCATCATTGCACTTGGGCAGCCGTGAGCCCTGTCCCATGGGGATCTCAGACCTTAGCCTGGGGTGCCCCTGCCCCACCCTCTTGCACAGGGCCTGGGTTCAGCGGGGCTGCCTTGGTTCCCACCCTGCCCACCCACCCTGGAACCTGAGCCCGACCCATGAGGCCACCTCTGCTTCACGTAGCCTACCTGCCATGGAGACAGAGTGGCTGTCCGGCTCCTGGAGAAACACTGCTTGGCTGGAGCTGGGCTGTGGCTGCCACCCAAGGGGACCCTGCCTGCCGGGAGGAGTGGTCACCACTCGTCCACTCAGCACCTCAGCTCAGCCCTCAGGTGCTCACACAGGCTGTGGTCTCTCGGCAGGACCGTCCTTGCGTCTTCAATCGCCCTTCGTCCACGTCCCGAGGTCGTGGTCTTCCCACTTGAGCTGGACTCCTGGTCTCCGAAGGTGAGATGCAGACTCTGGGGCGTGCGGGGGCCCTTCTCCAAGCCACTCTCAGGCTGTGCTGTCCAAGGCTGTGTGGGAGGAGGGCAGGTGGGCAGGTTCTGACGTTGCAGAGCCCCCCCTTCCTCCCTCCTTGTCCTGCCTCTTCAGGCCCCTCCCTTCCCTAGCTAAGAGCCCCCCAGCTATTCCTGATCGATGGGCCCAGGCGTGGCAGGGGTGCGTGGGTGGGAGGGTGGTTCTTGAGGACGGCTGGGCATCTGCAGGGGTCCAGGCCTGGCTGACTGGAGGGGCTGGGCCCCAGGGGTTGGGAGGCACAGTGGGAGCAGAAGATTGAGGGTTGAATGGCGGAGGAGGTGCCCTCCCACCAAGACCCAGACCCCTGACCTGAGGCTGGCCCCAGCCGGCCAGCAGATGCACAATTGTCAGGAGGAGTGAGCAGGAAACACAAGGGGGCAGCAGCAATGAGTGCGGTCAGCATAGAGCCCCAGACTGGGTGGTGGGCAGCCCTGGTCCTGTGGCATGCCAACCCACACACACAGACTAGGGGATGAACTCAGGGAGCTGCGCAACGCTGGCCGGTCCTACAGTCTCCGGAGTGCCTCAGTCTCCCCAGTTAACCTAAGCACATAATCTCTTCTGCCTGTGATGGTCTAGCCCAGCCTGGAGAGCGGTAAGCCCATCCCGCCTGGCACTGGGGGCAGTGCCCTGGCTGACGGTGCCCACGTAGCCTCCATCTGGGCATGAGCGGAAACGGTGAGGCTGGCCCAGGTGAGAAGTGGGCGTCTGCTCTGCCTGTGGGTCTGTCTGTTCTCTCTGGCCTGACCAGGCACCTTCTCCAGGCTGCCTGCAGCCTGTGCTGGGCATTCAGGGGACACACGGGTCACTCTGCAGGGAGGCAGAACCCAGAGGTGCCCCTGAGCTGATGCCAGTCCCTTGGTTGAGAGTGCTCTTTGGCCTTTTGACTCTTGCGCAATGGCACAGAGTGGGTCGTCTGGCGGGAGCACCCCACACCTCCTCCAGAATCCTGTCTTGGGGATGTTGGGTTGACAGTGACCTTGATTCCTAAGAGGGGGCACGGAGGGGCTGGGGGGTGGCAGGGCTGCTTCTCCCTGAGCGCTATGTTCTGGGCGCTCCTCCCTGCAGCTCAGAGATGCCTGTGGCACAATCCCTTGTGTCTCAGATCTCAGCCTGCAGAGCTGGATGGGACCCCACACGAAGAGGGTGGGCTGGCTCTGGGGGCATGTAAAGGGAGGAGGGCCGGCCCCTGGTCCAACCCCATGCCCGGCTGTGTCAGAGAAGGCTGCCAGCGCTCTGGAGTTACTGCCAGGCAAGATGGGGGTGATCTGTGTGAGACGGAGGGTCTGAGCAGCCCCTTGGGGCTATCCAACAAGGTGTAGTCATCTGCCCTGGCCATGGCACGGTGGGTGGGAAGTAGGGAGATGATGGAGGGAGTTGGGGGATCCATTCCAGTCCTCCCTTCACCAGGACAAACAAGGGAGGGCCAGGCTGGGATCGTAGTGGCCCCTGATATGTGTGCGTGTGCGATTCTGATCTGTGTGATGGGAAACAGCCGCCCCCCCCCACATGAGCACACTGACATGCTAACCCACACACACGCAGACACACGGATGAACTCAGAGGCTGCTGACTCGCCACACAGTGCACACACGTGCAGCTTCTGTGCACATGGACTTACCACACGGCACGTGCACAGACACAGGCATGCACATGCACACACGCAGGCAGGCCTCCCTGCACACCCGTCCCCGGCTGGCCTGCCCTGCCTGCCCGAGGCGCCTGCTGGCCCCCTGCCCCCTCATCCATCTTGCCTGCCAGCCTGTCCCTGGTGCCCCCATATCCTTCACACCTTCTCATCTCACTGCTCAATACCAGGAGGTGGTGTGGCAGCCGTGGCTGCAGGGAAATGGATGGGCCGGGCGGGGGTGTAGAGGGCTGCGGGAGTGGCACTGCAAGGGGACTCTGGGCTCCAGCAGCTCCAGCTGTCCAGCAAGAGTCCATTAGGCTCAGGCAGGTGCGGGCAGTGAGGCTGCAGCCAGGTCGCATGTAGCCCTGCCTATTTGTCCTGCCATGACACCCTGAAGGGTGCCATCATCAGGACAGAGGGGCCCTCAGCAGCTGGCCTCATGCCGGCTCGCCCGAAATGAGTGCGCGGTGTCCTGGGGGTGGTGGAAATGATGGCTTCCCAATTAGAGTTGGGAAGTCCCTGTGCCCCAACCCAAGCCACCTCCTCCCTGCGTCTCTGCAGTTGGACAGGCTGTCCTGCGTGGGGACAGCCTTGTCTTGCTATGGCTCTTCCCCCAGCCCTGACTCCCTGCTTGAGCCACTATGGGCACTGGGCTCATTACACACTTGGAAATGCACATCTGGCCACATAGAGATCCCCTTAGAACGCCCAAGCAACTGAGGCTCTTGGAAACACGTGTGTGTGGGAAACGCACAGACACGCACACCAAAGAGCACACGGGGCAGGTGCCATGCAGGGACAAACACACACGTGTGCACAGACATGGGCCCGGCTCTGCGCTCCCCACACTCACCCTCTGGCCCCAGGACTGTAGGAGGGTTGGGGGGTCCCCTTCTGGGTTGTGGCGTCCTCTGGAAGCCCCTCTGCTGGATCCAGAGCAAAATTCTCTCCAGGTTCTCCTCCTACAGTCTGGGATCCTCCTCCGGGCATGGATGGACCGTTGTGGGCACAGAGGCAGCCACCACTGGCCCCAAGACACTTGTGCGTCCAAGGCTGCACTGGCCAGACCTCCCCCAGATCCTGTGGTCAACCTCCCTTCCTCCATCCACTTCCCCAGCCAGACAGGAGCCGTGCAGGACAGAGGACACAAACCATGGACCTCTGGACGTCTTCCATTTTATAGAATGGGAAACTGAGGCCAGGGGCTGGGGGGCCTGGCAAGGAACATGGTACATGGTAGGTGGCAAAAGGGACCTCTGTGCTCAGAGCTGTGCCTCAGGACCCATCTTTCAGGTGGGAAGACTGAAGTTCGGGAGGTGTGGCTTGGGTTAGGAAGCTGGGCTCGGGCAGGGCTCAGCACAGGCATGGCAGGCACGGGGAACGTGAACTTCTCAGTCCGGACAAAGGCAATGCCCTTCTCATAGTAGGCAGCCTCGTTAATGAACACGGGGTACACCGTGGACTCCCCCTCATAGAGCAGGTCCTCCCCACTGAACATTTAGAAGATGGGAGCACCGGGCTGCAGCGGCTGGAAGTCTCGGTCCTGGGAGGAGAACCAAGTCCAAGATTGCTGGAGCCACCTCTGCCCTGGCCCCAGAGGGAGGTGACCCCAGCTTGGCACCCAAAAGATGCCCCTCATGTGTGGCCTTTCCCACCCACGCTTCACTTCCTCAATCCATAAGACAGCAGGTCTGGTGAGATGCCAGTCTGCCCTGTGTCTAGAAATGAAGGCACAAGTCCCCTTGGGGAGGCACGTGCCCATGTGGAAGTGGACCCTCATGGACATGGGCACAGGTGTTGAAGCTGGAGTTCAAATCCTTGCTAACTGTGTGACTGTGAGCAAGTCACTTAACCTCCGTTCCTCAGCTTTCTTGTCTGTAAAATAAGGATTACAATATCTCCTCCTATCATTCTGAAGTTTAAACTAAACAGGTTAATAGTGCTTAAAGCATGTCTGGCACACAGTAAGTACAATATGATTCTTTATTAAATAAATTTT
Source organism: Piliocolobus tephrosceles (assembly GCF_002776525.5). NCBI lineage: Eukaryota > Metazoa > Chordata > Mammalia > Primates > Cercopithecidae > Piliocolobus > Piliocolobus tephrosceles. The sequence goes on along the minus strand of NC_045446.1, from coordinate 6,478,399 downwards.
GGCTGGGCGCAGTGGCTCATGCCTGTAATCCCAGCACTTTGGGAGGCCAAGGCTGGTGGATCATGAGGTCAGGAGTTCAAGACCAGCCTGGCCAACATGGTGAAACTTCATCTCTACTGAAAATACAAAAATTAGCTAGGTGTGGTGGTGGGTGCCTGTAATCCTAGCTACTCGGGAGGCTGAGGCAGGAGAATCGCTTGAACTTGGGAGGCGGAGGTTATGGTGAGCCAATATTATGCAACTGCACTCTAGCCTGGGCAACAGAGCGAGACTCTGTCTCAAATAAATAAATAAATAAATTTTAAGTCTGGGCACAGTAATCCCAGCACTTTAGCCTGTAATCTCAGCACTTTGAGAGGCCGAGACGGGCAGATCACTTGAGTTCAGGCGTTCGAGACCAGCCTGGCCAACATGGTGAAACCCTGTCTGTACTAAAAATACAAAAATTAGCTGGGTGTGGTGGTGAGTGCCTGTAATCCCAGCTACTCAGGAGGCTAAGGCAGGAGAACTGCTTGAACCCAGGAGGCAGAGGTCACAGTGAGTTAAGATTGCACCACTGCACTCCAGCCTGGGCGATGAAGCAAGATTCTGTCTCAAAAAATAATAAAAAATAAAATAAATTTTAGAATTGTAGGAGGAGCCACCCAAATTGACCGTTACTACTTAACATCTGCAAGGTAGCTGGGCACAGCTGGATTAAGACTGTCTAGCCCTAACCATGGACAGGATGGGGCTGCCTCCATTTGTAAGAAGGTAATTCCTCAAAATGAAACTTCAGGGCACAAAAGGCCACAAAACTGCACCAAACCCTATGCAAAGATGACCCGTGTGGCAGCAAGCAGAGCAGCAGCCAGTGGGTTCTTCCCAGGCACCCAAGAGAAAGGTGTGGAAGCAGGATTGCCCAATCCTGGAACATTCCGGAAGGGAAGGCCTGCAGAGAGAGAGACTTGGACGACCTGCCAACAGGCATGGGGATGCTCTCAACTGAAAACGGAAGAGAGTTTTGTATTTGCACCTCCAAGCAGGTGAATTGAGTCATGCCTGCTCCATGTCCCCTCCCTCTGCCTTTTATGGCCAGGGTAAGGTTGTCTCCATCATGCCCGCCACAGGAGCTATGGGGATCACTGTGGCCTCTTGTGCTAGGCCTGAGTGTGGGGTTCCAGGGAAGGCAGCAGGGCCAGGGGAAGTGGGACGGTGGAGCCCAGCCTCCCATCCTGCTCCTCAACCTGAGATGCTGCTGAGCTCATGGGAGGCTTGGCTGCACCCTCTGGGGCTCAGTTTTCCATGACAACCCTCCTCCCCAAAGCTGTGGCCCCAGCAATCACCCCCCACCACACACACACACCCACCTGCAGCTGAGTATGCACAGTGCCTGCCAGGTTCCCAGCATCGGTGCGAGGGAAGTCCACGACACCCACGGGTCTATAGGCTTCCATCTCAAAGGCGGGAAAGGCTGTACCTGTGTGGGAGGCTGGGCTTGTGAGCCCATCCCTCCCTCCAGGCTAGGGGACAGAGTGGGCTGTGGGGGAACCTCAGGGCTAGATCCCAGCCTGCCTGTGAGCCTGGCTCCCCAACCCCTCAGCCAGGCCTGCTCTTCCCCAGACCTGTTTCCCGAACGTCCCCTGGGGTCTCACCCTGGTTGAAGAGTTCGATGAAGTCCAAAACTGTGGCCACCAGGGTCCTCATCCTTCAGAAAATGTCAGCCCGCAGCACACCCTGTGGCTGGGGGTCCAGCTCCAGAGCTGGGGACCAGGAAGCAAGGGGTTAGGCAGGCGCGGGACCCATGTACTCCTTGAAGAGGCCCCGCCCCTTGGTGCCTGGCCCCGCCCCTCCAACCCTCCTGGCCACTCCCACTTCTCAGAAGGTTGCGGCCCACCCAATCCATTTTTGGCCAGGGAGTCCAGGTTGTAGCTTTCCTCCCCAGACTGCTGGTACAGGAAGACCTGGCAGGACAGCTCGGGGTACTGCAGCTGGGGGCGAGAGAGGCAGGTTAGGGGCCCAGGCCTACTTGGGAGGGGAAACTGAGGCGGGAGCGTGTTGCATGGAGGAAACACAGGGCACCACCCTCCTTGGCCAGGTCTCCCTCTGCCCTCTGGCAGGGTGGGGGAGGGGCTACCGGGGGCCTGGAGTGCTGGCGGGTGGCAGACCCCAGGGGCTGAAGCCCTGGGAAACTCGGCCCGGGGAAGAGGGGCCAAGCAAAGGAGGTTCCGGCATTGTCCCGCCCTGCCCTCCCTCTCCCCTCTGGGAGGCTGTGTTCTGGGGGCTGGGGCCACCTGCAGGTGGTGACACAGGTGCATGGCAAAGACTTCGTGGGAGGACTTCGCGATTAAGCAGGTGCCCATGTTGGCCGTGGTGTTGTGCAGGTCAAGGACAAAGTCAAAGGCCTGGCCTGAGGCCTTGGGCCCCAGCAGCTGGTTCAGCTCTCGGGCTCTAGTCACCTCGTATGGGTCGTCCGGGGTGGGCCTGGAACTGTGGAGATGCGAATGGGTGACAGTGACCCCCACAGTCGCAGTCAGTCTTCAGTGGTTTAAGGGGGAGGTACTCTGAGCAGCGCAAGGGCTTTCTTTTCCGCCATTGTGCTGTGTCCGCTCCTGCCCATGGCCCTCTTGGCTCTGCACTTCCCGGTAAAATCCAAGCCCTCAGCCTGGCCCGCCCTCCTGCCTGCCTGCCCACTTGCCTGCCTCTCATGCCCTCACTGCAACCACACAGCCTGAGAACCATGCTGGTCGCACCCCTAGGCCTGTGCTGTGCTTGGCCCTCCACTGGAAACTCCCTCTCACCTCTCTTCCCCTGGCTAGCTTTTACTCAGCCTTTGGGGCTTGGCTGATAGACCATTGCCTCCAGGAAGCCTTTCCTGACTGCTCTCAGCCAGGTTAGCTGTTTTGTGTAGCCCCTGGCCCTGCCTTTAGCCTCCTGGGTTATGGTTGCCCGGTTCTTTCTCTGTCTCCCCATTAAGCTTGAAGCCAACACCTTGGTCCTATTCCCCATTCTCTCACCTGAGCTGGCCAGAGTCTGGCCTGGAGATAAGACTCAGTGACTATTCATTGGAAGAAGGCATGAACAGTGGTCAGGGCACACAAGTAAACATGGCCTGTGAGGCTAATCTGAGGGAAGCACCGGGTCTGGGATCCCCAGAAGAGGTCCTGACCCAACCTGCAGTCAGGAAGGGCTTCCTGGAGGAGGTGGCATCAATCTGGGATTCTCCAAATGTTCAGTTTGTCCCCGTGGTGGAATGGGTCACACAGGCAGAGGGGAAGCAGGAGTGAAGACAGGGAGGGCCCTGCTGGTGACTGGAGGGAAGGTTTGTGGTGGGGACTTGGTGCCTGACTGCCTGGGCAAACCTGGAAGCAAGAGCACTCACTTGAGGAAGCTGCTGGTGAAGGTGCGGTTGAGGTCATCGTCCACGTAGCGGCGGCAGGCGGCTGTGGCTGCCGGGTTGGCCAGCACAGGCACAGTGGAGAAGCTGAGTCTCTGTAGCTCCGCGGGGGCCTGCAGCCAGTGCCGGGCCAGGTAGACACCTGACATCTCGTTGCCATGCGTGCCCCCGGTCACAGCCACGCGACGCAGGGGCTCCCGGGGCACAGGCAGTGAGCACATGCTGGTGTGGGGTGCAGCATCTGGGGGTGGGCGTACTTAGGAGACCACGGCCCCGATGCAGGGCCCTGGGCGCAGAGCGGGGATGGTGGTGGGAGGCCCCTCAGGGCAGCCGCCTGTCAAGAGGTGTGACTGGCTGGGAGTGTCTCAGCTGTGTCCCCCCTGCACCCCCAGGGGCTCTTTCTCTGAGGAAACAATTTTCCTGCTCCTTTGGAGAAAAGAAGTTTATTTTTCCTAAATTGAGAAGAAAGGCCCAACTGTTCGGGAAGATGTGTTCACCAAGGCACACTCCCTATGGGAAGAGAACTGTGCTCCTTTTTATAGACAGGGAAACTGAGGCACAGTGTGGGGAGTGGAAAGCATCACCGGAGTTAGCTGTGGACTGTCTGGGTTCTAGGCAACAACTTCTCCTTCCTGCCCCTCCTGTTTGCTCCTCCAAGCTGGTGCAGGGGTCTTAGGGCAGGGGGTACTTGCCTGCTGATGCGAATCTGGGCTTCCCGGGCCACCAGGACTGGCGTCTAACTCGCAGACAGGCTGGTATTTATGGGCCTGGAGATCCACAGACGGGAAGTTTTGTGGCAAGTTAGCAGAGAGCAGCCGGCGGGTGGGACAGGCTGAGGTTCACGCAGCCAAAGGTCAGAGTGCTGGGGTCTGTTCCACTGCCCGTGCCCCGCCCTCCCCACTCTGTTACTTGTGCTGCCACGGTCCACTGAGTCCAGGTCCTGCGGGCAAGTTCCTGCCCCTGCCCTTTGTCCTTCTGCTGGTCCCCAGAGGGGCCACCTTCCTTAACACCACTAAGAGGTACACCCGCAGTGGGGTGGTGACTCGGGTTTGGTCACCACCAGAGCAGGCTATTGAAAGTTACTGTAGAGGAGTCACCTTGATGGCCACCAAGATGACCAGCTGCTCTTCCTTCGCCACCTCGGCAGCATGCCTCTGTCCTTGCGGCCCCAGAGGGCTGTGGTCACTCCTGAGTCGCCCTTACCCAAAGGTGCCACGGGGAGCCCCAGTTTTACAGCTCTTTGTTGCTTTAAGCAAAATTTCAAAATGTTTGATCTGGGATTTCAGTCATTTTCAAGGACAGTGCAACTCAGATGACTCGGTTTGCTCTGTTTTGGAAACGACCCTCAGGCTCATTTTATAGATGTGAAAACTGAGGTTCAGACAGATGTCTGCAGGCACACAGAGCCCTAGAGGTGGTAGAGGTAGACTGCCCATGGGCACACAGAGCCCTAGAGGCGGGCTGCAGGTGGCACTCAGGGCGTCCAATCTGGCTCCATCCCCTCCTGATGCCTCTCAAGAGCAAAGTGGGGAAGGATGAAGGTGAGGTCCCCCGCACTCAGCCCTGGGGCCTCTGCCTCCCACCAGGCTCAGCTATCTGCTGGGAGGAGCTGAGGCCAGTTCAGAAGTCACTGGGGAGTGAGGCAAGCCGCTTTGCCAGGGCCTGCTGGATACCAGGTGCTGGGACCCCGAGCTGGAGCCTCCCCCAGGCATCCGATCCCAGGCCTTCTTTACCACCACACTGGTCTCCCCGGGCCAGTCCAGTCCTGCTCCAGATGCCAGGCCCACCAGCCTGGGGGGCTCTGGGTGGCCAGGACCCTCTTAAGTTACACCCTCTCGGAAGCTGCCCCAGATCACACTCAACTCTGTGTGGCCTGGGCTCTCCTGCCCTCCATACCCGGGGCTCCATGAGCTCAGAGCATACGGATTGTGGGGACAGGAGATTTGTCATCCTGGCTCCCATCAGGGCAGCTGGGACCTTGACAGAGTGTTGAGAGGGGTGGATGGAGTGTGAGGCTGAGCCCCCAGCGGGCCGGGGCTCCCTATGAGCCCACTCCAGGGAACACTCCTGGCACCTGGAGTCTCAGCAAAGGGAGGGCAGAGACTGCCATTAGGGGGCCATGCCATGCCATGGACTCGGGTATCCGACCCAGCCCTGGGGGCAGCTGTCACTGGCTCCATTTTGCAGGTGTGGACTGAAGCTCTAGGGGTTGGGTGACTCGACTGAGTCTTTGGCAGGTGGTGGGAGAGGGAGTCAGCAGAGGAGCCTGTCAGCCTGGGTCTGGTCCCTCCTTGCTTGGGGTAGGGGTCTCAGGGACCCCCAAGCTGCTTCATGAGTCCCAGGCCATGGTGTTTGTTGGAAGGCCCCTCCAGCCCCCACAGAGGCTAGGATCCTGCTGACTCGGTGTGGTGCCTCTCAGGAAGGAAGGGCCTGCTTGGCAGACCTAGCTACTTTGGGGGCTGCTGGGGGCCAGGGTGCTTCCTGCCATGAGGTGCTGGGCCCCCAACTTCGGGGAGGACAGCAGTAGGGATGCTGGAAAGTTTCACTTCCCTTGGCTGGGGTCCAGCTTCTGCATTTCAGTGAGTGTTTATGGAACAGAAAGGGGGCCAGGAGCCCCTGCAGGAGCCCTCAGAAACAGCAGCCCCCAGTCCCAGCAGTGTGTGTGCATGTGTGCATGCGTGTGCATGCATGTGTGCATCTGTAAATGTGTGCATGTGCATGAGAGCATGTGTGCATGCGTGGGCATGACAGCATGCATGTGTGCATGAGTATGTACCTGTGTGTGCATGTGCAAGAGAGTATTGTGTTTGTGCATGTGTGTGCGTGTGCGTGCGTGTACATGTGTGCATGTGTGTGCATGAGAACGTGTGTGCATGTGTGTGTGCATGTGTGCATGTGCTTGAGAGTGTGTGTGCATGTATGTGAGCATATGTGTGTGTGTGTGTGTGTGTGTGCACACGTGTGACCTGGATTTGACCCCACCTCCCTGACAGGCTGTGTGACCTGGAGAGGTTCAGTGCCCTCTCTGGGCCTTGGTTCCACGCTGTGAAAGTCCTGGCTAAGGACAGCTGTGGGGAGTGAGGAACAAAGGGCAGGCACAAGCTTGAAAATGGGCACATGGAGACCCCAGCATGAGTGAAGGCAGAGGATGGTGGTGTCATGGGCATCATCACTGGGGCCAATTTCTTCACTGCAGTTGGGGAAACTGAGACCCAGAGAGGGGTCAGAGCTGTGGTGTCCCCCTGTGGCAGCATCCGGTTAGATCATGCCTCCCAGCGTCACCTCATTGCAAGATGCAATCAGATCACGCCTCATTACCCTATGCTTAGAAAAGCTGCCGCAGCTCAGCTCGGGGAGACACCGCTTTGGGAGATGTCTCGGTGTTCTCCTTACTTGTTGCAAGAAATAAAATCCCCTGTTAAATCCTCTTTAGTTGACACCTGCCAAGCAACTGAGCCCACCCGTTGTGTGGATAACAAAACTCTGGCGACCAGACGGGGCCAGCTGGGATTCTGATCCTAACTCCTTGACGCTCACTAAGGTGAAGCAGTGGGCAGCGGCACCTCTCCCGGAGAACTCAGCCACGTGGCCCCAGAGGGTTGAGGATGACTCCCAGGGATCTTCTGCTTGCTGCACGGCCCATGGGGCTGTCACTTGGCCCTACCCCCGAAACAGCGAAACAGCGGAAGCAGCTGCCTGGAGCTTTTGTTCGGCGCTGCTCCTTCAGGGAAGAAAGTGGACTTTGCCCCTTGGGTTGACTGAAAGGGTAAATTCTTTGGATCTAGCAGTGGGATCTCTAGACTTCAGCGCAGTGCAGCTCTACTTTCAGTTTCTGTCTCTGCTCTGCGTGCCCTGGGGGATTGAGAGGCATCTCCAGCCAGGTCAAGGGCAACCCGGATCTGCATAGACAACAGTAGGACGGGTTTTGGGAAATCGGTTTTTTTTTTTTTTGGAGATGGAGTCTCACTCTGTCACCCAGACTGGAGTACGGTGGCGTGATCTTGACTCACTGCAAGCCCCACCTCCTGGGTTCATCCCATTCTCCTGCCTCAGTCTCCTGAGTAGCTGGGACTACAGGCGCCCACTACCACGCTCGGCTAATTTTTTGTATTTTTAGTAGAGATGGGGTTTCACCGTGTTAGCCAGGATGGTCTCGATCTCCTGACCTTGTGATCCGCCCGCCTCAGCCTCCCAAAGTGCTGGGATTACAGGTGTGAGCCACCATACCCGGCACGGGAATTTGTTCTTTTTTAGAGAAACAGATTTTTTCACAGGAGGCTGAGCTGCTCCATCTCCCAGAGCCCCCGCTTGCCATACCCTGGGTTACCAGAAACAGGAGCTCTGCTATTTGATGAAAAAAATACTTTTTTCAGATAAATGTTTTTATTGTATTATCACACAAAGCGAGTAAAGTTGTGTATATACACATACAACTTTTTACAAATACGTGATCATATGTACCAAGGCTAGAAGGAAATATACAGAAAAATATGTATTAAAATGCTGGGATTTTTCCATTATTTTATTTTATTTATTTATTTATTTTTTTTTTGAGACGGAGTCTTGCTCTGCCGCCCAGGCTGGTGTGCAGTGGCCGGATCTCAGCTCACTGCAAGCTCCACCTCCCGGGTTTACACCATTCTCCTGCCTCAGCCTCCCGAGTAGCTGGGACTACAGGCGCCCGCCTCGTCGCCCGGCTAGTTTTTTTTTTTTTTTTGTATTTTTTAGTAGAGACGGGGTTTCACCGTATTAGCCAGGATGGTCTCGATCTCCTGACCTCGTGATCCGCCCGTCTCGGCCTCCCAAAGTGCTGGGATTACAGGCTTGAGCCACCGCGCCCGGCCTCCATTATTTTATAAGATACTCTACAAAACATTACAATGAGGTAGGACTATTTAAATGCTAATTTCATTAAATGAATTTGTTCAAGAGCTTCTTTGTCAGCCAGGTGCAGTGGCTCACACCTGTAATCTCAACACTTCAGGAGGCCAAGGGGAGCAGATCACTTGAGCCTAGGACTTCACGACCAGCCTGGGCAACATAGGGAGACTCTGTCTCTACCAAAAAAAAAAAAAAATTAGGCCGGGCGCGGTGGGTCACACCTGTAATCCCAGCACTTTGGGAGGCTGAGGCGGGCGGATCACCTGATGTCAGGAGTTTGAGACCAGCCTGGCCAACATGGCGAAACCCCGTCTCTACTAAAAATACAGTAGCCTGTAATCCCAGCTACTCGGGAGGCTGAGGCATGAGGCAGAGGTTGCAGTGAGCCGAGATCACACCATTGCACTGCAGCCTAGGTGACAAGAGCGGAACTCTGTCTCAAAAAAAAAAATAAAAAAAAATTAGCCAGGTGGTGGCACACACAGCCGTGGCCCCAGCTACTCAGGAGGCTGACGCAGGAGGACCACTTGAGCATGGGAAGTTGAAGGTTGCAGTGAGCTGTTATCATACAGCTGCATTCCAGGCTAGACAGCAGAGTAAGACCTTGTCTCAGAAGAAAAAATAAATAAACAAATAAGTAAATAAATAAATAAAGAGCTTCTTTGTCAATATCCTTTTGTAGGTATACATCATAGTCCCACAGTACTTCTTCAGCCCACGGAGATAAATGTGTATTAGTCTGAAGACCCAGGAGAGAATCTTCAAGACTTGGCACTGTCACTAATAATGATCTGATTCCTTACGTTATGATGAATATATTCCCAGCTCTGGCCTGTTCTGCCTCATTAAGAGAATATTTGAAGACATTACTTGTGATAACAGCATGAGCATTTTGCAGAAGAAACCCTGGGGACAGATGTCTGCATGAAGCACCTTTAATCTGTGAGTAAACTGGTATTTTTCAATGACCATTTCCTGCAACTGGCGAAAGTCTCCATTCAGTTCTACTCCACAGAGTTGCACCTGCTAAACTATAAGATCACCCCATAAAGACTGTGCTGAGCCTGGAGCTGACGTCAGTCACAACCCTTCCTGATTGATCAGGGAGTGCACGAAGATAAATGAACTTCAATTCCATGAGGGAGAAGGAACAAACAATCAGTCTAAAGGTTCTGTTTGGTGTGAACCACACAGTAGTTGCTGCTTATTTTCCCTTTGTCACATAATGAATCAATGAAGTCTTCATCACAAAGGAATGCGTCAGCGTGAATGGTGGGTTCTGGCTGCTGCTGTAGTTTTTGAAGGGTGAGATGTTCTGAGGAAAGCATGGTTTCTAGGGGCAAGCAATTCTGAAGGTCTTCTGCAGTGGGGTTTTTTTTTATTTGGGGACAAGGTCTGGCTCTGTCACCCAGGCTGCAGTGCAGTGGCCCGATCTTAGCTCACTGCAACCTCCAACTTCCAAGTTCAAACAGTCCTCCCAAGAAACTGAAACTACAGGCACGTGCCCAGCTAATTTTTTTCTCAGATGGGGTCTTGCTGTGCTGTCCAGTCTGGTCTCAAACTTTTGAGCTCAAGTGATCCACCCCCTTCAGCCTCCTAAAGTGCTGAGATTACAGGTGTGAGTCACCACACCCCGCCTTTCTGCTGTGTTTTTCAGCACAATGTCCATTGCCTTCAGTCAATTCGTGTAAATCTCGGGCAGTTTGCATCCTCTGGAGCAGCGCCGGGCGGTCAGCAGAGCCACAGTGTAGAGCAGTTACGAGATTTCCTGCCTTGCCGAGTGAAATCTATGCCTTCCAATTTTTAAAATTAATTTTTTAAAAATTAGATTGGTGCAAAAGTAATTGCAGTTTTTGCCGTTACTCTCAATGGCAAAACAGCAGTTACTTTTGAACCAACCTAATATTATAGAGACAGGGTTTCACCATATTACCTAGGTTGGTCTCGAACTCTTAAGCTCAAGTGATCTGCCCACCTTTGCCTCCCAAAGTGTGGTGATTATAGGCATGAGCCACCATGCCCGCCCCTCCCCACCAATTTTTTTTTTTTTTAACTAGTTGAATGTGGGCCAAGAGTTGTGGGATCTGTGTCACCACTAATCCCTCCTCTAAGCTGCTGGGTGGGTAATATGGGAAAACAGTAATTATAGCAGGACTCCAGTGGCACAAGCCATGCGGATAAACTACAAAAAGGAGAAGGGACACTGGGGATGTTGACATCTCAATTGGTTGAGATTGCCCTTAAGGTATTGAGCAACTGTGGCCAAATCCAAGAAGGGCAAACAAACAAAAAAAACCCAACAAGACAACACAAGATAAGAAGCTACCGAGTCTCTTGGCTACAACCAGCCAGTAAGTACACAAGAAACAGTTCACTGCGGCCAGGTGTGGTGGCTCATGCCTGTAATCCCAGCACTTCGGGAGGCTGAGGTGGGCGGATCACCTGAGGTCAGGAGTTCAAGACCAGCGTGGCCAACATGGCTAAACCCTGTCTCTACTAAAAATACAAAAAATTAGCCAGTCGTGGTGGGCACTTTCAATCCCAGCTACTCAGGAGGCTGAGGCAGGAGAATCGCTTGAACCCAGGAAGCAGAGGTTGTGAGCCAATACTGCGCCATTGCACTCTGGGCGACAAGAGCAAAACTCTTTCTTGAAACAAATAAACAAAACAAAAAAAACAGTTCACTGGAGATGATCAGCCATAAGTAAGATCCCTAGGGCCCCACTGGAGATGATCAGCCGTAAGTCAGATCCCTAGGGTCCCACTGCCTGGCCAAAGGGCCTCCCGCCCTTGAGACCACAACGGCGTGCATATTGTAAACAAGAAGGCCATTGGGTACTAGAGTGTCCTAACTGTCCCCAGTGGGTAGGGGAAGAAACTTCCTCGTCAATCAGCCCACCAGATGCTACAGTTTGCTAATAGTGACCAAAAGTGATGGGACTCAGGGACGCCTCTATCATCTAGGAACCCTTAGACTGGGTAACAATTGCTGTGGGAGAGACTCATGGATTTTCTAACTGACACTAGAGCCAAATTTTTGCCTGTCTCCTTTCTACTGTGTTCTTCCTAAAATTTAGTAAAGGGTTTCTGCTGTATGGGACAGATAAATTTTAGCTAAAATTGTTAGTTGGACAGAGACAGAGTTGGAATCTGTCTTTTAAGTAGCGAATTTTACCTGACCCATGGCTAAACCTTTAAAAGTTAAAGCTACAAGATCATTGTTTGTATCTGCTAGTATGTACAGGTCTGGTTATATTTGTCTATGGTACCGAACTGGCTTATAAAGAAATGAGTACTCATAAACTAAGCAAATAAGACCAAGTGCTTTTCAAGTTCACATGACGGTAATCTTTTGGTGAATGGAACTAGTCTAAAATTGTTGGTTTGATGGGAATGGTGTGTCTTCTGAAATGCAACTTAAAGGTTCTTACTTTTTTTTTTTTTTTTTTTTTTTTGAGACAGAGTCTCGCTCTGTTGCCCAGGCTGGAGTGCAGTGGCGCAATCTCGGCTCACTGAAAGCTCCGCCTCCTGGGTTCACGTCATTCTCTGGCCTCAGCCTCCCGAGTAGCTGGGACTACAGGCGCCCGCTACCATGCCTGGCTATTTTTTTGTATTTTTTTTTTTTTTTAGTAGAGACGGGGTTTCACCATGTTAGCCAGGATGATCTTGATCTCCTGAGCTCGTGATCCGCCCGCCTTGGCCTCCCAACGTGCTGGGATTACATGCATGAGTCACCGCACCCGGCCTTAAAGGTTCTTACTTTTATGATAGTTGCCTGACATACAGCTATATAAAAAGGTAATTAACAGATAAATAATTTGGAATGATGACTAGCTTTGTCTAATATATCAGTTCTCATAAGTAATCCTGGTGAACCGCTAAAAATAAAGTATGTAAAGGTAAATGGGATAAGTATCTATCAACTTTTTAATGTAATTTGAAATCCTCTATTAAGTAATGGATACTCATTAACTATGTGAGTTATTTCCAAATAAGACGAAAACTGGAACAAATTGCTGACCATAAATATGTTTGCTCTTGGTCTCTTAAATTTAATATAAAGACTAAATATGTTTGGGCCTATAAATATGTATAAAAATTATGCTATAGGAAAACATGTTTTTCTAACAATTACAAAATGGCATAAAATGGCATAAAATACCAATATGTGATAGTCAGTTCAAGATTTTGTGCTTCCTATGTTTTTAACAAAATTTAAGGGAACTGGATGGGTGCTCGTGCCTGTAATTCCAGCAATTTGGGAAGCTGAAGTAGGAGGGTCATTTGAGATCAGGAGGTCCAGACCAGCCTGGGCAAAATGGTGAGACCCTGTTTTTACAAAAAAAAAAAAGAAAAAAAATTAGCCAGGGGTGGTGGCACATGCCTACTGTAGTCCCAGCCACTCAGAAGGCTGAGGTGGGAGGATCACTTGAGCCAGGGAGGTCGAGGTTGCCGTAAGCCAAATCAATGCCACTACACTCCAGCCTGAGTGATGGAGCAAGACCCTGTTTCAAAAAAAGGAAAAAGATAATTAGAAACAAAAATTTAAGAGTACTAAGGGTTTTTAAAAATCCTAATATACAATTCTATATAGGAAGTGTGCCAAAAGTAAGGTGCACTTAATAAGAAAACAATAAGAAAGGTATAAAATATATTCTTTATTGAGAAAAAAGTAATTTGTCTAATTTAGCAGTTATTTAAAGGGAGTTTTAAAATGTGGATTTAGGAAAGAAATAGAAAAAAGATTAAAAGGAACCAGTAAGCAGGTGAGACATAGATGTAAAGAAAGTTACAGATGTGAAGCAATGAGAGTAATTTTGTATAGGAAAGAACCTTGTGTGGTCAATCTCTGTCTTAGACTAAAATGACTAGACATTTAAGAAAGAGGAAGTACAGGGCAAGTCCAAGCATGCCACAGGTGTCTGAGTAAGTCATGATTAGGCCTGTGAATGGGAACTTGTGATGGAAGTGTTGGGTGTGATTAAATTGGCTGTAATTAAATTAAATGATTTGTAATAGTTGTTTTTTGTTTTTTTGTTTTGTTTTGTTTTGTTTGCTTTTTGAGATGGAGTCTCGCTCTCTCGCTTGTTTGCCGAGGCTGGAGTGCAGTGGTTCGATCTTGCTTCACTGCAACTTCCATCGCCTGGGTTCAACTTCCACCTCCCAGGTTCATGCCATTCTCCTGCCTCAGCCTCCTGAGTAGCTGGGATTACAGGCATGCACCACCATGCCTGGCTAATTTTTGTATATTTAGTAGAGATGGGGTTTCACCGTGTTGATCAGGCTGTTATTGAACTCCTGACCTCAGGCGATCCTGGCCTCCCAATGTGCTGGGATTACAGGTATAAGCCACCATGCCTGGCCTGTAGCAGTTTTTCTAAAGAATGAATTTGGATGTTAAAACATATTACACATAACTTAAAATTTTGGCCCCCTGTGTTAAAACAGTGGTTTCAGCCAGGCCCAGTGGCTCACACCTGTAATCTCAGCACTTTGGGAGGCCGAGGTAGGTGGATCACAAGGTCAGGAGATCGAGACCATCCTGGCTAACATGGTGAAACCCTGTCCCTACTAAAAATACACAAAATTAGCCAGGCGTGGTGGTGGGCACCCATATTCCCAGCTACTTGGGAGGCTGAGGCAGGAGAATGGCAGGAGGAGGCAGAGCTTGCAGTGAGCCAAGATTGCACCACTGCACTCCAGCCTGGGTGACAGAGCAAGACTCCGTCTTAAACAAACAAACAAACAAACAAACAAACAAACAAAAACAGTGGTTTCTTAAGACATTAATTTACTCTTAGTAAAGTTCCAAGAGGCTTTGACATGTATTTCTAAAACCTACTTTGTTAATAGCCATTCTCTAAATTACAAATTAGTTTCTGTTTTTGTCATATTCCTTCTTAAGATCAGTCTAATTTCTCTGGTTTCAAGTTTATCTCAAAGGTCGACAAAAGCAGTTTTATGCCAGTATAAATTGATTCTGTGTTATTGGTTTTTCTTAATGTGTCTGAATTGTTTCGTGTAACCAGGACTCCCCATGGTATTACTAATGTATTCTCCTGCTCACTGGCTTAGGAAAACAGATTGCTTAGGGAGACTGAGCTTTCAAGTGCTAAGGTTTTTCCATGCATGTAACTTTCCGTGTTGCTTTTGAAGTCTTTTGATCATCACTGTGGTTAAACGAGTAACTGTCGTTTGGCAGTGATCTCTGATTCTGTTGAAGGAAGCCATTTGAACTTTTTAACATTTTTGGCAGGCTTCCCTGGATCCAAATCCTAAATGAAGCCATCTGGCCTAAAATCAACTTTGAGATTCTTCCAGAAGGGTCTCCTGGAGCAAGCCTCCAAGGTTGTGTCTCTCATCTTTTGGAGATATTAAAAGATCAGGCTTATTTGGTAAATAATACGGGAAGCATTGTCAAATAGAAATGGTGTTTAACTTCCTTTAAGTAATGTTTGTGTAAGTGTGTCACTAAACTATGGGAAATGGTTTGAGATTCCTAAAACTCTGATATGCCAAGATATGTGTCATGACTGTGATGATTGTGTCTCATGGTTGTATGCCACAGAAATGCTTAAATTTCTGGCAGGGCACGGTGGCTCATGTCTGTACTCCCAGCACTTCAGGAGACTGAGGCAGGCGGAGTAAGAGGTCAGGAGATCGAGACCATCCTGGCTAACATGGTGAAACCCCGTCTGTACTAAAAATACAAAAAATTAGCCAGGCGTGTTTGGCAGGTGCCTGTAGTCCCAGCTACTGGGTAGGCAGAGACAGGAGAATGGCATGAACCCTGAAGGCGGAGCTTGCAGTGAGCCGAGACTGCGCCACTGCACTCCAGCCTGGGTGAAAGAGCAAGACTCTGTCTCAAAAAGAAAAAGAAAAAAAAGAAATGCTGAAATTTCCTGTCAGCTGTAAATTGTCATCAGATCTCTGACTGGCTGCTCTGAGCTTTCGTCACCCACAGTTAATTTTTAGTTTTGAGTCAGGGTCTCACTCTGTTGCCCAGGCTGGAGTACAGCGGCATGATCACTGCTCACTTCAGCCTCAACCTCCCAGGCTCAAGTGATCCTCCCACCTCAGCCTCCTGAGTAGCTGGGACTATAGGGGTGCTCCACTGTGCCCAGCTCATTTCTTTATTTTGTTGTAGTGACAAGGTCTCATTATGTTGCCCAGGCTGGTCTCAAACTCCTGAGCTCAAGTGAGCCTCCTGTCTTGCCTTCCCAAAATGCTGGGATTAGAGGTGTGAGCCACCATGCCCTGCCACCGACAGTTGTTTTAAATTCTTCTCTGGAAGCATTCGCAATTGGCTATTGTCCACATTTGCTAATCAAGATTGAGAAAAACTGACCAGGTGCAGTGGCTCACGCCTGTTGTAGGGTCCAGCCCTACGGGGTCTATGGATTTTTTCTCCTCGTGTGCAGAGAGGAGAGATCATAGAAATAAAGACACAAACAAAGAGATAGAAGAAAAGACAGCTGGGCCTGGGGGACCACTACCACCAAGGTGCGGAGACTGGTAGTGGCCCCAAATGCCTGACCATGCTGTTATTTATTGGATACAAGGCAAAGGGGGCAGGGTAAGGAGTGTTAGTCATCTCCAGTGATTGATAAGGTCACGCGAGCAA
The DNA here is from genome assembly GCF_002776525.5 of Piliocolobus tephrosceles. Classification (NCBI taxonomy): domain Eukaryota; kingdom Metazoa; phylum Chordata; class Mammalia; order Primates; family Cercopithecidae; genus Piliocolobus; species Piliocolobus tephrosceles. The sequence goes on along the minus strand of NC_045446.1, from coordinate 6,462,518 downwards.
TGTGTCCACCACAGGGGGCCTTTCCCTTTTAGGTAGCTGAGGCGGAGAGACAGAGGACAGCTTACATCATTATTTCTTCTATGCTCTTCTCAGAAAGATTAAAGACTTTAATACTTTCACTAATTCTGCTACTACTATCTAGAAGGCAGAGCCAGGTGTACAAAGCGTAACATGAACGTGAAACAGGAGTGTGACCGCTGAAGCACAGCATCACAGGGAGACTGTTAAGCTGTGGGCGGGCCTGACTGATGGCTGTGGGCGGGCCTGACTGATGTCAGGCTTTCCGCAACAGGTGGTGGAGCAGAGTCTCCTCTAATCGCCGCCCCCCTGGGGAAAGAGAGACTCCCTTTCCCGGTCTGCTAAGTAACAGGTGCCTTCCCCAGGCACTGACGCTACCCCCAGACCAAGGTCCGCTAGGTAATGGGTGCCTTCCCAGGCGCTGACGTTACTGCTACACCAGGGAGCCCTCTAGTGGCCCTGCCCAGGTGTAACAGGGCTCACACCCTTGTCTTTTGGTCACTTCTCACCGTGCCCGTTCAGCTCCTATCTCTGTATGGCCTGGTTTTCCCTACGTTATAATTGTAGAACAAAGATGATTATCATATTGGAATAAAGAGTAATGCTACAAATGAGTGATTAATGATATTCATATACAATCATATCTATAATCTATTTCTAGTATAACTATTCTTATTCTATATATCTTCTTTTCTTTTTTTTTTTTTTTGAGACGGAGTCTCGCTCGGTCGCCCGGCTGGAGTTCAGTGGCCAGATCTCAGCTCACTGCAAGCTCCGCCTCCCGGGTTCATGCCATTCTCCTGCCTCAGCCTCCCAAATAGCTGGGACTACAGGTGCCCGCCACCTTGCCCGGCTAGTTTTTTGTATTTTTTAGTAGAGACGGGGTTTCACCATCTTAGCCAGGATAGTCTCGATCTCCTGACCTCGTGATCCGCCCGTCTCGGCCTCCCAAAGTGCTGGGATTACAGGCTTGAGCCACCACGCCCGGCCTCTATATATTTTCATTATTATACTGGAACAGCTTGTGCCCTCAGTCTCTTGCCTTGGCACCTGGGTGCCCACACCTGTAATCTCAGCACTTGGGGAGACCGAGGTGGACGGATCACTTGAGGCCAGGAGTTTGAGACCAGCCTGGCCAACATGGTGAAACCCCATCTCTCCTAAAAATACAAAAAAATTAGTCGGGTGTGGTGGCGGGCACCTGTAATCCCAGCTACTCAGGAGGCTGGACAGGCGAATCGCTTGAACCTGGGAGGTGGAGGTTTCAGTGACCCAAGATTGTGCCACTGCACTCCAGCCTGGGTGATGGAGCAAGACTCTGTGGTAATAAAATAAAATAAAATAAAATAAAATAAAATAAAATAAAATAAAATAAATTGAACAAAACAAAAATAATTACATGAAATTAACTGATACAAATACTTAAATGTGAGACTTAATATGACTTAAATGTGAGACTATCACCTTACTTTGTTTTCCAGATTCAAGGAAATTTTGTCATAAAGTGTCTATAGTTTGTGATTTTTTTTTCTTCTTTTGCCCAAATTCCCCCCTAAGGGGCCTGGGGAGTCATGCCCTACAAACCACAGAGTCTCATCAGAGAGGCTTTAATTTTAACCCTCTAGCATGGTCTGCCTTCTGACCTGACTCTGGCGTAACCTCACATAACAAAAAAGAGAAGAAATCAAAATACTTTAACTCCAAATGTATTTCCTTGCCATATCTTGAAACTGCCCTGCAAAGTTGTCTCCTGTGGGAAAAAATCTACATTCTGTAGAGAATCCCCTTTTCCCTTTTTTTTTTAAAGTTCTTTCCAGATCCAGGAGATAATCACCTAAGAGCCAGGCACCCTTTTATGTTAGATAAGAAACATTTTAGGCCAGTGTGGTGGCTCACACCTGTAATCCTTGCTCTTTGGGAGGCCGAGGCATGTGGATCACTTGAGGTCAGGAGTTCAAGACCAGCCTGACCAACATGGTAAAACCCCATCTCTACTAAAAATACAACAATGAGCAGGGCCTGGTGGCGGGCGCCTGTAATCCCAGCTACTAGGGAGGCTGAGGCAGGAGAATTGCTTCAACCCGGGAGACAGAGGTTGCAGTGAGCAGAGATCGCACCTCTGCACTGCAGCCTGGGATACAGAGTGAGATGCCACCTCAAAAAACGAAAAACAAATCCTGCTCCCTGTAAGCAGGACACAATTAGAAACATCGATTGTATTACCAAGGTTTGGACTGAATCACCATATTTAAGAAATGTGGGCTGGGAATGGTGGTTCACACCTGTAATCCCAGCATTCTGGGAGGCCGAGGTAGACTGCTTGAGCCCAGGAGTTCAAGAGCAGCCTGGGTAACATAGTTCTAAATCTGAGATTTCCTTTATGATCAAAGATGGGTGGGAGCCCCATTCTACAAGATAAGTGTCAACCTCAGAGAGACAGACTCTCCAGAACAGGTGAATTTATTTGGGAAGAGCAGAGGATTACTATCTGGGCTATGAGTGCTAGGAAGGATCCCAGGCATACACAGAGGGCCACAGCCAAGGGGACGCTTTTAAAGGACAGAAGTCCATGTAAGCTGCTTTTAAACAAGGTTTGTAGGTCACAAGCTGATCGCAGGAGTTGGCGATGGTTTTCTGGTGGAGACGGCCATGGTAGGTCAGCGTCTGGAGTTCATCTGGAATACTACAGTCTTGAGGACGTGCTTTTGAGATGCCCCGTGTCTGGTCGACATGCAGGAGTGTCTTGTGATAAATCCTGTTACGGGCATGTGTGTGTGAGGGCTTCTTTGTGGCCCCCCGACTCCATTTTATTAGAGTTTGACTTAAGTGACTCCATTTTGGTTCCAGCAAGTTTCACATAAGGAAACTGAGGCTCAGATAAGTCAAGGGACTTGCCCACACGTCCCAGCAACGCTCTGCAGTGGAGGGGTGCAAACCCCGGCTTTCTCTGTGGATGGAGCTGCTGTGGGTGAGTGCAGGGTGCTGTGTGAACCAGAGGGGTGGTGCAGAGAGCAGTGTGGGATGTGAGAGGATCCCTGGGGGAGGCAGTGCTGGTACAATTGGGATGGGGCAGAGGCGGAAGTGCGTGTGTGCCTAGAGGACAGAGCAAAGGCCTGGAGGGATCCACGCTCTCAACCGTTCAGTGCTGCTGCCCCTAAGAAGGCAGGGCACCGTATTTTCCAGGGTGACGCTGCCCCTGGGACTGGGCCTGGCCAACCTTGACCTAGAGAGCAAAGGGCTAGAATTGGGGAGGGTGGGATGAGTGAGGTTACTTGGCATGTTCTGTAGTCTCTTGGCCTCTCTCGAACAGCGTCCCTCAGATAGAAGCAAGACCTTGCTTTGCAACCCTGGCAGCCAGGATGCAGTCATGTGACAGCTCCAGCAACCTGAGGCTGGGGGAGCCTGCAGTCTGGAGGAACAATGTGAGTTGGGAGCACAAGCCCGTCATGGCTAGACTCAGGTGTCTCTGCGTGACCCGTTGGAGGCGGGTGGGACGCTCACAGGAGGGTACAGCTCTTGGAGCCCATGCCCCAGCGTAACAGCTGCTGGTTCCAGTCAGCATAGGGCGGGTAGCGGATCTCCTTTAACTTCTCCAGGCCGGAGGGGGCGAACATGCAGGTGCGGTGGTGGGAGAAGGTGTCGAAGGTGAACTTGCCGTGGTACCGGCCCATCCCGCTGTGGCCTAGGTGGGCACAGAGAGCAAGGACCTGAGGCCAGGCTGCCCATGCAGCCCTAGCAGCAGGCCACTGCCCTGGCCAGGGGCACACAGCTGGCAGGGAGCTCAGAGAGAGCCAGGCCACTCACAGATAGAGGCCACTCACATTGTACAGATAGAGAAACTGAGGCCTTGAGAGGCCCAGGGCCCGGATCAAGGTTGAACAGTGAGCGAAGGGACCTCCTGGGTCTGGGGTACCAAAGCCAAGCTTTCCTGGGGGTGGAAATGGGCAGGTACCTACCGACTCCCCCCAGCGGCACAGACAGCAGAGACACATAGAGGAAGCCGTCGTTGCCTGCAAAGCCGCCACTGCTGGTCCGCTCCAGCATCTGGTTCACAACCTGCCGGGGAGTGGGAAGGTGGGTGGTGGGCTCCAGTCATGGGAAGAGGGCTTGAGCCCCGCACGTTCCACAGTGGAGGTGAGCCTCATCCTCACACGCCCCTCCACCTGCCCCTCCACCCTCTAACAGGCAATAATCTCCCCTCTAAGCGTCTACTGGGGACACCACCTCTCAGTGATGGCTGGGGTGCCGTGGGGTGAATACCAACATGGCGCAAAGACCAGGAAGCCCTGCAGGACCGCGGGGCCGGCAGCCTTGAGTCTAACGGTGAGGTTAGGATACTGCAGTGTGGGCTGCAGGCCCCACCGCGACCCGCTGGGCTCTATCAGGCCCCCGCTCTGCTCTGTCCCTGACCTCCATTCGGGGCCTCTGCTTGCCCATGCAGAACCTTTGCACAGTCCAGGTGCAGGCTGCACCAGCCAGGACAGAGGACGGGCCCGCTACATGCCTGGTGGGTTTGGACCCTGTCCTCTCTGCCAGGCATCCTTGCGCCAGATGCGGTGGTACCAGCTGGCCTAGATATAGTCACCCTTGAGGCATCTCCTGCTCCAAAGCCCTCCTAGGAAGGGCTGTGAAAGGAAAGGGGCCAGTCTGTGCCCCTTTCAGCCCCTCCATTGCCCCCAACCCAGCCGCACCCCCACCTGGCTGCTGTTGGAGAAGGCGTACAGGGCCAGGGGCTTCTCCCGCCTGTTGATGAACTCGATGGCCTCGTCCACGCTCCACACGTTCAGGATGGGCAGGATGGGCCCGAAGATCTCCTCCTGCATCACCGGCTCCGTCTCCTGCACGTCCACCAGCACCGTGGGGGCTGCCGGGCACCAAAGACCGCTCAGCCCTGGAGCCACAGTCAGGACAGCACCCAGGGGTGGGGGTAGAGATGGGGACAGGGCCACGGGCCAGGGCTCCAGGCCAGGATCCCAAGGTCTGACTTCCCATTGCTTCAGGCTTCGGATTGTTTAGCGAAGAAAGTCTCCCCACAGCCCCCAAGAAGGGACCCTAGGTCTTCCCCAGCCTGCTCAGGGCCTGTGGGGCCCAGAGAATCCCCCAACCTTGGTCTCACAGTCAGGGGTGATGGGATTCTTAGAACCTTGGGGTTCATGAGGCGACAGCACCCCAGAATATTGGAGCCACAGTGTCCCGTGAGCTGCTGAGCCATACGGCCCAGGAGACTGGGGGGCTCAGGACGGGGCCATCAGAGTTCAGAACCTGGGGATCGTGGGCTCGGAGAATCTGAGGTTGTGGCCTTTCAGGACAGCCGGTGGGGGGATGGGAGTTCATCTTAGCACGCTGGGCCCTGGAGCCCTGGGATCCGAACTCAGCGAATCCAGGGCTGAGGGACCAGAGTTTAGCCTCGTGGGGCCACAGGCTCAGAAGCACAGAGACGGAGTCATGGCACTGGAGCCGTGGCTCAAGGCTGGGCTCTGACAGTGGGGCCGGCTTTCAGGTGCGGGTCCAGACTCGTGGCCCAGCCGTGGGCCCTCCCGTGAGGAGGGGTCTTGGCCCAGGCGGGCTGTGGTAGGGGCAGCAGGACTCACCGATGTAGCGATCGCTCTCGTCACTCTGGCCCCCAATGGCCACACGGCCGCAGCCTAGCAGTGCCCGCAGCCGCTGGAACTGTTTCTGGTTGATGATGCGGCCCAGGTTTGGGGAGCTCTGGGGGTCGTCGCCATAGAAACGGGTGATGGTGCTCTGCAGGGCAGGCAGCAGCCTCTCCTGCATCTCGGGGCTGCACAGGACGTAGTCGGGGGCCACGCAGGTCTGGCCGGCGTTGAAGTAGCGGAACCAGGCCACGCGGTTGGCCACGGTCTGGGGGTCGCAGTTGTCGTCCACGTAGCAGGGGTTCTTGCCCCCCAGCTCCAGGGTGACAGGTGTCAGGTGCTTGGCGGCAGCGGTCATGACAATCCTGCCCACACGAGGGCTCCCTGGGTGCGGAAGGAAACCAGAGTGGCCGTTCAGTGACCTGGGCCAGGCGGGATGGCCCAGCCCAGGCCCCGCTCCTCCCTGGAGAGGTGTTGGAGTCAGTGGGCTCCCTAGGCACACGGTGAGGAGACCCCATCCTCAACTGGCCTTGACCACACGCTCCAGGCACCTGACTCTTGCCAGCTTTCTTCATAGAAAGTCCTGGCCCGCCTCACCGCTCTCCTGGCTGGTGTGGCTCACACACTGGGACCTGCCTCCAGCCCGGCCACCCCAGGATCCAATTGCTCCAATGTGCCCAGGGCCTGGCCTGTGCAACCAGACGGCCTCTGTGCCAGCTCCAGCTCGCATGTGTCGCCACTGCTGGCCCCAGCCTCCTCCCTCCACAGCCCTCCCACCCTCTGCCCTGCTGATCCCCTCCGCCTGCTCTGGGAACCTGGCCTGGCCCCCTCACCCGTGAAGAAGATGTAGTCGAACTTGTGCTCCAGCAGCTGCCCTGTCTCCTGGGGCCCGCCCAGCACCACGGCAAAGCAGCTCTGCAAGGCAGGATGGGCAGCTCAGGGCAGCTCGGGGGCAGGCTTAGGGGCCAGCCGGGCCTCCTCAGCCTACAGGGGTGAGGTATAGGGATGCCGGGCACTGCCGGGGCAGGGCCACCCTCACCTGGTCCAGGTACTGGGGCAGCACCTCAGCCAGGACCTTCTCTGTACCCTGGCTGATTTCTGACGGCTTCAGCACCACGCAATTCCCTGCAGGGGCAGATGGGGACGTCACTGGGGGAGCCCAGGGTCCCCATGCCCAACCAGGGGCTGGGTTCAGAGGGCCTGTGAGGCCGAGGGTGCCTCATAGGCAGGATTCCAGGGGCCTTTTTGGGAGGGGCTCCTGGGCGGGAAGAGCATGGGGTTCAGAACTCCCTCCTCACCTGCAGCGAGGGCACCCACCAGGGGCACCAGGACCAGGTTCACGGGGTAGTTCCAGGGTGCGATGATGAGGACCAGGCCAAAGGGTTCTTTCCGGATGAAGACTGAGTCCAACTTCGTGAACTGAGGCACAGGGCAGACGGTGAGGCCCTGCCAAGGGCTACCCCAAAGCCCACCCACTGCACACTTGGGGCCTCAGCTCCCCGTGCGATGGAATCCCAGGAAAGACGAGAAAATCAGTGACTCACCCGGGGCCTCGGTGGCAGAAGGGGGCCTGGACCAGAGCTGCCCTGCTCTTCCCTCCCGCCGCCTGCCAGCAGGACTCACCAGGTTCGTGGAGCCCGGTTCGTCCTTCATCCAGGCCTGCAGGTTCTTGAGGGCATAGTCGACCTCATTCTGGGTAGTGATGATCTCAGATACGTCTGCCTCGAAGGCTGACTGTGGTGGAGGTGGAATTGAGAGAGGTCAGGCCCAGACCCAGGCCAGGAGGGGTCTAGAAGTTGAGGAGGGTACATGCAGGCACCACCACCACCGGACACATAGAGACAGCTCCTATGGGAGGCACTGCGGTCCCCTGGGAACTGTGCATGGCTGCGATTCTGATCGGTGACTTCCTGGCTGTGTGGTCTTGGGCACGCGATGTTAACCCCCGAGTGCCTCAGTTTCCTCATTTGCGACATGGGGACAGCCATCGAGCCTGCATCACAGGGTGGCTGTGAGTGTTCAGGAGTGAAGGTCAGGTGCCTGCCACACTTCACATGCCAGGGAAGGGGTCTGTTAAACAAACAGGGATAAAACTAGGGACACAGCCAGTCACTAGGGGGCATGGACCCTCCTGAAAGAGGACAGGGATGCCGCTCCAGCCCCTGCCTGGGCCCACCCTCCACGGCCCACCTTATGCAGGTCCTGGGCCAGCGCGTCTTGTAGAAGCTGCTTGTTTTCTTGAAGGAAGCGGCCCAGGCCTTGGAGCTGCGCAGCCCGGAACTCGGCCGACCGCGTGCGCCCTGACTTGAAGGCCTCCCGCAGGCGCTGCAGCGTGTCCTGGAAGGGGTCCATCCTGTCAGACAGGGCAGAGTGAACTGGATGGCTGGGTTGCCCCTCCTTCACAGGCACCCTCCAGCCACCCCAGAGTCTGCACACCCTTGCCCCACCTGCACCCATGGGGGCTCACAGACACCCCACCTCATACACACACAGACCCACTCGACCCCACGGGGCTGGGGCTGCCTGCGCCCCCCCCCCCCCCCGCCCCACTCACCTGCCTCCCAGGCGTGTCCATGAGAGAGGGCCCTGGGCTTGACCTCCCCCACTCCAGGGAGAGGATCCCCCTCCTGGGCGCTCTGGAAGCCCAGCACACCCCACACCTCGGGTGACGACTATCCCAGCTCTTCACTGCCCTTCCCCTTCTTGCACAGACACATACCCACCCACGCTGGCACCTGGCCACCGCTCCACCCAGACCACTCAGGCGGAACAGAGCTCTCCCCGGGTCCTCCCTCCCTTCTGGGTCTAAACGAGGGACTCGGAGGGTTCTTTGCTCCAGAGCTCACAGAGCTGTGAGGTCGCAGATGGGGAAACTGAAGCCATAGACGTGCCCTAGTGCTGAGGAGGGTTTGGACCCGCTCTGGGGAGGGGGTGGCACTTGGCTGGTCGTAGAAGGAAGCAGAAGCGGAGGAGAGAGCTCCGGGGTTGGTATCCGTGGCCACAGGTGGCAGGTGGAGGTAGGTTGGCAGAGCTGAGACTGCCCCAGGGCATGAACCCCTCTGGTCTTTAGCCTGAGGGCCCAAGGGAACCCCAGTGGGTTCTGGAGAGGAGGAAGGATCAGGACCCCGGGGTGGGGGAAGGGGTCCAGGGGGACACTCAGGAGGATTGCCAGGTCCTAGCAAGGGGATTCTGAGCACTCCAGCCCGGGGGCTGAAGAATGGCGCGCAAATCCTGTGTCTTTGTGTATCCGTGGGTCTGTCTGTGTCTTTGTGTCTCTGTGTCTTTGTATATCTTTGTGTCTGTGTGTGTCTATGTGTGGGTCTCTCTGTGTATGGCTGTGTTTGTGTCCTTGTGTGGGTATGGGTGTCCGCGTGTGTCTGTGTATGTATGGGTGTCTGTGTGTCTGTATCTGTGCGTGTGTGGGTGTCTGTTTGTCAGTGTGTGTCTGGGTGTGTGTGTGTGTATGGGTGTCTTTGGGTCTGTGTGCATCTGTGTGTCTGTATGTGTATGGGTGTCTGTGGGTCTGTGTGTGTCTGTGT
>NC_045446.1:6432612-6453357 GCF_002776525.5 Piliocolobus tephrosceles | reverse complement strand
TGTGTGTCTGTGTGTGTACTGGTGTCTGTGTGTGTATGGGTGTCTGTGTTTCTGTGTGTGTCTCTGTGCATGGGGGTCTGTATGGGTGTCTCTCTCCATGTGTGTCGTGTGTGTAAGTGTATCTGTGTGTCTGTGTATGGGTGTCTGTGTGTGTGTCTGTGTGTGTATGGGTGTCTGTGTCCATGTGTGTTGTGTGTGTTTATGGGTGTATACGTGTGTATGGGTGTGTCCATCTGTGTCTGTTTATGGGTATCTGTGCCCATGTGTGTCTGTACGTGTATGTGTGTCTGTGTGTGTATGGGTGTCTGTGTGTGTATGGGTGTCTGTGTGTGTATGGGTATCTGTGTGTCTGTGTGTGTATGGGTGTCTGTGCCCATGTGTGTCTGTGTGTGTATGTGTGTCTGTGTGTGTATGTGTGTCTGTGTGTGTATGGGTGTCTGTATGTGTATGGCTGTTTGTGTCCATGTGTGTTGTGTGTCTGTCTATGTGTGGACTTCAGTTATCTCATCCCTCAGCTGCAGGTCACAGGCCATGCCCAGGGTTGCTGCCTCAGACTCACATTGCTGAGGGCAGTGGAGGTGAGTGGTTAGCAGGGCCTTGGCATCCCCAGTGAGTGTCCTGGAGGCCAGTGCACCATCTGCACTTGCACCGCACCAGGCACTCTTGTCATATGTGATGCAGGGACAGTGACAGAGCCAGCTGAACCAATGGCAGAAGTCCCTGTCCTTATGAATGACAAGATGAGGAGAGCAGCCCCTGCCTGGCTCAGGTCCCAGCTGAAGAATGTGGGGAGACAGGAAGCCATGCTGGGCACCTTCCCGGCCACACCTGCAGATGCAGCCTCCCTCCCCTGGGCAGCGTCGCCACCATTCCTGGCACAGGACCCCCACACTCAGTGTCCGGCACCCCCGTGTGAGGGCCTGAGGGAGGAAGCAGCATCCAGGGCTTCGCAAATATTCATCTACTGTCTTTGCTCAAGCCCTGTCTTGGGCTACAACCTGGGTGGGTCCTGGGCCCTTCTCTAGTAGCGGGCAGTTTTGGCCTGCAGCGCTTCCAGGTCTTCGGGTTCCAGGGCCCTGCCCCAAAGCTGTGCCTGGAATTCAAGCATCAGCAGCCTCCACCTGGCGCTCAAGCAGCTCCTGGTCACATCAGCTCAGCTCTAACCTCTTCCAATGCTCCCTGGTACCTCTGGAGGGATGATCGTCTCCGCCCTGAACCAAGGCCCAGATTGGAGGAGTCTGGGATGAGCTATGGCACACAGATGTCCCGTTGTTCATCCCAGGAACCTGGCCTCACCGTGGTCACAACTTTCCCAGGGGAGGCAGGTGGGGCAGAGGAACCCCTGCCCTTTCTGAGCTGTCATCGCCTGTCCTCACGTGTGCACATCTGGTGCTCAGTGAAATAATCACGGAGCCAGCAGCATCTGCCTGACGGATGAGGAAACGGATGAGGAAACAGACCGGGGCTGGAGCTGGACCCAAGCCCTGCCTCTCATCCAAGGTGCTTTCTTGTCCCGCCCACCTGCTGCAGGGCAGGGGTCCAGGCGCTTGCTGGGGCGGGGCTGACTGGTGGGAAAGGGAAATATCTTGGACCCCCAAAATCACTAAGCTAAAAGGAAGATTCAAGCTGGAAACTGATCAGGGTCAACCTGCCTCCCCTTTATTTATTTATTTATTTTTTTTTCTGAGACGGAGTTTCACTCTTGTTGCCCAGGATGGAGGAGTACAATGACGCAATCTTGGCTCACCACAACCTCTGCCTCTCAGGTTCAAGTAATTCTCCTGCCTGAGCCTCCCGAGTAGCTGGGATTACAGGCATGCACCACCACGCCCAGCTAATTTTGTACTTTTAGTAGAGACGGGGTTTCTCCAAGTTGAGGCTGGTCTTGAACTCCTGACCTCAGGTGATCCGCCAGCCTCAGCCTCCCAAAGTGTTGGGATTACAGGTGTTAACTACCCGGTCCGGCCCCTGCCTCTCATTTTATTCACAGCCACCCCCCACTGCTCACCAAGATAGATGCATATTCTGATTGCCTCCTTTGCAAAGGCTCATCAGAAACTCAAAAGAATGCAGTCTCTCACCTACCTACGACCTGGAAGCTCCCCGAACCCCCACCCCCACCCCCTGCTTCCAGATGTCCCTGCCTTTCTGTATGGAACCAATGTACTTCACATATATATATATATAATGTGTATGTATAATATATATATATGTATTTTATGTATGTGTGTGTGTTTATATGTATGTGTGTGTATATATATATTATATATATATATATTTTTTTGAGACAGAGTTTCTCTTGTTGCCCAGGCTGGAGTGCAGTGGCACCATCTCGGCTCACTGCAACCTCCGACTCCCAGGTTCAAGCGATTCTCCTGCCTCAGCCTCCCGAGTAGCTGGGATTACAGGTGACCGCCACCATGCCCTGCTAATTTTGTGTTTTTAGTAGAGACGGGGTTTCACCATGTTGGTCAGGCTGGTCTCAAAGTCCCTATCTCAGGTTATCCGCCCGCCTCGGCCTCCCAAAGTGCTGGGATTACAGGCGTGAGCCACTGCGCCCAGCCTCGTTACATCTCCTGTCTCCCTAAAATGTGTAAAACCAAGCTGTGCCCCGACCACCTTGGGCACATGTCGTCAGGACATCCCCAGGCTGTGTCACAGGTGCACGTCCTCAACTTTGGCAAAATAAACTTTTTTTTTTCTTCTTTGAGATGGAGTCTCATTCTGTCACCAAGGCTGGAGTGCAAGTGGCGTGATCTCGGCTCACTGCAACCTCTACCTCCTGTGTTCAAGTGATTCTCCTGCCTCAGTCTCCAGAGTAGCTGGGATTACAGGCGTGTGCCCCCTTGCCCAGCCAATTTTTGTAACTTTTAGTAGTGACAGGATTTCACCATGTTGGCCAGGCTGGTTTCAAACTCCTGTCCTCAAGTGATCCACCTGTCTCAGCCTCCTAAAGTGCTGGGATTACAGACGTGAGCCACAACACCTGGCCACAAAATGAACTTTTTTTTTTTTTTTTTAGGCAGAGTCTCGCTCTGTCGCACAGGCTGGAGTGCTGTGGTGTGGTCTCGGCTCACTGCAAACTCCACCTCCCGGGTTCATGCCATTCTCCAGCCTCACCCTCCCGAGTAGCTGGGACTACAGGCGCCGCCACCACACCTGGATTATTTTTTGTATTTTTAGTAGAGACGGGGTTTCACCGTGTTAGCCAGGATAGTCTCGATCTCCTGACCTTGTGATCCACCCGCCTCGGCCTCCCAAAGTGCTGGGATTACAGGCAAAATAAACTTTCTAAATTAATTAAGACCTGTCTCAGATTTTCTGCGTTTACACTGGGGACCCCCGGCTGCTCACCAGGCAGTTCCTGACTGGACCTGGGTCACTCCAGACTTGGCCAACCCTCACGGAGCTCACAGTCCACACATGGAACAATTATATCATTAGAAACATGATCGGTGTGGCCTGGATTTCTTCCAGAGGTGGCCAGAGACCAACCCCTGGCTCTGACTGCCATGGGGAAGTCGTAGGGGAGGGCCTCTTGGAGGGCCAGCGATCTGGACAGAGGGACCAACATGTGCAAAAGCCCTGTGGGGGTAGATGCTGAGAAATAAGACACAGCGGCAAGTGGAGGCCTGATGGGACCTGTCATGTGGAGAGGGACTCATTCCCTTGGCAGTGGCCATGCCTGGTACAGGGCCCAGAAGGAAGTCAGAGCTGGCATCTGAGGCCAGGCAGCTGGCATGCACATCTCATTTAAGCCTCACAGCTATTATTATTACCCAGTTGGAAGGACGGGGAAACCGAGGCTCTGAGAGATGACCTGATTTGCCCTCCTCACAGCCTCAGTGTGAGGAGGGAGGCCCCCCAGCCCCTCTCCTCACACCAGCCCTGTGACTACAGTGACCACATGCCAATGTGTGCCTTGGGCCTTTCACTGTCTTCTCAACATCTTCCTGCAGTTTCCAGACTTTCTTTCTTTCTTTTCTTTTTTTGAGACGGAGTCTCGCTCTGCCGCCCAGGCTGGAGTGCAGTGGCCAGATCTCAGCTCACTGCAAGCTCCGCCTCCCGGGTTTACACCATTCTCCTGCCTCAGTCTCCTGAGTAGCTGGGACTACAGGTGCCCGCCACCTTGCCCGGCTAGTTTTTTGCATTTTTTAGTAGAGACGGGGTTTCACCGTTAGCCAGGATGGTCTCGATCTCCTGACCTCATGATCCGCCCGTCTTGGCCTCCCAAAGTGCTGGGATTACAGGCTTGAGCCACTGCGCCCGGCCGCAGTTTCCAGACTTTCTAAATGCGAATGTAGTATTTCTAGAACCAGAAACAAGCAATGCATGTTGCTTTTAAAATCTGAAACCAAAGATCCGACTTTTGCCTCAACTCCCAAGAAGCTCTCTGCTTCCAATCCCCGATTCTCCGGCACCTCCTGATTACAGCCCTGGTGCCCCCCACCGAGTCCTTTTCTGTCCACACAGCTGCCTTCTCCCCTAACCTGGGAGCTCCTCAAAGGGAGGACAGGGTCTGTCCCCATCCCTGGGGCTCCTGGGGAACAGGCTTCATTTCCGGGGGTGCTTTCCGGGAGCCTGCCACAGGGCAAGGTGAGGCTCAGAGACACCAGTGCCCACCTCCCTCTCCTGAGCAAGTCCTGTGCCCGTGGCCTTGCAGCCACAGGCCCCTTGGTAGTCTCGCCCCCCGATCCACGTGCCATGGGCACACATCCCCTTCCCTCCATGCCCCTGGTTCCCACCAGTGCCCTTTACCTTGAGCTCCCTCTGCCCGGCCCTCACCCCTGTGCCCCCACATACCCCAGCGTGGGCTCTGCCTCTGGGTTCTTCACTGCACCTCCACCCCCTTTCTTGGACATGCTGCCTTCAGATGCGCAGGCTCTGCTCCTACCCCCAGGCCTCAGCCCTGCTCTGCTGACTGCAATCCTCCCGGGAGCCTGGCAGCTCCCAAACCAACTCCCGTGCCCACGCCTGGCAATGGGGTAATCATTGGGGTGATGCTCAGGGTTACCCAATAGGCGTGGGGCAGGGCTGCACGTCCTAATTACGACACCTACCTTTTTCTCACTGCCAGGATCTAGAGCTGCTCTGTGTCTGTCCTGTTCTTCCAGGGCCATGCCCCCAGGGACCACACTGCACAGCCGGCTTGGGAACATGTTGGACAAGTCAAGGCTGTCTGAAGCTTTGGTGTGTGGTTACTGGAATGGGCTAGCAGGGAGTTACCTGATCAGGAAAAAAGATCCCCAGGGGAAGGTCACAGGATGAAAATATCAGCAAGATCCTGGTGGCAAGTGTTGCCTCCACCAGGAAGTCCTCCTAGGACCCAGCCACAGTGGTCCCATGCCACCCATGGCCCCACCTAGGGTCTCTATGCTAAATCTTCATCTCCCTCCTCTCCTCTCCTCTCCTCTCCTCACTCTTCAGGGTTCACAGGTCAAGATGAGCAACTGTGGCTCTATTTCCACTCTCAATGTGCCCAGCTGGCATAGTCAGGGCAGAGGAAGGGGCCGAGACCTTTGCAGAGAGAACCTTGATGGGCGACGGCACCTGTAGCTCTTGGACGGTGCGATGTTCATTAGTTTATTTATTTACTGTGCAACCATGGGTAAGTTACTTAATGTCTCTGAGCCTTTCAGAAGTTAACGATAACACCTAATTGCCGTGGTTCTTGAGAGGGTCACAGAGGGAGACGTGAGAATGGAAAAGGCAGATCACAGCTCCTAGCACAAAATCAGTGCCCCTCAACGTTGCCTGCTAATGTTTCCACAAGTATTTGCTGAGCACCTTCTAGGTTCCCGGGGGCAGAATGAGCTCAGGTCTCACTATTGTCCTTCATGGATGGCGTGACCCTGTCCCCACCCCACTTTCCCCTGAGCCTGAGGCCAAGGACACGCTTTGCTGAGGGCTGTAGAGAGTCTCTTGGCAGAGTGTGCAGCCCTGTGGGCAGGAGGGACATCTGAGATAACCCTTGGTTGTGACTGGAGCCAGCCCAGTGGAGGCCACAGCCTGCGACCAAGCCCTGGCCCCGGAATCCTCGGTAGCTAAAGATGTAAATGCCAATGTGACACCAGGAACCGACCTCGGGATGGGGAAGGGGACACAGGGCAGAATCCTCGGGCCCATCTAAGAGCAGCAGATGGGTTATGGCCACTGGGGAGGTCCACTGCCTCCAAACCACTGAATTGTACACTGTAAATGGGTGAGTTGTATGGGATATGAATTCTATCTCAGAAGCTGTTTTGCTTTGTTTTGTTAAACTGACAAGAAGCCTGAATAGGCTACAAATAAATTAAAAGACAGTTGACCTCAGTAGCAATTGTTAAAATGTAAAATAGGCCCGGTGCAGTGGCTCACACCTGTAATCCCAGTACTTTTGGGAGGCCAAGGCTGGTGGATCACTTGAGGTTAGGAGTTGCAGATCAGCCTGGCCAGCATGATGAAAACCTGTCTCTACTAAAAATACAAAAAATTAGCCAGATGTAGTGGCATGTTCCTGTAATTCCAGCTACTCAGAAGGCTGATCCCCTTTGACTGTAATTTTCCATTACCTACCCAAATCCTATAAAATGGCCCCACCCCTATCTCCCTTTGCTGACTCTTCTCACTCAGCCCACCTGCACCCAGGTGATTTGCGGGAGAATTGCTGGGACCTGGGAGGCAGAGGTTGCAGTGAGCCAAGATCACACCATTTGCACTCCAGACTAGGTGACAAGAGAAAATTGAAATCGTATCAAGCATGCTCTCAGACCACAGTGGAATAAAACTGGAAATCAACTCAAAAAGAACCTTCGAAACCATGCAAATACCTGGAATTTAAATAACCTGCTCCTGAATGAGCATTGGGTCAAAAAAAAAAAATCAAGATGGAAATTTTAAAAAATTCTTCAATCTGAATGACAATAGTGACACAATCTATCAAAACCTCTAGGATATAGCTAAGGCTGTGCTAAGAGGAAAGTTCATAGCCCTAAATGCCTACATCAAAAAGTCTGAAAGAGCACAGACAATCTAAGGACACATCTCAAGGGACAGAGAAACAAGAACAAACCAGACCCAAACCCAGCAGAAGAAAGGAAATAACCAAGATCAGAGCAGAATTAAATGAAATGGAAACAGAAAAAATATACAAAAGGTAAATGAAACAAAAAGCTTGTTCTTTGAAAAGATAAATAAAATTGATAGACCATTAGCAAGATTAACCAAGAAAAGAAGAGAGAAAATCCAAATAACCTCACTGAGAAATAAAACAGGAGAGATTTCTGTCAGACCTCTGAGCACAAGCCTGCATGTATACATTCAGATGGCCTGAAGCAAGTGAAGAATCACAAAAGAAGTGAAAATGGCTGGTTCCTGCCTTAACTGATGACATTGCCTTGTGAAATTCCTTCTCCTGGCTCAGAAGCTCCCCCACTGAGCACCTTCTGACCCCCACCCCTGCCTGCTAAAGAACAACCCCCATTGACTGTAATTTTCCATTACCTACCCAAATCCTATAAAATGGCCCCACCCCTATCTCCCTTTGCTGGCTGTCTTTTCCGACTCAGCCCGCCTGCACCCAGGTGATTAAAAAGCTTTATTACTCACACAAAGCCTGTTTGGTGGTCTCTTCACATGGACGTGCGTGAAATGTGGTGCCATGACTCGAATCAGGGGACCTCCCTTGGGAGATCAATCCCCTTCCCTCCTGCTCTTTGCTTCGTGAGAAAGATCCACCTCTGGTCCTCAGACCAACCAGCCCAAGGAACATCTCACCAATTTTAAATCGGGTAAGCGGCCTCTCTTTACTCTCTTCTCCAACCTCTCTCACTATCCCTCAACCTCTTTCTCCTTTCAATCTTGGCACCATCCTTCAATCTCTCCTTTCTCTTAATTTCAATTCCTTTCCTTTTCTGGTAGAGACAGAGGAGACACCGTGAACCCAAGACTCTGGCACCTGCCACAGACAAGGGAAGACAGTTTAATCACTGTGGGGACGCCTGCTTGATTATTCACCCACGTTTCAGAGGTGTCTGATCACCACGGGGATGCCTGCCTTGATCCTTAACCCTTCATGGCAAGCACCACTTTTGGGGGGCAAGCACCCCCCACTCCTTCTCTCTGTGTCTCCACCCTCTCTTTTCTCTGGACTTGCCTCCTTCACTATGGGCAAACTTCCACCCTCCATTCCTCCTTCTTCTCCCTTAGCCTGTGTTCTCAAGAACTTAAAACCTCTTCAACTCACAGCTGACCTAAAACCTAAATGCCTAATTTTCTTCTACAATGCCGCTTGACCCCAATACAAACTCAACAGTTGTTCCAAATAGTCAGAAAATGGCACTTTTGATTTTTCCACCCTACAAGATCTAGATAATTCTTGTCATAAAATGGGCAAATGGTCTGAGATGCCTGACGTCCAGGCATTCTTTTACACATCAGTCCCTCCCTAGTTTCTGTTCCCAATGCAACTCGTCCCAAATCTTCCTTCTTTCCCTCCCGCCTCTCCCCTCAGTCCCAATCCCAAGCATCACTGAGTCTTTCCAATCTTCCTTTTCTACGGACCCATCTGATCTCTCTCCTCCTCCCCAGGCTGCTCCTCGCCAGGTGGAGCCAGGTCCCAATTCTTCCTCAGCCTCTGCTCCTCCACCCTATAATCCTTTTATCACCTCCTCTCCTCACACCTGGTCCGGCTTACAGTTTCTAGCCCTCCCTCACCTGCCCAACAATTTCCTTTTAAAGAGGTGGCTGGAGCTAAAGGCATAGTCAAGGTTAATGCTCCCTTTTCTTTATCTGACCTCTCCCAAATCAGTTAGCGTTTAGGCTCTTTTTCATCAAATATAAAACCCCAGCCCAGTTCATGGCTCGTTTGGCAGCAACCCTAAAACGCTTTACAGCCCTAGACCCTAAAAGGTCTAAAGGCCATCTTACTCTCAATGTACATTTTATTACCCAATCTGCTCCCGACGTTAAATAAAATTCCAAAAATTAAATTCCGACCCTCCAACCCCACAACAGGACTTAATTAACCCGCCTTCAAGGTGTACAATAATAGAGTAGAGGCAGCCAAGTAGCAACATATTTCTGAGTTGCAATTCTTTGCCTCCACTGTGAGAAAAACCCCAGCCACATCTCCAGCACACACGAACTTCCAAATGCCTAAGCTGCAGCAGGCAAGCATTCCTACAGGACCTTCTCCATCAGGATCTTGCTTCAAGTGCTGGAAATCTGGCCACTGGGCTGAGGAATGCCCTCAGCCCAGAATTCCTCCTAAACCTTTTCCCATCTGTGCAGGACCCCACTGGAAATCAGACTGTCCAACTCACCCAGCAGCCACACCCAGAGCCCCTGGAACTCTGGCCCAAGTCTCTCTGACAACTTCCCACATCTTTTCGACGTAGGGGCTGAAGACTGACGCTGTCCGATCACCTCCAAGCTTCCTGGACCATCATAGATGCTTTGGATAACTCTTGCAGTGCAGGGTAAGTCCGTCCCCTTCTTAATCAATATGGACGCTACCCACTCCACATTACCTTCTTTTCAAGGCCTGTTTCTCTTACGTCCATAACTGTTGTGGGTATTGATGGCCATGCTTCTAATCCTCTTAAAACTCCCGAACTCTGGTGCCAACTTGGACAATTTTCTTTTATGCTCTCTTTTTTAGTTATCCCCACCTACCTAGTTCCCTTATTAGGCTGAGATATTTTAACAAACTTATCTGCTTCCCTGACTATTTCTGGACTACAGCCACACCTCATTGCTGCCCTTTTCCCCAGTTCTAAGCCTCCTTCACATCCTCCCCTTGTATCTCCCCACCTTGATACACAAGTATAGGACACCTCTACTCCCTCCTTGGCGACCGATCATTCACCCCTTACCATCCCATCCCATTAAAACCTAATCACCCTTACACCACTCAACACCAATATCCCATCCCACAGCATGCTTTAAAAGGATTAAAGCACCAGGCGTGGTGGCTCACGCCTGTAATCCCTGCACCTTGGGAGGCGGAGGTGGGCAGATCACGAGGTCAGGAGATCGAGACCATCCTGGCTAACACGGTGAAACCCCATCTCTACTAAAAATACAAAAAATTAACCGGGTGCAGTGGCGGGTGCCTGTAGTACCAGCTACTCAGAAGGCTGAGACAGGAGAATGGCATGAACCCAGGAGGCGGAGCTTGCAGTGAGCCGAGATCACGCCACTGCACTCCAGCCTGGGTGACAGAATGAGACTCTGCCTCAAAAAAAAAAAAAAAGGATTAAAGCCTGTTATCACTTGCCTATTACAGCATGAGCTTTTAATGCCTATAAACTCTCCTTACAATTCCCCCATTTTACCTGTTCAAAAATTGGACAGGTCTTAGAGCTTAGAGCTTAGTTCAGAATCTGTGCCTTATCAACCAAATGGTTTTGCCTATCTACCCCATGGTGCCAAACCCATATACTCTCCTATCCTCAATACCTCCCTCCACAACCCCTCCACAACCCATTATTCTGTTTTGGATCTCAAACACGCTTTCTTTTTTTTTTTGTTTTTGAGACGGAGTCTGGCTCTGTCGCCCAGGCTGGAGTGCAGTGGCCGGATCTCAGCTCACTGCAAGCTCCGCCTCCCGGGTTCCCGCCATTCTCCTGCCTCCACCTCCCAAGTAGCTGGGACTACAGGCGCCCGCCTCGTCGCCCGGCTAGTTTTTTGTATTCTTTTTTTTTTTTTTTGAGACGGAGTCTTGCTCTGTCGCCCGGGCTGGAGTGCAGTGGCCGGATCTCAGCTCACTGCAAGCTCCGCCTCCGGGTTTACGCCATTCTCCTGCCTCAGCCTCCGGAGTAGCTGGGACTACAGGCGCCCGCCACCTCGCCCGGCTAGTTTTTTGTATTTTTAGTAGAGACGGGGTTTCACCGTGTTAGCCAGGATGGTCTCGATCTCCTGACCTTGTGATCCGCCCGTCTCGGCCTCCCAAAGTGCTGGGATTACAGGCTTGAGCCACCGCGCCCGGCTGTTTTTTGTATTCTTTAGTAGAGACGGAGTTTCACCGTATTAGCCAGGATGGTCTCGATCTCCTGACCTTGTGATCCGCCCGTCTTGGCCTCCCAAAGTGCTAGGATTACAGGCTTGAGCCACCGTGCCCGGCCTCAAACACGCTTTCTTTACTATTCCTTTACACCCTTCATTCCAGCCTCTCGTCGTTTTCACTTGGACTGACCCTGACACTCCTCAGGCTCAGCAAATTACCTGGGCTGTACTGCCACAAGGTTCACGGACAGCCCCCATTACTTCAGTCCAGCCCAAATTTCTTCCTCATCCATTACCTATCTTGGCATAATTCTTCGTAAAAACACACATGCTTTCCCTGCCAATTGTGTCCGACTGATCTCTCAAAGCCCAACCCCTTCTACAAAACAACAACTCCTTTCCTTCCTGAGCATGGTTGGATACTTTCACCTTTGGATACCTGGTTTTGCCATCCTAACAAAACCATTATATAAACTCACAAAAGGAAACCTAGCTGACCCCATAGATCCTAAATCCTCTCCCCACTCCTCTTTCCATTCCTTGAAGGCAGCGTTTGAGACTGCTCCCACACTAGCTCTCCCTGACTCATCCCAACCCTCTTTTTATTACACACAGCCAAAGTGCAGGGCTGTATGGTTGAAATTCTTACACGAGGACTGGGACTGTGCCTTGTGGCCTTTTCATCCAAACAACTTGACCTTACTGTTTTAGCCTAGCCCTCATGTTTGAATGTGGCGGCTGCCACTGCCTTAATACTTTTAGAAGCCCTCAATGTAGGGAAAAGAAAGAGAGATCAGAATGTTACTGTGTCTATGTAGAAAGAAGTAGACATAAGAGACTCCATTTTGTTCTGTACTAAGAGAAATTCTTCTGCCTTGAGATGCTGTTAATGTGTAACCCTAGCTCCAACCCTGTGCTGGCAGAGACATGTGCTGTGTTGACTCAAGGTTTAATGGATTTAGGGCTATGCAGGATGCACTTTGTTAAAAAAGTTCTTGAAGGCAGTATGCTTGTTAAAAGTCATCACCATTCTCTAATCTCAAGTACCCAGGGACACAATACACTAGGGAAGGCTGCAGGGACCTCCGCCTAGGAAAGCCAGGTATTGTCCAAGGTTTCCCCCATGTGATAGCCTGAGATATGGCCTCATGGGAAGGAAAAGACCTGACTGTCCCCAAGGCCAACACCCATAAAGGGTCTGTGCTGAGGAGGGTGAGTGAAAGAGGAAGGCCTCTTTGCAGCTGAGATAAGAGGAAGGCATCTGTCTCCTGCTCGTCCCTGGGCAATGGAAAGTCTCAGCGTAAAACCCGATTGTATGTTCTATTTACTGAGATAGGAGAAAACCACCTTAGGGCTGGAGGTGAGACATGCTAGCGTCAATACTGCTCTTTAATGTACTGAGATATTTGTATAGGTACACATCAAGGCACAGCACCTTTCCTTAAACTTATTTGTGATACAGAGACCTTAGTTCACATGTTTTCCTGCTGATCCCCTCTGCACTATGACCCTATTGTCCTGCCACTTCCCCCTCTCTGAGATGGTAGAGATAATGATCAACAAATACTGAGGGAACTCAGAGACAGGTCCCTGCACGGGTCCTCCATATGCTGAGCGCCGGTCCCCTGGGCCCACTTTTTTTTCTCTATTCTTTGTCTCTGTGTCTCTTTCTTTTCTCAGTCTCTGGTCCCACCTGATGAGACATGCCCATACGTGTGGTGGGGCAGGCCCAACGTGGGTGCTTTTCCCTAGGGTGAAGGTACGCTCGAGCGTGATCATTGAGGACAAGTCAATGAGAGATTCCCGAGTACATCTATGGTCAGCCTTGCGGTAAGCTTGTGCGCTCAGAAGAGCATAGGGTAAAAATGGAACAAGCTGAAAGTAAATATGCCTCTATTCTTAGCTCTATTAAAATTCTTTTAAGAAGGGGGGAGTTAGAGTCTCTACAAAAAATCTAATCACGCTATTTCAAACGATAGAACAATTCTGCCCATGGTTTCCAGAACAGGGAACTTTAGATCTAAAATATTGGGAAAAAAATTGGCAAAGAATTAAAACAAACAAGTAGGGAGGGTAAAATCATCCCACTTACGGTGTGGAATGATCGGGCCATTATTAAAGCAGTTTTAGAATGGTTTCAAACAGGAGAAGATAGCGTTCCAGTTTCTGATGTCCCTGAAAGCTGTGTAATAGATTGTGACGAAGAGGCAGGGATAGAATCCCACAAAGGAATGGAAAGTTCACATTGTAAATATGTAGCAGAGCCGGCAATGGCTCGGTCAACGTTAAATGTTGACTACAATCAATTACAGGAGGTGATATATCTTGAAACATTAGAATTAGAAGAGAAAGGTCCAGAATTAGCAGGGCCATCAGAGTCTAAATCACGATGGCCAACTCCTCTTCCAGCAGTTCAGATGCTGGTAACATTACGACCTCAAATGCAGGTGAGACAAGTACAGACCCCAAGAGAATATCAAATAGAGAAAGAGTCTCTGTCATGGCAATGCTAATCCAAATACAGTATCCACAATATCAGCCGGTAGAAAATAAGACCCAACCGCCAGTAGCCTATCAATACTGGCCGCCAGCCTAACTTCAGTATCGGCCGCCCCCAGAAAATCGGTATAGGCCGCCAGGAATGTTTCCAGCACCACAGGGCAGGGCGCTATAGCCTCAGCCGCCCACTATGAGACTTCGTCCTACAGCACCACCTAGTGGACAGGGCAGTGCATTACATAAAATTATTGGTAAAGCAAGAAAACAAGGAGATACTGAGGCGTGGCAATTCGCAGTAATATTAGAGCCAATACCACCTGGAGAAGAGGCCCAACCAAGAGGGAGCGCCTCCCTTAGCTGAGACCAGATATGAGTCTTTTTGTATAAAAATGCTAAAAGATATGAAAGAGAAAGTAAAACACTATGGAGCCAACTCCCCTCATATGAGGACATTATTAGATTCCATTGCTCATGGACATAGACTCATTCCTTATGATTGGGAGATTTTGGCCAAATCATCACTCTCACCCTCTCAATTTTTACAATTTAAGACTTGGTGGATTGATGGGGCACAAGAACAGGTCCGAAGAAACAGGGCTGCCAATCCTCCAGTTAACATAGATGCAGATCAAGTATTAGGAACAGGTCAAAATTGGAGCACTACTAATCAACAAGCAATAATGCAGAATGAGACCATTGAGCAAGTTAGAACTATCTGCCTTAGAGCCGGGGAAAAAATCCAAGACCCAGGAACCGCCTGCCCCTCATTTAATACAATAAGACAAGGCTCTAAAGAGCCCTACCCTGATTTTGGAGCAAGGCTCCAAAATGTGCTCAAAAATCAATTACCAGTGAGAACGCCCGCAAGGTCATAGTGGAGTTGATGGCATACAAAAACGCCAATCCTGGGTGGCAATCAGCCATTAAGCCATTAAAAGGACAGGTCCCGGCAGGATCAGATGTAATTTCAGAGAACATAAAAGCCTGTGATGGAATTGGAGGAGCTATGCATAAAGCTATGCTTATGGCTCAAGCAATAATAGGAGTTGCTTTAGGAGGACAAGTTAGAACATTTGGGGGAAAATGTTACAATTATGGTCAAATTGGTCATCTAAAAAAGAATTGCCCAGTCTCAAATAAACAAAATATAACAACTCAAGCTACTACAACAACAGATAAAGAGCCACCTGGCCTATGTCCAAGATGTAAAAAAGGAAAACATTGGGCTAACCAATGTCATTGTAAATTTGATAAAAAAGGGCAACCATGGTCAGGAATGTCAGGCCGTGCAACACACTGGGGCATTCCCAGTTCAGCCCGTTGTTCCTCAGGGTTTTCAGGGACAACAACTCCACTGTCACAAGTGCCTCAGGGAGTGCGCCAGTTCCCACAATACAGCAACTGTTCCCCGCCACAAGCAGCAGTGCAGCGGTAGATTTATGCACTATACAAGCAGTCTCTCTGCTTCCAGGGGAGTCCCCACAAAAAAATCCCCACAAGGGTATATGGCCCACTGCCTGAGGGGACTGTAGGACTAATCTTAGGAAGGTCGAGTCTAAATCTAAAGGGAGTTCAAATTCACACTGGTGTGGTTGATTCAGACTACAAAGGCAAAATTCAATTGGTTATTAGCTCCTCAATTCCTTGCAGTGCCAGTCTAGGAGACAGAATTGCTCAATTATGACTCCTGCCTTATATTAAGGTTGGAAACAGTGAGATAAAAAGAACCGGAGGGTTTGGAAGCACTTACCCGGCAGGAAAGGCTGCATATTGGGCAAGTCAGGTCTCACAGAGCAGACCTGTGTGTAAGGCCATTATTCAAGGAAAACAGTTTGAAGAGTGAGTAGACACTGGAGCAGATTCTCTATCACTGCTTTAAATCAGTGGCCAAAAAATTGGCCTAAACAAAAGGCTGTTTGTTACAGGACTTGTCGGCATAGGCACAGCCTCCGAAGCGTATCAAGGTACGATGATTTTACATTGTTTACAGCCAGATAATCAAGAAAGTACTGTTCAGCCAATGATTACTTCAGTTCCTGTTAATCTGTGGGGTCGAGATTTATTACAACAATGGGGTGTGGAAATCACTATGCCCGCTCCATTATACAGCCCCACGAGTTAAAAAATCATGACTCAGATGGGATGTGTACCAGGAAAGGGACTAGGAAAAAATGAAAATGGCATTAAAGTCCCAATGGAGACTGAGAGAAATCAAGAAAGAAAAGGAATAGGGTATCCTTTTTAGGGGCGGCCACTGTAGAACCTCCTAAACCCATTCCATTAACTTGGAAAACAGAAAAACCTGTACGGATAAATCAGTGGCTGCTACCAAAACAAAAATTGGAGGCTTTGCGTTTATTAGCAAAGGAACAGTTAGAAAAGGGACTTACTGAGCCTTCATTCTTGCCTTGGAATTCTCCTGTGTTTGTAAGTCAGAAGAAGTCCAGCAGATGGCGTATGTTAACTGATTTAAGAGCCGTAAATGCCATAATTCAACCCATGGGGCCTCTCCAACCCGGGTTGCCCTCTCCCGCCATGATCCTAAAAGACTGGCCTTTAATTATAATTTATTTGAAGGATTGCTTTTTTACCATTCCTCTGGCGGAGCAGGATTTTGAAAAGTTTGCCTTTACTATACCCGCCATAAATAATGAAGAACCAGCCACCAGGTTTCAGTGGAAAGTGTTACCTCAGGGATTGCTTCATAGTCCAACTATTTGTCAGACTTTTGTAGGTCAAGCTCTTCAACTAGTTAGAGACAAGTTTTCAGACTGTTAGATCACTCATTATGTTGATGACATTTTATGTGCTGCAGAAACGAGAGACAAATTAATTGACTGTTATACATTTCTGCAAGCAGAGGTTGCCAACGCAAGACTGGCAGTAGCATCTGATCAGATTCAAACCTCTACTTCTTTTCATTATTTAGGGATGCAGATAGAAAATAGAAAAATTAAGCCACAAAAAATAGAAATAAGAAAAGACATTAAAAACATTTAATTACTTTCAAAAATTGCTAGGAGATATTAATTGGATTCGGCCAACTCTCTGCATTCCTACTTAGGCCATGTCAAATTTGTTCTCTATCTTGAGGGGAGACCCAGACTTAAATACTAAAAGAATATTAACCCTAGAGACAACAAAAGAAATTAAATTAGTGGAAGAAAAAATTCAGTCAGCACAAATAAATAGAATAGATCCCTTAGCCCCACTCCAACTTCTGATTTTTGCTACTGCACATTCTCCAACAGGCATCATTGTTCAAAATACTGATCTTGTGGAGTGGTCATTCCTTCCTCACAGTACAATTAAGACTTTTACATTGTACTTGGATCAAATAGCTACATTAATTGGTCAGACAAGATTACAAATAATAAAATTGTGTGGAAATGACCCAGACAAAATAGTTGTTCCTTTAAACAAGGAACAAGTTAGACAAGCCTCTATCAATTCTGCTGCGTGGCAGATTGGTCTTGCTGATTTTGTGGGAGTTACCGATAATCATTAGGCAAAAACAAAAGTCTTCCAGTTTTTAAAATTGACTACCTGGATTTTACGTAAAATTACCAGACGTGAACCTTTAGAAAATGCTCTGACAGTGTTTACTGATGGTTCCAGCAATGGAAAAGTGGCTTACATTGGGCCAAAAGAGCGAGCCATCAAAACTCAATATCAATCGGCCCAAAGGGCAGAGTTGGTTGCAGTCATTACAGTGTTACAAGACTTTAATCAACCTGTTAATATTGTATCAGATTCCGCATATGTAGTACAGGCTACAAGGGATGTTGAGACAGCTCTAATTAAATATAGCATGGATGATCAGTTAAACCAGCTGTTCAGTTTATTACAACAAACTGTAAGACAAAGAAATTTCCCATTTTATATTGCTCACATTCGAGCACACACTAATTTACCAGGGCCTTTAACTAAAGCAAATGAACAAGCTGACTTACTGGTGTCGTCTGCATTCATAAAAGCACAAGAACTTCATGCTTTGACTCATAAATGCAGCAGGGTTAAAAAACAAATTTGATGTCACATGAGAACAGACAAAAGCTATTGTCCAACATTGCACCCAGTGTCAAGTCCTACACCTGCCCACTCAAGAGGCAAGAGTTAATCCCAGAGGTCTGTGTCCTAATGTGTTACGGCAAATGGATGTCACACATGTACCTTCATTTGGAAGATTATCATGTGTCCATGTGACAGTTGATACTTTCCCAGATTTCGTATGGGCAACCTGCCAGGCAGGAGAAGGTACTTCCCATGTTAAAAAACATTTATTATCTTGTTTTACTATAATGGGAGTTCCAGAAAACATTAAAACTGACAATGAACCAGGATACTGTAGTAAAGCTTTCCAAAAATTCTTAAATCAGTGGAAAATTACACATACAACAGGAGTTCCCTGTAATTCCCAGGGACAGGCCATAGTTGAAAGAACTAATAGAACACTCACTGGGCGCAGCAGCTCACGCCTGTAATCCCAGCTCTCAGGGAGGCAGAGGCGGGAGGATAGCTTGAGCCCAGGAGTTCGAGACCTGCCTGGGTAATACAGCAAGACCCCGTTCTCCACAAAAAGGAAAAAAAAAAAAAAAAGACAAAAAGAAGAACGAATAGAACACTCAAACGTCAATTAGTTAAACAAAAAGAAGGGGGAGATAGTAAGGAGTGTACCACTCCTCAGATGCAACTTAATCCACCACTCTATACTTTAAATTTTTTTAAACACTTATAGAAATCAGACTACTACTTCTGCAGAACAACATCTTGCTGGAAAAAGAACAGCCCAAATGGAGGAAAACTGATTTGGTGGAAAGACAACAAAAATAAGACATGGGAAAAAGGGAAGGTGGTAACGTGAGGGAGAGGTTTTGCTTGTGTTTCACCAGGAGAAAATCAGCTTCCTGTTTGGATACCCACTAGACATTTAAAAGTTCTACAATGAACCCATCGGAGATGCAAAGAAAAGCACCTCCACAGAGACAGACACACCGCAATCGAGCACCATCGACTCGCAAGATGGACAAAATGGTGATGTCAGAAGAACAGATGAAGTCGCCATCCACCAAGAAAGTGGAGCCGCCAACTTGGGCACAATTAAAGAAGCTGACACAGTTAGCTAAAAAAAGCCTAGAGAACACAAAGGTGACACCAACTCCAGAGAACATGCTGCTTGCAGCTTTGATGATTTTATCAATGGCAGGAAGTTTCCCCATGCCTGCAGGAACAGCTGCAGCTAATTATACCTACTGGGCCTATGTGCCTTTCTCGCCCTTAATTCGGGCAGTCACATGGATGGAGAATCTTATTGAAAGAGATGTTAATAATAGTGCCTGGGTACCTCAGATGACCGTTGCCCTGCCAAACCTGAGGAAGAAGGAATGATGATAAGTATTTCCACTGGGTATCGTTATCCTCCTATTTGCCTTAGGGAGAGCACCAGGATGTTTAATGCCTGCAATCCAAAATTGGTTGGTAGAAGTACCTACTGTCAGTCCCACCAGTAGATTTACTTATCATACGGTAAGTGGAATGTCACTCAGGCCACAGGTAAATTATTTACAGGACTTTTCTTATCAAAGATCATTAAAATTTAGGCCTAAGGGGAAACCTTGCCCCAAGGAAATTCCCAAAGGATCAAAAGGCACAGAAGTTGTAGTTTGGGAAGAATGTGTGGCCCACAGTGCGATGACATTACAAAACAATGAATTCAGATCTATTATGGATTGGGCACCCCGAGGTCAGTTCTACCACAATTGCACAGGACAAACTCAACCATGTCCCAGTGCACAAGTGAGTCCAGTTGTTAATAGTGACTTAACAGAAAGTTTAGACAAACATAAGCCCCCAAAATTAGTCTTTCTACCCTTGGGAATGGGGAGAAAAAGAAATTTCTACTCCAAGACCAAAAATAATAAGTCCTGTTTCTGGTCCTGAATATCCAGAATTATGGAGGCTTACCGTGGCCTCACACTGCATTAAAATTTGGTCTGGAAATCAAACTGTAGAAACAAGAGATCATAAGCCATTTTATACTATCGACCTAAATTCCAGTCTAACAGTTCCTTTGCAAAGTTGTGTAAAGTCCCCTTATATGCTACTTGTGGGAAATACAGTTATTAAACCAGACTCCTAAACTATAACCTGTGAAAATGACAGATTGTTTACTTGCATTGATTCAACTTTTAATTGGCAGCACCGTATTCTGCTAGTGAGAGCAAGAGAAGGCGTGTGGATCCCTGTGTCCATGGACTGATCGTGGGAGGCCTTGCCATCCGTCCATATTTTGACTGAAGTATTAAAAGGCATTTTAAATAGATACAAGAGATTCATTTTTACTTGAATTGTAGTGATTATGGGATTAATTGCAATCACAGCTATGGCTGCTGTGGCAGGAGTTGCATTGCACTCTTATATTCAGACAGTAAACTTCGTTAATGATTGGCAAAATAATTCGACAAGATTGTGGAATTCACAATCTGGTATTGACCAAAAATAGGCAAATCAAATTAATGATCTTAGACAAGCTGTCATTTGGATGGAAGATAGGCTCATGAGCCTAGAACATCGTTTGCAGTTACAGTGTGACTGGAATACATCAGATTTTTGTACTACACCCCGAGTTTATAATGAGTCTGAGCATCACTGGGACATGGTTAGATGCCACCTATAGGGAAGAGAAGATAATCTCACTTTAGACATTTCCAAATTAAAAGAACAAATTTTTGAAGCATCAAAAGCCCATTTAAATTTGGTACCAGGAACTGAGGCAATAGCAGGAGTTGCTGATGGCCTTGCAAATCTTAACCCTGTCACTTGGGTTAAGACCATTGGAAGTTCTACTATTGTAAATTTCATATTAATCCTTGTGTGCCTGTTCTGTCTGTTGTTAGTCTGCAGGTGTACCTAACAGCTCCGAAGAGACAGCAACCATGGAGAACGGGCCATGATGACGATGGTGGTTTTGTCGAAAAGAAAAGGGGGAAATGTGGGGAAAAGAGAGATCGACTGTTACTGTTACTGTGCCTATGCAGAAAGAAGTAGACATAAAAGACTCCATTTTGTTCCATACTAAGAGAAATTCTTCTACCTTGAGGTGCTGTTAATGTGTAACCCTAGCTCCAACCCTGTGCTGACAGAGACATGTGCTGTGTTGACTCGAGGTTTAATGGATTTAGGGCTATGCAGGATGTGCGTTGTTAAAAAAGTGCTTGAAGGCAGTATGCTTGTTAAAAGTCATCACCATTCTCTAATCTC